>NW_015555781.1:228102-236596 GCF_001515605.1 Sinocyclocheilus anshuiensis | reverse complement strand
TATATTTAAAGCGAGTTTTTTGAGCAGTGTAGAGTAGCGCTTGTTGTTTGTCATTTCTCCGATCACAAATGCAGACATGGTTTTATTTTTACGCGATGCAACGCAACGCGTAAAATGACAGTGTAAGTCATTATAATCCGGAATTATGTCCCCACTGATGCAACAAATGCCTCGTTTATAATGGCTTTTAATGTTTATTTTCTCGTCGCTCTGGCCGGACAGGGCATCACAATATGGTAAGGGGCGTAACATTTGTCACACGCTTGAGGTATTCGGCCAATCACAACGCACTGGATAGCTGGCCAATCAGAGCACACCTCGCTTTTCAGACCAATGAGCTTTGTAAAAATCGACGTGTTTCAGAAAGGTGGGGCATAGAGGAGAAACAATAATGTACAGTATGTGGAAAATGTTTTTTTTTTTTTAACCTTAAACAGCATAAACACATTTCATTACACCAAATACACAAAATAATGTTCTTTTTAGCAGCATCATATGACCCCTTTAAAACGCATGATTTCAGCGTGATAGACATGATAATCAAAACCAAACAGATGTTTTTAGTATCTGGCGTACAAGCTGTAAAGGAACAGCCCTATTCTGGAAAAGGGGGCGGGGAGCAGCAGAAATGCTCATTTGCGTTTAAAGAGACGTGCATGAAAACAGCGTGTTTCTGCTTCCTCTCAAAATAGGCATTTTTCAAAATGATAAATGATCCGTGGGGTATTTTGAGCTGAAACTTCGCAGACACATTCTGGCGACACCTGAGACTTATATTACATATTGTAGAAAGGGGCATAATAGGTCACCTTTAATATTTGACGTACAAATGGAGGTCTAGCACAACAAACTGATTTTTAAATTGCTTGTCCACCATTCATAATTCAGGGCTCCAGACTAACATTTGAGAGCAGTGGCACCAGCGCCATTAAGTTCTACAGATGGTGGCGCTAAGAGCAGATTTGGTAGCGCAGGGGGTGGTGTGCGGGAGTATTAAAATACTGATTTCTGGTTTCTTGATTTGATATTTTATAATAGTGATTTTATTATTTCAAAATATAGAGAAAAAGTAGAAATGAATGACTAATAAACCAATAAGTGCTCCTCTGCTGCAGTCTACTGGTTATAATTGTGATGTATTTCTTTTTTTTTTTTTTTTTACATAAGTGTTTGTTTACCACAAAGTATAGTTTGGTCATCCCATTAAAAATAACATTCAAACTGGATCATTTTAGAGCTTTAACGTGCTGGAAATAGTTGTGTGAAATGCTTGAATGTCAGAAAAGTGCTTGAATTTCTCTCTCAAAAGGTTGTACAATCCCTGAAATGAATGATGTAATGCATTCGACTATTTCTACCACAACACCATGGTTACAGTTAGCGTTACCGCTTCTGGTTTCCTGACGTATGTCAGCGCTGTTTATAACCGAGAATTCTGTGCAGAATTTGAATGATTCTCACTAGATCTCGCAGCAACCTTATCGTTGTGCGGCGAATTCAAACGCGTCTCACTGGATCCCGCGCCAGTGTTGCCAAATAATTTTCAGGGGAAGTTGCTAAAGGCAGATCGATTTGTTGCTAAAAGTTGCTAAATGACATTGTGATGTCATTGTGTGATGTCATTGCATAACCATGACGCAAAACAGCGTTTTTACGTAGAATACACAACGAGATTACTCAAATCTCAGCAAAAACATTTTTTAAATGTTATTGGTTTATAAAAAATATTATAAACATAAAATATTTTAATTTGTAAAAGTACCAGAAGTAGCACGTCTTTATGATCGGATATTTTACAACATTGAATTATTGAACAGTTACACATTTGATGCATTTTCTTATTAACTAGTAGAACTGCACATTCTGAACAATTATAGTTTTAAGCAGTGTACTGGTAGTTAGTTAGTGTGCTACACAAAAGTCTGTAAAAATAGGACACAATGTACTGTTTATATGAAGGAACAATACATATTTATTCACAGGTGTTTTACCTGTTTTAAATTCCACATTGCATTTTGTGTTTTAAGGTTACAGGGTTACAACTTAATGGATAACATCCTGGCGGAAAATGACCAGTACCTTTTCAGTTTTTCCACATTTTTCTTACAGTGTACCTAACTGAACAACAATTATTAGGGATGCTCCGATCCGCCCTTTTCGCTTCATATACCTGGACCTTGCGGGCACTGCATGATTTCAACTCATTGCAACGTAGTTTGTTACCAATGGTTTGCTTGGCGACTGTTGTCCCAACTGCCTTAAGATCATTAACAAGCTCCTCCTGTGTAGTTCGGGGCTGATCCCTCACCTTTATCATGACCATCCTTTCCTCATAAGGCGAGATCTTGCATGGAGCACCAGACAGAGGGCGATTGATGGTTATTTTGTTTTTCTTCCATTTCCGAATATTCATACCAACAGTTGTCTCCTTCTCAAAAAGCTTCTTGCTGATGGTCTTGTAGCCCATTCCAGCCTTGTGCAGATCTACAATCTTGACTCTGACGTCCTTTGACAGCTCTTTGGTCTTGCCCATGGTGGTGGGAGAGGTTTGAATGGAAGATACACATTCTATGGACTGGTTTCTTTTATACTCCACAAGATGACATTAGGAGTCATTTCTTAAAGTGACAGGACTAATCTGTGTTCCACTTGGGCACGTAACCAATCTGTGGGAGCCAGAATTCTTGCTGGTTGGTAGGGGATCAAATACTTATTTTACTTACTGAAATGCAAGTCAATTTATAACCTTTTATATAATGTGTGTTTTCTGGATTTTTTTTTGTTGATATTCTGTCTCTATCCGTTAAAATAAACCTACCATATAAATTATAGATCCTTCATTTTTTTGTAAGTGGTCAAACTTACAAAATCAGCAGGGGATCAAATAATTATTTTCCCCACTGTATATACAAGCTAATAACATGCTGTATCATAAAAGTGCATTTATTATTGACCAATTGGAACTAGCAACTTAAACACATTTGCACATTTGATATTTGTACAGTTAGGCATCTTTCTCTAGCTCTCTCCAGGTTGATGTGCTGCTTGGCTGGCTAGCTGTTCAATGGTTTCCTCTTTTTGTGTAAATTAGATGAAAATATGTGCCTTATCATTTGAGTCACTTTACAAAAGTTGCTAAAAGTTACCAAAAACTTATTAAAAATACAAAATTTGTTGCTAGGTGCTTTAAAAAAAAAAAGTTGCTATGGTAGTCTGAAAAGTTGCTAAATCTAGCAACAAAATTGCTAAGTTGGCAACACTGCCTGCAGCACTGTTGCATCTGTGTAGTAACAGTGTCGCGAAATCAACTTTGGCTCCTGAGTAAAGCTGTTTTGAGCTCGGACAAGTTTGTTTGCGACGCTGTCTGAGCTGTGCAGCTGTTTAGTTTTGCTTTCATTTCGTTTGACGTTTGATGTTTCTCTAATGCAACAGAAATGGCAGCGCTTATGAGTTGGACAACGCGGTGGTCGCGCCAGTGTGACCACTCCCAAAAATTAGTCGCACCGGCAGAAAAAATGGTCGCAGTCTGGAGCCCTGTAATTAACTGGGGAAAATAATGGAGATTCACTGGCTGTAAGGTTTAATGTGCAGTTCTAAATTTAATTTCATTTAGGCACTATTGCTTCAACACTGGGCTTACAGAGTGAAACTCTTGGCCCCATCAAACAACCATCCCTCAGCCGACCTCTTGGGAGAGAGAACGAGACCCCAGCTACCACGATCGGCTTTCCCCCAGCAGCCTCCCCTGCACTGCAGGGACTGAATTTGCCCCTCCTGAGTGGGATGTTAGGAGCAGATGGGCCGACTCTACCAGGGGTGAGATGGATACTAATGGCTGCTCCTGTCTGTGCACACTTATTGTCTCACAGCCTACATTTACTGCCATGATCTTCCAGAGGAATGCTTTGAAATTGCTGCAATTTGCTTTTAGCTCGGCATGAGCTGTTGTTGGTCCCGTTAGTCTTCAGTGTGTTGCCAAATAGTATCTAAAGCAGGTTTGTATATTCAGATCCTCTCTTTTTCCTGAAGGCATCTATATTGGGCGAACCTCCCAAAGAAGTTGGTGTATCCCAGAATCCTTTTCTCAGTGCTTCTAGCTTATTCGCATCTTCAGGTCAGTCTACCCGTGATGTCTTATGCACCTTTACTTTTTTATTTTTTATCTTGTTGCGTTTCCTAAAGCATTACGTTTATTTAGGCTCCAGCATAAGAGCTCACCCCTACAGGAAGAGAACAGCGCTTGGCAACACGTCTAACCAAAGTGCAAACCACAGCATCCACTCGAACTACAGCCAGCACTTCCAGGAGTCTTGCACATCAGAGTTTCCTCTGCACCAGGTCGGCTCATGTGTTAAAAGCAGCTTCACTGAATGTGTGACTGCCTCACCCTTTCTAACTAGATTTGTCTGTTTGTTTGTTTTTTACTCCATCCGCAGGACCCCTTGTCTCATTTGTATGAGCAGCAGGAGGTTCTGGAAAATGCAGCACTTCCCAACTACGGTTTGCAGGTATGATTTTCACCTCCCTCCATGTACACTACCAGAAGAGTTCTGTTCCAAGATTGGACACGTGTGAAATCGTAATTGTCTCTGTCTCTCAAGCACTCCAGGCACACAGGCTTCAGTGATGCAGGGTCTCCTTTCAGCTATCCTCCCAGCCCCCCTCAGTCCTCTTATTTCAGCTTTGGAGCCCATACCAACATCCCATCCACCCAGCTCAATAAGGTACTCAAAACAAACCATTCTTTGTTACGGCAAAAGCACTACTATACAATGGTTTGCCAAAGAATGTTTTTGTGTGTGTGTGTGTTTTTATTATGTCTAAATATAGCTGCAAGCACTGATTACCGGGGTTCAAGCGCTTTAACGCATTTGAGCACATTGAAAAAATACATTTACGTATTATTTAGCAAGCCTGTAACCAAGTAAATCGATTGAAAAGAGAGCATTTTGTCAATTCCAGGTAATTTAACATAGGAATATTACATTTTTTTAATATTTATGGCTGTTATAGTACCACCTGTAGTAAAAGTTGGTACTCTTCTTTAGAATCATATGCTGAGTATGCTCACTTAATTTTGTGAAGTTCAGAGTTTCAGGCTTTTGGGTATATTTAGCCACACAAATTTTGTAAAAATGACTCCATTATAGCAAACCAAAGTGTGAAGTTCATAATTGTTGGATAATTATTGATCTTGAGAGTCCAGAGAATTGTACTGCAGTGGGTGTTTTTAAGGTTGGGCAAAAAAAACCTATGACTAGTTTGCAAAAGTAGGTTTTTCACAATCTCAAATATTTAACAGACAATCTGGTTGACAGTAGGGGTTGTTGAGACAAAATTGTTCAGAATAAGGAGCTCTATCATACAGGGTTGTGATGGTGAGAATTTTTTCACCGGTTAATCGACTTGTGACAACACCGGAAATACCGGTATCAACCCGGTGGGGTTCATTGGGGTTTTCCCTCTTTTCCTTGCTTTCCTCTACTTTTAAATGTCTTATAAATGCCTGTGCACATTTTACTTTCACTTTTGAATTAGTGGCAATTTGGCGTCAATTGCTTGAATGGAAAACAACAAAATGGTACAACGATAAACTCACTTATATTAAACATAGAACTTTTGTTAAAAATACACCATGCTATAGGCCTAATATAAAATAAATAATAGTTATAGTTTTAGATAGTATCAATGCATACGCACGCGTTCCCCTAAGCCAGGGGTAGGCAAGTTCGGTCCTAGAGAGCCGCAGTCCTTACGGGTTTGGAACGACATGAGGGTGAGTAATTAATGACAGAATTTTCATTTTGGGATGAACTAACCCTTTAAATACAGTAAAAATCAACAAACACTGTGGAACCAAATAAATAAGTAACCAAAAAAAAAAAAAAAAACTTACAAAATCCCCTTAGATAAACTGAAAATTTCAACAGCCTTTTCAAAATCCAAACTATTGCCAAACAGGCACCTTTGCATTTAGTTTCGAAACTAAATCTCAATCTTTAATTGTGGTGTCTGTTCTCTAACTGAACTAAATGATTAACGCAGTCAACACCGTCTATTACAGCAAGCCTACTATCATATGATATGAATATTGTGTGTATATGCGAATTGCTGCGATTGCAGAGGCGTAAAACTCGTTAGCCCCACCCAGTGGCTGATTTTTCTAATTTCTCTCAGACCTTTAGGGCCATGAGTCAAACAGGCCCACTGAGTTTTGTTTCGCTCAGCCTCCATTAACCTTGTCTAATAGGTGCACAGACTTCATTGGCCGATGGAGGCCATGTTTCTTTGAGATATGCCAATGTCCTTATATATATATATATATATATATATATATATATTCACTCTCCAGAGAATATTTCAGCACTGGCTTGGTTCTGATCGGACAGAAATCTTAGAACTAGTCTGCAAAAGTAGGTTTCGGACAATTAAAAATGGTGGAAAAATTTGCATACCGGAAATAAAATAAAACACTTGAGTCTGCGACAAACGGTTCAGGAGATATGACCCATTTCGTGCTTTTGATTGCTGTAGAGTAGAGACCTGCACGGGACGGATTTTTCTGTCCCGCGCCCGCCCGCTCCCGCAGAAATGTATCTTATCTGGTCCCGCTCCCGCCCGCATAAAAGTAATCTATATAGATTTTTTTCAGTAGGCTACCTCGAAGAAATTTACATTAAATGGTTCTGTAACATCTCCTAAGCTCCACAACATACCAGCATAAACGCTCCCGATAAAATATTTGTTATTTAGGCTAAGCATCAACATTCACATTCACAAACCACCAACATTCACAACAGAAAAGCAAGCATGGGCTGCTGCGTGCATGGCTTGGCATGGCAGTATGCAAGCAGCGCTTCCTTTATTATCACAAAAAACTGACATCTCAGTTAATCGCAATCTCATAAAGCTGTTATAACACAATAAATATATGCACAATGAATCTTTCACAATGTCTACACTTCGTGTGTTAAAATGAGAGGATTCGTGAGCACGCAATTTCAGCACTGCGGTGAGTAGATTCTAACTTAATCACCTCTGATTGGCCATTGCGTTCCAGAAATCAACAGTTGAGTCTGTGATTGGCTACATTGCGCAACCCTTTAAATGTGTTATAAATAGAAACTATGCCTAGCTTGCACATGTCAATCATTTTAATGTTAATGTTAGTTGTTCTTTTTGCTTTTGTGCAACAGATAAGTAACAATTTATGTTTTAGATGCTTTGTTTAGATCATTTCTATTTTGCGTGAGTCCCGCGAATCATTTTATTCTCCCGCATCCCGCACACACACAAGTCTCTTCCCGCCCGCACCCGCTCTCGCCCATCAAGAGTTGTTCCGCGCCGCACCCTGCTGCATTGGGTCCCGCGGGAGTGCCCCCTATTGGTCGATTGGGGCGAGTCTTTGGATCCGAGTTTCAAGTTTCTAGGCCTTACGGTTTGGTCTACACGACCAGTTTTAAGGAAGAAATATAATGCTAATAGAAATCCTAACAATTACAATAGGGTTTCAGTGCTACATGCTTGAACCCCTAATCATAAATTGTCTTTTCAACAATTTCAGTATCAATTCTGAGGTTTCTTTGTTTTGTTTTTTTTGCGTGCTAGAGGCAGCCATGTCCTGCTTGCTGCCAATTACACAGACACACAATATTGGATAAGTATATAAACTTGCATAAAGTTTCATGGTTGAGGCAAAATACTACAGCAGTCGTGGGTTTCATTGCACAGTATATGTGCTGTGCGAAACGACATGGTTTGCTTGACAACGTGGGGTTTTTTTTTTTTTTTTTTCCCTGGTATTTCAGTGTTTTCCCTTATGTATGCTCTGTGAAGTCATCATTTATGCCATTTGGAATGCAGTACATGTTGGATTCACGAAGTTCACGCACTGATAGACAGCTGCTTTTAAATGCTCACTTACACTGTGTCTTCGTTCTGAAGAGCCTTTGCTGCACGTGGCTATGCGTTACTGTGTGAGCGGTTAAAGGTATAGTTCACCCAAAAATGAAAATTTTATGTTTATCTGCTTACCCCCAGGGCATCCAAGATGTAGGTGACTTTGTTTCTTCAGTAGAACACAAATGGAGACTTTTAACTCAAACCGTTGCAGTCTGTCAGTCCTATAATGTCAGTGGATGGGAATCACGGCTTTGAGAATCATAAAACAAACAAAACCAAATTAAACCCTGCGACTCGTGATGATACATTGATGTGTAAAGACACGAAATGATCGGTCTGTGCAAGAAACTGAACAGTATTTATATCGTTTTTACTTCTGATTTTTACCGCAATGTCTGAACTGTCCTGAGCGCGTTCGCATCTTCAGCCTGCGCGTGAGGCGTCGTCGTCTTGCTTTACGGTGGATCACAGACTTAAGTGCATTACCGCCAATTATCTCTCAAAAGGACCATTGACACTCCTAATTGAGATTGTAGATAGTGTCAATGGTCCATTTGAGAGATAGGTGGCGGTAATGAACTTATAAGTCTGC
>NW_015555781.1:218025-227332 GCF_001515605.1 Sinocyclocheilus anshuiensis | reverse complement strand
ACCATTGACACTCCTAATTGAGATTGTAGATAGTGTCAATGGTCCATTTGAGAGATAGGTGGCGGTAATGAACTTATAAGTCTGCGATCCGCCATAAAGCAAGACGTCGACGCCTCACGCGCAGGCTGAAGAAGACGAGCTGCAGCTGTCTAGAAAGATACTTAAAGGATTCTCACAGATACTGAAAGAAATTTTTGTTTATCGATTGTAATGTTTCTTTGTCCCCCTTTTTTTGCTTTATATTTGCTTGTATGTTTTGAAGCTATACTTAGCTTGTTATAATTCTTAACATGCAGTAGTTTTGATTTATTTGTAATTATTTTCCAAAAGTAGGCTACTTGTATAATGGATCATGGCGTGCCTAAAGATTCTCAAATTCATTAATTCAATTCATAAATTCACTTATCTGGATCCATTTTCAAAAGCTCTGAAATCCATTTTCAGAACTTATCTGTAGTATGACATCCTCATCACATCATTGCATAATATTCATCTTTATTACAATTTTTTTTTTATTTGCATAGATGGCCGGAACATATGTAACCTGTCCCAGAAAGTTTAATAAGTGCTTTTGTGTTTCTTCAGGCTGTTGGAATGCCTCCCGTGACTCATTCCAGCTTATTTTCTGCTGCACCTGGTGCTGGTATGAAGGTAGGCCATCTTCAGCCCTGATGTCTAGCATCTATATTTGCTCCTTGTCAATTATCGTATATGTGTTCCAGGAACCTTTCAACAGTTATTCTTAGTGCAGCTCTTCGATTCATTTTGATTTTCTGTCCATGTTTAGACTCCCGTCGGTGGGCAGAAGCGTCTGTTCTCCCATCTCATCCCGTCTCCAGAGCCCAGTCCAGAGGGTGGATATGTAGGTCAGCACTCTCAGGGTCTCGGCGGGCACTACGCTGACTCCTACCTGAAACGCAAGCGCATCTTTTGACTGGCACTCGATGGCTTCCTCTAAACCACCAGCTCTCTAAAGGGATCGCCACTTTAATAGCATCTTTAAGTGTGTTTTTGTGTGTGAGGGTGAAAGAGCAATGAACCGTCATCGAGTTCACACCAGTGAAAGGACCCTGAAGCTCAGATGATTTGAAGTTTGTGTATATAATTTCAATGTGTATGTAAATAGTTTTATTTTTATTTTGCCTTTTTAATTTTTTTATTTACATTTTTTTTTTAAACCCAAAGATGCAACAGACACCACAATGAAAGAAAATGGTTTCCTGCCATGTTCATCCGAGTAGTTCTATTTTGTAGACTTTTTTTTTTCTTCATTTTAATTTGAATCATTTAAGCAGGACGATAGCCTTTTTCTGCTGTGCTTCGTTAGTCGTGTGTATATAGTTGTTCAGTTGTCCAGAAAGGCTCCTCCACTACAAACACTTCCTCTCACGTACAAGTGCCAAGCCTTACATGCTTGAAAATCATGTATCTGTGCAGCGGATACAGTAGATGTCTTTTTTCTTCAGTGAGTCACATGTCTTGTCTTTATGGGAAGCTCTGATGCTGGGTTAGTGTTCGAATTAGCTCAATGTTTTTGTTTTTTTGTTGTTTTTTTCCCCACCACCGCGTATATGTGTTGCACAACTTCCCAACTTTACATCCCATTTTACAGAGTCAGGGTTTTCTGAGCTGATTGTTCAGCGTTGCACTTGGAGGATACGGATCATGTATATTCATCCTCCTGAATCTGTCCTTTATGCACCAGTCTCGTTCACGCTCGTTCTTGTTTTCTGCCTGCTTTCACACCTCTCTTTGACCTCGTTCAACCTGCACAGTTTTGCTGTTGCAAAGCGTTAGCGTCTCGGCCGTCACATTGTGAAGCCCCAGCTGGTCAGAGATGGAGTATGGGCTGCCGTTTTCCCCTAATCGGGCTCAGAGTACTGCTGAAAGCACAGTATGCCTGCTGTTGCTTCTGTATTTCCACACACGCACACACTAACTCCTCGCGTCTTCTGTATGGTGCCTTTCCTCTGCAGACCAGCAGAGGGAGCCAGTTAGAATTTTAGTTGGCACTGTTCCATATTTTTTTTCCCTCTTTTAAAAACCAGAGCTAACATTCTGAAGCAGGCCGGACCTGTGCCTTAGCGTGACCTTTACGTTTACCGTTGTAACTGACTACCTTTTCCCCTCTGGTTTGAACTGCTGCGCCCCCCCCAGAGGGGAAGAAGCTTCTACAGACTGGAATAAGATTGATGTATGATTTGAGTACTTGGTCTGTGTGTGTGACTTATTAATCTGGTTGACATTTTGATTTGTGATAACGCATTACCTCGGACTTGTACCGTGGCTTACGATGGAACCTGGAGTTACTCGTGTGCCTAAAAACGGCAGTGTTTACTGTAATCTCTCCACACTGTGAGCCTCAACTTCATTCAAGTTTATTTGCGGTGTACATGCTTGAGTTTGATTATATTTCTTCTCTGGAGTCTCGAACTCGTGTTCTTATATTTCTTCTAGTCTGTAATGGTATCAAATATGCTGCTCTGTATTTTGTATCCATCTGAGTGAAAATGCACAGTGCAGTATCTTGTAAATGATTTTTTTCATGTGCGAAATATGCGGGAAGAGCTGCTGCTGCTGTGTGAAATGAACTAAACCTTTCAGATGTGGTAAATGACCTCTTCATCACCAATCACTCTTTCCTTTTGTACAGCTCTTCTGCTCTGTTTTTGTGACATTTGGACAAGTAAATGTTATTTAAGTTCACCTTTATGATGTTTGTGTGGTCAATCAAATTTGCATATCAGCTGCACTGAATAGACTACATGGTCAATTCAAAGGGAAGTTCAGAATTATTAATATCCATGACAGTAGTCGGGGTTGAAATTATGGAGAAAATGCAAAAGCATTAAATCACTAAATTAAAAGTGAAATATCAGTTTTAAAATGGATTAGAATTTAATTATTTTAAGCAATATTTTATGCAAAATTTCCTGTTACGAGCTTAGTTGTAACGGGGGGAAAAAATGATGGGTTGGGCAGAGGTTTATTTATTTTAATTTTTTTTTCTCTCTAATCCAGGGGTGCCCAAACTCAGTCCTGGAGGGCCGATGTCCTGCAGAGTTTAGATCCAACTTGCCTCAACACACCTGCCACAAAGTTTCTAGTATGTCTAGTAAGAGCTTGATTGGTTGGTTCAGGTGTGTTTAATTGGGGTTGGAGCAAAACTCTGCAGGACACCGGCCCTCCAGGACCGAGTTTGGGCATCCCTGCTCTAATCAATGCTTTTAGGTCACTGATTTTTTTTTTTCAACCAGCTTTGTATTGTTGCTATGACAGTAGCATATGTAAATGAAGAAGGTGTGCTTTTTCTCTTTTACCTGCATCCAGATATCACCGTTTATTTGTCACCATTTTCTGACTGAAAATGCATAATTTTGTCATATGGCGGATTGTTGCTGACAAATAGAACTCTATGGCTTTTGTTAAAACTACATCTCAAACTTCCATGTTTTGTCCATCCATAGCACTGATTTCATTTTTTTTATTTTTTTTACATTTCAACTGCATTGACAGCCAAGTTTTATTAAAAGTCTATCTTGTTAGCAGTGAATTACCCTTTCAATTGTGATACCACATTACCTTGCATCACGATTCTTTAAATGACTCGATGCAACTCTGAAAATCACGACTTTCCCACTGGTAATTATGACATTATGTATCATAAATGCAATCATTCAGAAATGAAGGCATCATAAACGTCGGTTTTGTGAAGTGCATCTGAGCAAGCAAGAGCTTTGAGAGAAAAAGACTATAGAGTATGTTGTCACTACTTTGAGGTCGGATGATTCCCATCCATAATACAGTCTGCTTCAAGAACTATCCAATGCTAAAGATACCTGTCAAACTTCATCTATCCTCTAACGCTTTTATTTATATCTCCTGAAGGTCTTTGGAGCTGATAATCCACCGTGAGTAATGTTGTATTGTTCTATGCCAAAACAATGTCTCTTCTTGGGTGCCTTTGAGTTGGATAAGCCCTGAAGACACCACAATCTGTGACACTTCATCTGCAAACACGTTCTTTGACCTATCCTTGACTCAGGCTGAGATTATGTATTTTTATTTGTGGCCTTTTTGCTGCTTTGGGACCAGAAAATCATCCAAGAATTTAACCCCATCACCCACATGAAAACCACAGCCAAAAGGAAAAGTCCACCCAAAGGTTAATATTTTATCACCTATCCTCATGTCGCCGGCAACTTTTTTTCCATGGAACATGAAATTTGAATATCTGGGCTGCTCTTTTCCATATAATTAAAAGAATGACTCATTTGTCAAGCTCCAAACAGTGCAAAAAAAAAAACGTAATACCATACAATAGCTTTGTTTACGGAACAGATCAAAGTTGAATTTGCTTTCTGTCATCGATTTTCTGTTGCATTCATCACTACATGAACCTTGTTCATGTTCAGACCTGTTGATATCACAATATACACAAGAAAGTCTGTGTGCAGTTTCTTGTCCTCGTGATGACAAGAAAAGTTGGAATCAAGATCCAATCAAAGAACCAGGAAAAAATGCTGAATGTGTTGCAACATCTTTTCAAATGCTGAGCTGTACAGATACAACAGAATCCCATTTTTACAAAATGCTTAAATGGCTAAAATGCCTAGCTACATAAAAACAACAGAACTGAACAGAATGGCTAGTGAAGAAGCTGACATAGCATTATATACTGGCTAAGTAGCTATGACCGTCCATCACAGCTGTATTCCTGGCTCGCTATGGAATGTCTTCTTTTTTTGATTATAGTTAATATTTCAGTTTTTTTTTCAGAGTCATGAAGCTTTGGCAGAGTCTCTGTGGTCCATAAGCCGAAACCAAGATTCAGTCTGAGGCTTGAAGTTTTGAGACCCATGAAGGCCATGTTTATGTGGTCTCGAATGGTCTCCAGAACAAGTCTTCAAGTTTGGTGTTAAGGTGTGCTGTGTTTTCCGATTGAACTATTTTTCAACCGAGTCAGAACATGAGCTCTAACTACTAGACAATTGATTTGTTTTCCTTATCGTATCATGATGGAATTTCCCAAATCCTCTCTGATCTTACTTCTCAGTATTTTTCACATCGAGAAACTACATCTCATTTTATCTCACAATCATTTGGGCAAAAATTCCGATGTAAAGTCAGTGCGCCCAGCAGACCGAACAGACCATATCTGCCCTGGAACTTTTGGAAGAAAGAAACTCAATCTTGTCTTTAAGAAACTGAAATAAATCAAACCTGCCCCACTTCCAAATGTCTGGCCATTTATCTTTTACCCATTTTCATTCCTCCTAACCACCACCTCCTTTGAATTCAAGAGGACTCAACTGCTGAATCCAGCTTGTGCATTTTGCTGAGTGAGTGTCGTCATCTCGGGCAATTAGTTTTACTAAGTTCAGCAGAAAGAGTCGCTCTTCTCACAACCCTCCTGGAGCTTCACCACTGGTTTCTCAGGGATGAGTGCTTGGAGTCCTACTCTTCACCATCTAGAAGGGTCTTCCAATCACATCTACTGCTTTGTCACATCTCTCACTCATTTGGGCATCTCTCTTCATTTGTTTACTGCATATACCTCTCTGACATTTCAAACTAGATGTTTACTGTATCCTCAAGCTTAATAGTGATTGGACTGAACTCCTATTTCTCCCGAACAAGACCTCTTTCACCAGATCTTTGAGTTGAAGGTCAAACCACTGTGGCCTCCAGCTTTGTCAAAGCACTTGGTGTCAATTAGTCTCAGCTTCAGATGGCCTTGTAGACACTGTTTACAAAGTTTGTAGCGTGCAAGCCTTTGTTACTTTTTCCAAAGTCAGTATGCATTTTCAATCATTTATTCAGTGTTGTCTTTACAACCGTGTGGAGAATTAAAAGATCTAACACACTGAAGAAAGTTATGTTTCTAATATATAATTTTTAGTATATTTTACATTCATCATTGTAAGTAAAAAAAAAAAAAAAGATTTTGTGCCATTTTCATTTAAACATTGAAGGGAATTGAGGCTATTATCGCAAAGACTTTAATCTATATAATTTATTTTAAACCACATTTTAGACCTTTCTTTTTCTTATCGATAATGTATAGGGTAAGATACTCACACTTTTAATTTCCCTCTTGACCACAGATCTCAACACATTTATTGAATGGTTATGCTCTTAATAATCTTGAGTTATTATTTAATAATTTAGTGAATCAGATGTAAATTGCAGAAACTTAAGCTTTCATTATACCCTGTAGGCCTGTTGGGTAAAATCAGTCTGAATAAGTCATTGTCTATTACTATTATGGCATTGCTTCAAAATGTAATACAATATTCAGATGTGTCTCTTTGACCTGGATTCTGTTATTGGATTTGTCTCATTTTTTAATTATTCAACCAAGCTGTCAATATACACAAATTTACATAGAATCTTTGATTTAGTATTTTACATTATTGGCACCTTTTTCAAAAATAAATAATTAAACATGATATCAGATGTATTTCACATACTCTCCAAAAATCTGATAGTTGGGATAGATTAACAACAGGGTTTTTCCACCTTCCATTGTCACAAACAATGTGGTTAGTCTTTGTACATTTCTTTCAGATGTCTAAATTCTGGGTCAGATTAAACAATATGCACCAGATTTTATGATGGCATGCAAGGTTAGGTGTCATCCTTGACGCCAAGGTCTCCTTTATGGACCTCAATATGACAATAATGCAGCCCTGTTGCTTTATACTCTATAACATAATGAAAATAAAGCCCTTTGCCAACCCAAAGCCCTCATCTGTGCTCTAGCATTTGCCCTTGAGCGCATCTTTGCTGCTGCACAACTTGTTTTTTTAACCTTCTCTTGTTACACCTCTGCTCAGATCTCAACACTGTCACCGTAATATCTACTTAAATTCAATTCAAGTCACCAGTGAAGGGCGTGTGACTGTGAGCTTTCTTGTGGCGCTGTCAGCCAATCATTTGAATTCTAGTGTCCCTGACAGACAATTGCAGATTGCAAAAGCAGAACCTACTGGATTACAGAAAGTGTTTTTCTCTTCTAATTTACCATGTCAAAGCATTCTGAAGTGAAAATGAAGAACATTCCTGAGCATTTCTTGCCCTGAAATATTTTTGTCCTCAAATCTAGTATAAAAATACATCTAGAAAGAAATGTATATTTGATTATGTCACATTTATTGCACACACAGGGCAAGTGCGTCTGAATTAGAGTAGTGTTGTTTTTTTTTTACTAATGCCTGAGAGGAACGAATGTATAGTTAATAATTTAATCCTATGCATGCTGATATGGCGTTATACTAACAGCGTTGTGTGCTTTGGAGAGCAGAGAATTCCTCCTCTGACGTGAGTGAAAGCCCCATGGAGTTGGATTTGGCTGCCGAAAAAGGCCATCCCTGCTGGACCTGGCCGCCTGAAAAAGTCACACTGCACCCACTCTGTCAGCGCCAAAGGTTAAGATTTGAAGATTAGGATTGCTCATCAATAAACACAAACAATCTGTGATTTATATCTCCATAGAGTAGAGAAATGTCAATACAGGCCTCACACTGCTGTATCGGGAGACTTTAAATTGAGTTTTCGGAGAAGGAGATACTCATAGGGTGGCTTGACATTATCATTTAGAAATAAGAAAATGAAAATTTCAACATTTTCCACTCCCTTTTGTCTGGGGTTAATGTCAAGTTTCCCATCTCGAATTCTGTTTAGGTTTAGAACGTTTGCCACAATGAATTAGCGTTGGAGGTGATTGGAAGATATTTCCCATTCGCCCTCTTTTCAAACGACCTATGTTCGGCGTCCTCTGTTTCCGTGCCCTTCAACCCCTGAGACCACTGCAGGAGGACAAGAGCCTCTTCTGGAGACTCAGCCTGTCCTGGTAATTAGGCTAAAAGGCTGCTGTGATTGGCTGACCAGAGCTAAACCTATGTGCCTCTGCCCACTTGGCATTGAGCTGAAGATTGGAGGATGCCAAGCCCTGCTAAATGAGAGGAATAAACACACTCATGAAGCCAAAGGGCATCTAAAAAGGCCATATTATATCTGTAATGGTGGATTTAATGCAAACGGCAACATGCTGTTACGGAACATTGGCAGATCAATAAGACAAATGGACCGCCGCTTGTTTTAATAAGCTCGGTCTAACTGGATGACTTCCCCTGCTCTTTGCATGTCGCTGCAGATGTTAATAGAGAGCGGCACTCGAATGCACGACAACCGATCCCTGTTATTATGTTCTGACGTATGTGCACTTATGCTCTGATTTCCTTTTTCTATAAAGCTCTGTAATTGTTTCTGGATGGAGAAGCTCTGCTAGTTGTCTACCTTTGAGCGCTCTAAGGGAAGCATATCGGCGGAGTGGACGATATGTCAGATGCATTTAGAATTCTGCCTTTCATTTTTCCACCCACACAGTCCCCCTGCACTGTTGGTGTTGACTCTGCTGTAGAAACCTGTGATTTCCCAAAATGCTGAACAGAAGAAAGGCGAGGACAATAAAACATGCAGGAGGTGACTGGATAGCATTAACTCTCACTGCGGTAGATATACCAGAATTTTCTACATCTCGGTTCTCGGGGGGTAAGGCTCGTCTGGTTCATATGAATCATCATCTAGTGAGGCTTGACATGTCATCCTCTTCCTCCAACAGCTGGAATGGAAAATTATATCTTGCGGGTAACGTTAATGCTGCCGATATTGTCTGCGTCTGAGATGATGGGCCGCTAGGTAATGAGAGTGGATGTTAATGGTGCATGGTGAACTACAAGCGCGAGGGCACCCTGGCCGGCCGCATGCTTTAAATGACACTCAACCCTATCTCCGGGCCCATCTTGACACTCCTCAGCCTCTGCTTTCACAACTTCTGCAACTCACTTAAAGTGCAATTAGGCGGTTGGAGAGTACTTAGTTTATTCTTCCAGAAAGCCACATTGTTCTCATGTGTTCGCTTTTTCCAGAAACTCATCATTAATGTCTTTGAATGATCTGTTGCTGAGTGCTTGGGTTTCTCAATCATTTCTTTCTGCCAGTGTTATTTTTACACAGGTCTTTTTTGTTGTTGTCTTCTTGTTTTAGCCATAGTTTTTCTCTTTCAACAACAACAAAAAAATTCCCTTTAGTTATTTTGTCATGTTGTATCAAGTAGCATTAACTTTGCTCAGACTAAAATTTCTTTTGAAAAGACAGGAGAGTGCAAAATTAAACAAAATTTAAACATTTATCAACATTAACTGTTCTTGTTGTGAAAACCTGGTCTGTACATCATTTTGTGCAGA
Source organism: Sinocyclocheilus anshuiensis (assembly GCF_001515605.1). NCBI lineage: Eukaryota > Metazoa > Chordata > Actinopteri > Cypriniformes > Cyprinidae > Sinocyclocheilus > Sinocyclocheilus anshuiensis. The sequence continues at coordinate 218,081 of NW_015555781.1, read as the reverse complement.
TGATTGTAATATATATATATATATATATATTAGGGGTGTAACGGTACACAAATATG
>NW_015555781.1:213769-217317 GCF_001515605.1 Sinocyclocheilus anshuiensis | reverse complement strand
CCGAAACGGTTCGGTACGAATACGTGTACCGTTACACCCCTAATATATATATATATATATATATATATGTTTAATCTTAAATGTGTATATTCTGCATTTGGGTGAGATTATTTTAACATACACTAACATTCAAAAGTTTGGGGTCAGTAAGATGTTTGTTTTTGAAAGAAATAATACTTCTACTGAGGCAGGGTTGCATTAAATTGATAAAAGAGAGTAAATATGTCTATAATGTTAAAAAAATATTTTAAATAATTGTGGTTCTTTTGATATTTCTTTTCATCAAAGATTCCTGAAAAAATGAGTTTATACAAAGCACAACTCTTTTCAACATTGATAATAATAAGAAATGTTTCTTGAGCATCAGATCAGCATATTAGAATGAGTTCTGAAGGACACAGAAGACTGGAGACTGCTGGAAATCTTTATCATCACAGGAATAAATTACATTTGAGAATATATTCAAATAGAGGTTATTTTAAAATGTGATAATATTTTCTGTATTTTTGCTCAAATAAATGTAGCTTTGTTGAGCATTAGAGAAATCCTAACCCCAAACATTTGAATGGTAGTGCATTTGAAAATGTTAGTGTATTTTTGGTAACAGTATGTTTTATTTCAAATCATTTGTTATCACCAAGATGCATATTTTGTCTCATCTTCTTTATTGTTTTTGAAACAAATACCCTTTGTTAATAACCGTGTTCGTCAGTAATTTCGTTGTTGAGATTAGCACTGCTCTCTGTCCATATTTCCCCTCACACCATGCACACACAGGCTATCTATTAGCAGAGGGTGTTTAAGGAAGTGAACAGATCCAGGTAATAGCCTGGTAAACAAGAAGAACAAAGTGCTGCCTCCTTGCACAGAGCTGCAGAAAAGACTGAAAATAGGCATGCCTCGTTCTGGACTAATATCCGGCTTCTTCAGATGCCAAGCGACAAAACATACCACATATCCTAGTGTAGGAGGCGGTTACACATCAATCAAGCCGAAGTGCATTCCACATTTACTGTTCTGTGATACAGGCGCTGGACTTACATTGCATTCATTAGTCCATTCCTCGGAGGATCAAATTAATATTTTACAGCCTTTTCCCAAAAGCAATGGTGCCCTCATGCTAAGACTACGGTTTGGGCCACCAGCCAGACGAAAAGCTTTTTTGGCATTACATTGAGAAATCGCCTTTCATGTTTCAGCGCTGGTCTATGCATGTGTGCTTCTGAGTGGGCTGAGAAGTAGCATACTCTCATCGCAAAGTGAAAATAGGAGCAGACAAACTGCTCGCTGAAGATGCGCCGTACCAGATGCACTCTGAACACTGGCCTTATTATTTTGACTAAGATACACTGTAAAAAAAATTCCGTAAAATTACGGTTATTCGCTGTAAATTATATGGTCTTTTTCACTTCCAAATACGGTATACTACCGTAAAATTAATGTCCAATACATGTAATGTCGAATACAGTTTTTCACCGTATATAGTAGGGGAATTTACCGTTAGCCATTTAACGGGTTTTTACTGTAGCATTTTTACAGTCTTTTACCGTTAAATTCACGGTCATTTTTTACAGTGTACATTATCACAGTGTAAGGTGTGATATTTCAGGCTAACTTATGGGGTGAAAGGAGAAAGAAGGGTAAGTGAGCTGTGAGTTTGCCTATTCTGATCCAGAATAAGCAGAATAAATCGAAAGTGCTTGACATTTCCATTAAGGTGCACATTGGGAATGTAAATGGGAGCCTGCAGTAATTCAGTCAGCGGTATTTATCGTCAGTGGTGAAGTCAGTGTGATGAATCCAATATTCAATCCATACAAAAGTCCAACAGACAACCTTCCACGCCCACTTGCATATTTCATCGTCTGTCTATTGGTTATGTCAATGTATACATAAAACTAATGCTGTACTTCGTGTCCCCAGCGGTGCCGAGATCTGTGATCTTTAAAGAAGACAGAAACCTCCATTATCACAGCAGTGAGTTAATGTAAACAGGATCATTGCGGGGAAAAAAGCAAAAGTCTTTCGTCACAGCGATTCATGAGTGAGTGCAATCTAATTATGAGTGAAGTATCAATATCGCCGCTGTCAAGTTTACAGAGGAAATGAGAGACAGATGAGACAGACGCATGAGAGATCTAGAAGAGCAACATACATGCTTTGATGTTTAAGGGCATTTGGGTATTGCGTTAATACAGTCGAAGGTTGCTCAGTAACTAGAGATTAATTCAACCCAACCCTGTTCCTGGAGGCCACCCTACAGTACATCTTGTGGATGTTTCTCTAATCAAATAGACCTGATTCTACTCATTAGTTTGTAAGTAGACCAAGACTTCCCAAGACTTGAAATCGTTGTTTCAGATAAGGAACACATCCAAATGTGTATTGTAGCGTTGCCTCCAGGGCCAGGATTGGGAATCACTGGATTAACTAAACATTAACTAGAGATTCTGTCTTCAGGCTAAAACATGTGACTTTGATTTGAAAGCCAAAGGGTGGGCATGAAAGCGAAGGTTAATTATCTAATCACCAAAGATTGCCCTGCAACAATAGGATTAAAGAGGAAGCAACATGTTGTAAAGGGTGCACTCGCTCTGGAGAAGTGTTCAATCCTATCATTATGTTTCACAATAAAAAAAGTCCTTCCTTCCTAAACATTGCTATGCCATTAGCTTGATGGATTAACTAGTTTAGGATATGAATTCAGTCATTTAATCGTGCTCATGTGGGAGCTAGCCACTTGTGTTTTTTAAACAGTCAAAGTTTGGCTGGTTAGCATGACCTTAATGGTGGCCATTGAAAAGTAGCCATATATTATGATAAATAATTTTTTAATATTTTCAGAATATTTCAGTGACTATTTAATATTGTTTTATTGTTCATGAGTAGCCTAGATGTTTTCTAATGATTCTTGGAGGGCTCTTAAAAACCATTTTCCTTGTCTGTTGCTGTAATTAGATGGTTGGCTCAAAATAACCTGGCAGCAGAATCGTGCGCCCATGAGGAAAAATGGTAGATTTGAAATCGTGTACATCTTGCACCAGTCGAGCAAATGTCATTGAGATGAATGGGAAGACTGATAGATAGATATTTCTACAGGTATTACAGTTCTCCTCGGTGGTTTAAGCAGACATCCTTTGAAAATAATGTGCTACTATAATCAACCCATGTTGACTATGGTAAAAACAGCAAAGGAAATATCTCCATAAATAAGTGATAAAAATGCTCATATAAATGGTTATCAATTTGCATAAGACTTCAGTTGTACAAATCCAATAATGTTCAATGCGGTTAGAATCTTTAGCCCCACCACATTATATATTTATTTCATTTAAAATGGATGGACATAATTATGGCGATTTGTCATTTCCAAATGCACTTCACATTACTGGTCAAATCGATATGTTTACTTAATGGAATAACATGAGAAATCAATTCATAGGGGAAAAGTAGTGGCGACTGGAGTTGTTTGGGTCTATCTCGTCTAAGTGAACGAGAAAACTGCATCGAGACGCGGACTCTTAAATGGTGAGAGAGAGAGAGAGAGA
>NW_015555781.1:198145-213759 GCF_001515605.1 Sinocyclocheilus anshuiensis | reverse complement strand
ACGCGGAGAGATAGAGAGAGAGAGAGAGAGAGAGAGAGAGAGAGAGAGAGAGAGAGAGAGACGGCACAGTGTTTCTCAAATGCCATAATTTAACATCTGTCGACAACTGATTGATACGAGCGAGATAAGACGGCAAAACGAAGTAAAGTACAGCACGAAGATCGGTGAACTTTGACTTACAATCATGATTTCGCGGAATTGAACGAATGCTTCAAGAAAGAGGAAAGCGAGGACGCGAAAATGCCGCGTGCATGGATCTCTCATACATCCATCATCCCACGCGCGCTGTTCTCCAGGCAAAATTCAACATGATTCGCCTAATGAAACTGTTCGCGGCGAGGTTTTAATGGAGGCTAAACAGCGAGCTTGACAGCGAGCTTGAGTTTTAGTCGCCGTTAGTTCCATATGTACAACATTGCTCCTCATCGCAGAGTTCTCATGGCTCCAGTTGGAGACACCAGAGCTTGGAGAGGCATGTGCGGTCTTTAGCAGCAATAATCGCGGCAGGAAACCAGTCTGGAGGGTTGATAAAAGCAATAAATCCCTACTCAACATAAGTGACCCGACGCGCTATGACAAACTTCAGGGGAAGAGCTTCACCCGCGCGGATGCTACGACGCCTTGTGATGTTTTAAAGTGGAGCCTCTCTGATACACAGGAACTTTTTGGATTTACCATCGACATAATTGCGGAGATGACAAGAAGACAGGACGACATTGCGCCATCACCTGTTATCTGAACACTGTGATTAGTTCCCACAAAAGCACTGAGTCTGTATTGCCTTTGGACCTGCTTTCAATACATTCCGCTGTTAGACATGGCGACTAGTCAGCTACGGACAGTAGACGGGTTGATTTCTTAACGAATACATAGCCATATTGTTTTTATTCCCCTTAACACGTTGCGTTCCGAACATCGATTAATTTTGCACTATGATGGAACAGCCACCTTGCTCTAAAAAGAGCCTGTCTCTTTCGCTGCCGGTTCCCCGGGAGGGACAGGCGACCCTCAAGCCTCCCCAGCATCTGTGGAGACAGCCACGGACCCCCATCAAAATCAAACATCGCGGTTACTCTGACACCGACCGACATCACCACCGACAGATGGAGCGCTCGAATGCCATGGACACGAGTGACCGGCCGGGGCTCAAGAAGTCCCGCATGTCCTGGCCATCGTCGCTCCAAGGAACCACCAGCGCGTCCATGAGCAACTGCGCTGGGAACAAGCGGTAAGAAAGCCGAGTGACTAATTACGTGTCAACAAACGAGCTATTTCTGTGTGATGGACTCACAAAACTGATAATAATGATGCTGGAAGGGTTAATAGTGCTTTGTGTGGAGAGGCGGGACGCGTGGGCATCCTTGATGATGCGTTATGCGTAACGGCTCCAGCATCTCTCAGAGAGCGTGAGTTTGAAATGCCTCGAACGTGACCCCCCGAAGTAATCTCGAACCGGTTATGAGCAGTTGATGGCATAACCGATTACTAATAATGCTAATGAGCTGGATTAAAAGTGTAGAAGAAGCGCATGTAATAGGGTTTTTGGAGAGTCCAAGCACACATGTTGTGGACACCACTAAGTCTAGTGTGACTGATAAAGTATAGCGTAAAAAAAAAAAGCACCGGCCTGAGAATATTTGGATCATGGCATATGCGCTTTCGCTCTTGGCACGTGCAGACACCATATGCGCATGCCAAAAAAAATTAGCATGATCTAATCAAACATTTCAGCAATGCGTGTGAAAAAAAAAAAAAAAGAGCATAATCTAATCAAGCACTTCAGCATCAAATCAAATTAAGACAAATAGCATGCTATGATTTTAGTGAACAGATTAGTGATTCTGTCTCTTCTGGCTTTATTTAGAATTATAAATTTCATAATAACATTTTAATATAATGATATATAATAACTCTTAAAAATGCAGGTACTTTATTTGCATCAATGGTTCCACAAAGAAATTTTAGCATTCATAGAATCTTTCCATTGCACAAACTGTTCTTTATAGTGGAAATAAAAGGTTCTTTAGATTAATGGTCTTCAAGAAAAGACGTCTCTTTTAGGAAAAGCTCACTGAATAGTTCTTTGGAGATGCAAAAATGTTTCTACTATGGCATCACCCCTTTTGGATTTTTTTTTGTACAAGTGTATACATGTAATATAATGTTGGCCAAAAAGCCAAAGCATGCACAGAAACACCAGAAGCACGTATTCCTTGGATTTTGAATTGAACTACCACAGCACTGTGTAGTGCTGTTATAAATAATCAACTTGAATTTGTTTTATACAGAGAAACACATTTGTCAGCCTGACATTCATGTCGATTTTGTGGGTTTGCACGATATGCTGTAGCATACAATACATTGTTTTTACCCTCAAGGATAAGTGTGGGTGTTGCTTGCTGTGCTTGTACGTAGACTGATGCGCATACAGACTGATGTTAGTGCTGGAAGAGGCAAAATGTGCGGTTCTGTTGAGTGGCGCCTCACCAAATTGGGTGATTATTACAGTAATAATCCGCTTCTGTGAGGGCCATGAGCCCCAGTGGAGGCTGAGAGCCGAAGGCTCTGGTTTCCTTCCTGTCAACTTTTGCCTAGGCCACAGACGGCCTGCACGGCAGGCTCCTGGGAGCCAGGCCAGCTCTGCCTGACTGTATAGTAAAGCCTGATTTGTATTCCCTTCCCCAGGACACGCTCACAGCCAGTCCAAGAATTAGTGCAGCAGCACTGACTCGAACTGTCCGGCTTCTACTGTGGGCGGGCGGCACAGAGCGAGAAATAGACAGCGAGAGACAGATAAAGATGCGTGTGTGCGTGTGGCTCTGCTGATGTGATGTCTCAAGAAGCAGAGTGAGACGTCCATGTCTTTCTGCTCACTTTCTCATCGCATTGATCACATTTTCTAACATGATCTGCCAGCAAAGACATAGGTCTCCATAGGTCGTCCAGTATGTGTTGTGTCAATAAGTGTGTTTACATGCATAATCCTAAACGGATTATTCTTAATAACTTGACAATGTAAGGTCACATAAACTGCTTAAACAGTTTTCTTTTTAATTGAGTATATACTGGTCATAACCAGTTTAAGCTAAACCTGATATGCCCATTATATTCCTAGCGCTTTTCACATTACACATTGTTTCAAAGCAGCTTTACAGAAAAATGATTATGTTTAAAATATCTTAATATTGTGATGCCTTATAGTCACATTTAGCAGATTAGAGCTGGGCGATAATATAGTTTGCATTTTGCAACAATACAAGCAATCAAGCTGTTGACATATGCTGTATAGTGTGTATATATAGCCCTTCACAAGTATACTGTATCTATGTTTACATATACAAACAACTTTTTATAAAGAGTTTGGCGATAATATAGTTACATTTTGCAACTAAATAAAAGTGAAGCAATTGAGATTTGCTATGTAGTATATATTATTTTATATGAGTATGCTGTATGTACGTGGATAAATTTGGATATAATCCAACTTTATATACAGAGCTGAGCGATAATCCACTTTTCATTTTGCGACAACATAAACAAGCACACAGCCGAGATTTGCTATATAGTATGTATTGCTTAATATGAGTACACAGTAAATTATCCATATTTTTTTGTATGTAAATACCTGTAATGATATTGTCAGTTTATTCATTGTCTTGTGCACATCTCTGTTTACGTTTTGACATCAAAACTGATGAAAAACCTGATATTTCTAATATCTCATACGGTTTTCTTACATCGTATGCTTTTAAAATATGCATATTTTTGCTATTTATCAGCCTGTTCACTTATGTATGGATAGGATAGTGTGTATGTAGATGTATGTTTGTGTGCGGATGTATTTGTGCATGCATTGCTGCAGGCTTTAGAGAAAGACGTGGATGATAATGAGCAATTTGCATGTATGGTCACATCACAGAGTTGGTGGTGTGGTGGGGTGGGGGGTTGGGATCTTCGTCGCAGTGACACATTTTTATATTTATTCTTTTTATGCAGATATCCCGGCAGCCCTTTAATGGGAGCTCTAAGCAGGGTGCCTTGCCCCCAATGTGTATTTATTGAGCTTAAAGGTCCCATGACATGCTGCTTTTTGGATGCTTTTATAGCAGAGAAAGGGGAGGTAACCTTTCCCCGTATGACGACATAAAGGGAAGATTCCAGATTGGGCCATCTGAGCTTTCATTTTCTCAAAGGCAAAGCAGGATACCCAGGGCTCGGTTTACACCTATCGCCATTTCTAGCCACTGGGGGACCATAGGCAGGCTAGGGGAACTCATATTAATGTTAAAAAACCTCATAAAGTGAAATTTTCATGCCATGGGACCTTTAAGTAATATACTGTTTTGAGTCCAGATGACCCCCTCATTGTCATCTGTTCCTCTGAGCCTGGGGCAAAACTTAAATCAACCTCATAAACAGCTGCATGCCCAATGATACACTAATGCCTCATGTCTTGCCGTGTTTGAGGATGATGAAGTTCATGACCTTTTGTGACAGACTTATATCACCCTTAAAGGAATATTCAGGGTTCAGTGCAAGTTAATCTCAATCAACAGCAGTTGTGGCATAATTTTGATTACTATTTTAAAAAAATGCAACTCCTCCCTTGTTTTCTTTAAAAAGTAATTGAGGTTACAGTGAAGCACTTAGAATGAAAGGGGCAATTTCTGAAGGATTTAAAAGCAAAAATGTGAAGCTTGTAATTTTATAAAAGCACTTGCATGTGTATTTTTAGACCTGAAAAGTTGTTCTCATCATTTTTAGGTTATCACTAATTAAATATAAAGTCTACATATTCTGCTTCTCTGGGTGAATGAGCTGTGCAGTTTCATCTAAGACACAATAGTTAAAGCTGGCGTGACACTTGTGGTGTTTTCAGCATCTGCGATCCCACTATATGACAAAACTCTCCAGAGCTGCTCTAAGAATTCACTTCACAAGCATTTCACCATTTCATTTAATAAAACTACTAAGACAAAAAAAGTTCTGTTTAATGTAAAAAAAAAAAAAGACAGAAATATATTACTATTGTACAGCAAAATGTACATTTCAAACTCATAACAACAACAAAAAAATAGTTTATTATTTTATTATTAATCATTTTTAAGGAATACCAAATAATACTTATTTTTGGTCCATGTTTTAATTTAAACAGTAAACATCAGCTCTTTGTTTGCCAAAAAATGAAAGGTATTGTTCAAATTTCATTTATTACATTTTAAAACATTTAAATGGTTGAAGTTTTATGCACTGATTTTATTACCATTGTTTGTAATAATACATTTGTATTACATCATAAAACACAGAATCCAGAAAAAACACCACAGAATGTAAAAAGAATACATTTAATAGGGAACTATTATTCTTAAATGTTCAATAAGTTATTAAAAGTTTTATGAATTCAATTCATTAGAAATCATTTTGATTATTAAAAATGGATTTAATTAAACCATCAAATCAAAATCCAGAAAAATAGAATTTGGGGAAAAAATAAAACACATTTGTTAGGGCCCTAATTATGCCACGAGTGCTGTCGATTGAGTTTAAATGAATTCCTTTAAATAAGCACTGTTGACAGAGTCTGAACCATTTCCAGGTAGATGTTTGTAGGAACAGTCTCATCTTATATGAGTTTCTAGAAGACTTTAAATAAAATGGAAAGTAAACCCATAGGGGCATATCTGCTCTCAGTTCAATCATTGGAGGTGATGTGACTGAGTGAGCACACCAACTAATCAGCAGTTCTCTCAGGATCTTCAACCTCTCAGACCCTTTGGGCCAAAAGAAGCCCATTGTCCTCTCTGATGATTTTTTTAAGGACTGTCGCTAGTATTTTTCCCACCTATATACGCTTGTCCGTTACTTTTTAATATACCAATTTTTTGAGGAAGCATGATGACTGATTTATTAGAAACACCATGACTCCAAATAGAGTTTTGAACACCTTTGATACTGAAGATTGATCATTCAGCTTTACTCACATTTTCATTTTTGTCAGTGGCAGCAGTTTTGATTTACTATTCAATATAATCACATCCTCCTGTTTACTCCTTTCCAGCCATAGCTTGTACTGATTTTGAGCCTTTTTAACCGTACCTCCCACTGAAATATTGAACTGTCACTCATATTCCCAAACTCACAGGCTCTGCTTTCAGTCATTAAAAGTTGATAGGACGCCGTGCAGTACCGTTTCTCAGATGACAAAGGCTGTTTGGCAGCGTTTATTTCTTTCACATAAATTGAATTTGTGAAGCCTTCCGCAACCTTACCTTGGGAAGGAGGTAGCATTATTGAACGTATCCCATACCCCAGTGCACTCTGGGAAGTTACCACTGAGGAGAGAAAGACCGACACTGAACAGAAGAACAGCTCATCCTGCAGTTCTGTTGCTATAGTTACATTTTGTGCTTGTGTAAAATAGATAAATTTTGCCCAAAAAGGCAAAAGAAAGTTTCATTCCCTGATGCGCAGTTTGTTGTTTTAATATGCTGAGGCAAATATGTTTTATTACTGTTAAATGTGTAGTGGATTTACACTTTCAATAAGCTGCCATCTCTGAGAACCCACAGATTTCCTGTAAGTCGCATTGTTCATAGTTGTTGTTTATTAGTTTATTAGTGTATATTATTTTCAGTCACTGGCTGGTTTTCGATTACTCCTATTGTCTACCGTTGCCTCTTACTCGGTCCGGTTTGCTTTGTTGCACCTAGAACTGAATCTGTAGACAAACTATGCTGTGTTTATTTGACAGTCTATTGGAAAGCTGCCAAGCTCGTTAACTGCTTAATTAGATACACCTGTGATTAATTAACTCAACAATTGCATTGGTGTTTCAGATGTAACACGTTGTGTAAATATACTTTGTACCCCATGCAAACCAGTCCATAGGTACATACTAATGGCCATTATTATTGTTCATCTCAAGGCATCTGCTTCCCCTTCCTCGCTGCTGAAAATGCAATCTATCCTCCCATATATTGCTTACCTAGGCTCCACATTTATTTGCCTTTGCTGCCCTCTTGATTCTCAGAATTTTCATACTTCAAAGCACTCAACATGCTTCACATCCTGTGTTTGAGTTTCAGTTTCTTTCAAATGTCATCTTTGTTACCCTGACGATCCCTCGCTGATTTATTGAAACCCACCGACACTTGAGTCTCTGTTATTGTCTGGTGGCTTTGGCCCCTCCTTCCTCTTTTGACGGATGAGTGTCTCTCACTCATATCTCTGGGTTTGAGCATATGTGTGCATTCACCAGCCTGTGTTTCCTCTTTTCAGCGTCCTCCCTCCACATCACGCAGTCCGTATGATTCTTTACTTCGATCTCAGCCATCCGCTCGCTGCTTTTCACTCTCTCTCTGCTCCTTATCATCTTATTTGTCTGATTTTCGCTCCGTATCCCTTGCTTTCTCTTTTGTGCTCCCCATTGTGCTTTCTTTCTTCCCCAGGCCTTGCCACTTACATTGTCTCTCACGCACTTTGCTCAGACTCACCGCTGAGTTAATCACACCGCTGGCCTATCTTTAAATCTATCATTTCTTCCCACTCCCGTGCATGTCCGCAGAGATCATCAGAGCACCGGCAAACTCATCTAATTCTCCCCCTCTCTTCCATTTCCCCAGTGGCTGAATGAACTGCCCGCCATTAGACTTTCTGCCGTCACTCATTACTTCTCCCATTCCCTCCGGGTACAGCCCTGTAAATGATACTGCTGCCTTTCACAAAGCCCTTGCATTCTCTGTGCAATCCATCAGTTCCCCACGACACTTTACAGTAGCGCACCAGCCTTTTAGCTCACACCCAGACACATCCGCCTGCTCTCAAGATACCTGCGGTTTCCCTCTGCTCTATCTCTGCTCTGTGTAATTAGCCTGGCTATCTGAAATCTACACGATCATTAACAAGTTAAAGCTTCTGAAAATGTTTAATGGGATTATTCCATGCTTGCAGCGTGAGACCCTCTTCAAATGCCCATGCTCTACTCCAGATGTGGAGAAATTAGGCAAAACCAAGGAGATAATAGGTATATAATATCTGGAGGAAACTATGCATTTACATAACCATCCATCTCACATCTGACACTGGTAAAAATCTGCTATAATAGGATGAAGAATTAGAGATATATATGTTGCTTGTACAAATTGTTATTTGGTAAGAATGGAACTCTTCTTTTAAATCCCTCAGTCTAAGTAATAAAGAAAGCATGGCAACACTTTATTTGTATAGTCACTTTAGATAAAGGGGCACTTTAGTGTTGTTGATTAAAGGGGCAGGGGCTAATTGTATATTTTTCATGCTTATTCTGGCACTGTACAATTTCCCCACGGACTTCCATTGTAAGTGCATTACTTTTAATGCATTTTGTCAGAGACAATTCAGTATTATTATATTAATTGTGGAAATCAACTGGATGCCACAGTTGCTGTGGAGCTTAAAGATAGACAGCAAAAAAAAATTATGAATTTACTCAAGCTCATGTGGTTCCAAATCAGTATGAATTTCTTCCATGGAAAATAAAAACGTGAAAGCTCCAGTTCCCATTCATTTATTTTTCAGTCTTTGAAAAAAAAAACAACAACAACATGAGGGTGAGTAAATGGTGACGGAATTTTCATTTTTGGGTGAACTAACCCTTTATGTTGCATTCAGCCTGGAGTGTTCCTTTAAGGCTTTTGTTTCCTATATGAGAGACATAATGTGCTCCTAGCTTGTCTAACCTTCATATTACTGTAGCTCAGTCGAGTGCTTTAATGAGCAAGCATTAGGCATCCAGCTTCACGGATAACGTTGGCCCTCAGGTTTGGCCATGTGATGTCACGGTTAGCGACATCTGTTTTTCTTCGTGCACCAACAGGCTAAGCTGCATCGTGCTCACCCTCTTTTGACCTGCTCATATCTCCCTGCCTAATGCCTGGAAGAGTGAAACCAGGAGCTTTTCCACATTACACAACATCTACTGTAACATATATGATTAGAGGATTGAATTCTAGCATTATTTAGGTCTGAAGTAAGTGGCAGATGCTGATGGGGTAGATTCACATAGCTGCTGAACACCTGCTTTTGCAGTGAAGCAGACTGACTTTATTTACATACAGTAAGTATACTTCTACAACTTATATTGATAATTATATATACACTAGATGTAAATCAAAAGATCATTGATAAGAAGTTAATGATACATCTGGAATTAGTGTAAAAATCTGCTTTAAATTATTAAAACTTGAGTTAAAAACCAAATAGTCAAAATAATGCAGTATAAATTAAGATTGGATGAGACATGTTCGAACACATTGTATAATAGCCGATATATGCACTGCAGTGACACACATCAGAATATCTAATAAGTTTCTTTGCAGCTGTAACCTGAATGGTGTGGCACAATGAGCCTAAACTAAATCGCTCACATTATAATCAATTAAACAGATTTTTTAAAATCTCACTGGAGTTACACCATGGCATAAATGGTGTAGCAGAATCCCTACCAATTGAAACCATTGCATAAAAAGTACCTTCATACCAACTAGCACTAAAACACAGTGGCGAACTGCAAAGCCTGGCAAAAGCTAAACTGCTATCTCTGATGGAGACAGTGATGCTATTTTAGGCATTTTTGCTCTGTGTTAAATACTTTTTTTTTATTTATCTTTTTTTTTTGTGCTGAAATGTTTTCTGTTACTCTTTCTAAATTACTTAGAAAACATAATCCGATGGGCTTCAGAAAGTTCACAGCAGGTTAGAGCTGGAGATTAAAACATTTTAACCAATCAGTAAAAATTTGATTCTCATTTAAATGAAAATAAAATGATTCAATTGTGAAGTACATTGTGTAAATAAGTACATTGTACACTGTGCAAGTACATTGTGTTATTTTATATGAATATTTGCCTCTTTCATGCAGCTTCAATGCCAGTTAAATTAGTCTAGTTTAGCCATAATATAACTGGCTCAAAAAAATCCCCCACCCTCACTTTCATATGCTAATATGGACAAAAAGCCATAGCCATAATGTTTCTCTGACAGTGTATTTCTTGATGCAAGGAGACATTTTAAATTCCCAAGTTGCCTTTGGTTGTCTGCAAAGGGGTACATTCTCACAGTCTTCTGTTTAGCATTAGCGTGTTTAGCAGTATTCCGCGAGGATCTGTGTGGAGGTGTGAGGAGTCCTGAATTCTGTGCGTTATCAGACAGACATCCTGAATCAACCTGCTCTACAGCGGCAGCCTTCATTCCCATTTTCACATTTCGATGATAAGCTGTGTAGTGACATCCGTCAAGGGATCTTGGACCCTCTCTGGGTATGTAAGCGTGTCTGAATGCGTGTGCGTGAGCACTGTGGACTCTTGTCTCAACGGACGGCAGTTCTGAGAGAGGCAGTTCTGATGACACACTTGTGTCACCGAGTTGTCAGCCGCACAGATCCTCGCATATGCATTTACACACACTCATTCTCATGCACACACAATGACACCAGAGACATCACAAAGACCGTTGTCAGAGCAATAGAAGGGTGAGACAATGTAGGTTGGGCAGCAGAAAGCACACTGGGGAGAGTCTAGTTCAAATTGAGGACAGCAAACAAATCAGAGCTGAGCCGAGTGCATTAACACACCTGGGGTTTGAGAGATATGAAGAGCGATCCACCTGTTATGTTTGAGGCAGGGTTTCCTGTTATCCTACCTGATATACAATGTCACCAGGGATTTGTAACCCCTAGATAGACTGGCTTCAACCCACAGGGTAATTATGAGAAAGTGGCATTCCTGCTCACTGGGGAAGGACAGATGGCTGCGGTATCAGCAGAATATGGCTCTGACTGTCACACTGAACCATGATCCAAGACAATATTGCGTTTGCTTGTACTAACCTATAATGAATTAGCTCACAAATACACGTCTCCATGCTAAACATTAGTCATTTAGACAACATTATGACTTGGTCCAACGAACCAGCTCGCAGATAAATATAATTACTGCATCCTCAGTGAATTTATGATGCAGTATTTTCATGTTCGCTGGTTTGGTATGTCGTGATTTTGAGGTTGCACACAGTTTAGCCTACAAAATGAATATCCTTTGAGAGAAAGAAAGAGCGGGAGGATGCATCGGCCTGCTCGGTTGGAGTCAGCTGTGATCTGGTCATGTGTGAACTGGACTGGAAACTGCTGTTTCTGAGTCACTCGCATTACATAACCTGCAAACAACTAACATATTGTTCAAAAAATATAGATTCGGGGTGGTACCAGGGATCCTACAAGTTGTACTTGCTGTGATGCTTAAAATGTCTCTCGGTTTCAGTCAAAACACATTCCTGCTGTGTAGCATCAGTGCTGAGCTGTATTTAATATACTGTAATTGTTTTTTTTTTTACCAAAACCGTAGCGGATAATTCGTGACAAACTTAAAACAGGCTTTTGCATTATTGATGCTAGGGCACTGCAGGTATCGACAAACGTCTGACTGATCTGGTCATTACATCACAGTGCTGAGTTACAGTAATGGACACATCTTCGGTCCCTCAGGACCATCTCTTGACCTCTGTGAAGCTGATTCAGGAGACGCAGCTTGTTTGATCTGGAAGCCCAGCCTGTAAGCAGAACAGTCATGGGATAAAACTCGCACCTCTCGTGGCATTTAAAGACCTACGATTCCCTGTGTACCCCAGGATTCCCTTCCATGCTGGGACTAAGTCTATTATCCTCAGATTCGAGATATATGTAGGGCTTTTCATACCTGAAATAGTTAACCCTGGGTCATTGTGAACCCCAGGTAAACAGAATCCTGGGTTATCCTGTTTCACATTTGAACTACTCACACTTTACCCAGGGTTAACCATTATTCCTGGGTATTCGTAAGTAGGCCTGGGTATCTTTCAAAAAATTTCCATACCGATTCCTGAACGATACTTTTTTCTATACCAATTTTATGAAATCTGTTTTAACAAGATTACATTACCTCAAAAAAAGCGCTGTCTGCCTGTGTTTTCTCTTCTGTGATCGCTGTTCTGACTCAGAGGAAGCTCATTCGCTGCTCATATGTCAATCATATTACGCGTTTATAACCCACTTTGTCTCCTATGAGAACGTCCATTTCACTTCAGTTCTGTTCATAAGAAATCCAGAAAAACATTTCTATGGATGTAACATGAACCTAATAAACATGATTACGACACTATATGATTTGTATGTGATTTCATGAGATTCTGCCTATTTTCATAACAATACAGGGTGTTTACATGAGAAATGTTAAGCAGGTGTAGAGATTAGCTTGATATAAAAGGCTACAAATAACGTATTTCAGCAACATTATATGGCCAAAACACACATTAGATCGCAATCGGAAGTTCCTACAAACACTCGATGGAGGTTTTCGGTCGTGTGGTGTGGATGGAGATTTTTTCTGAAACGCAGTGGAAGTACCGTGAGAGCTATAGACAGCAGACGGCTCCATAAGCTTTCGAATCTCTCTCAAGGTACTTTTATATCAAACACCTATTGATCTGCGCAGTGCCGTGTCAAGTCGAACACATAGTGTTTTTCCTTGATTAACTCCTTAGGTATCGAAATTTGGTACCGAACGACAAGACATTTTTCGATACTCGATGGTATCGAGGCAATTAATTCGGTGCCTAAAAAGTATTGAACTCGATACCCAGCCCTATTCATAAGCTGACATTTCAAATTGTACATTCCTAAACAGCAGGTCATTGTTCTTATTGTTTTTTTGTGGTGTCAGTGTCATTGGTTGGACGAACACAGCATGCAGCCTGTTTACATAACAACTCTAGCATTGTGCATCCTCAATATATTGCTGAATGTACTATAAGTGTAGTCACGTTATTGCAATTTCAGCAAAATTTTGCAGGCAAAAAATGTCCATTGTCAATAGTGTAGAGATGTATAAAGCACAACTCACACAAACTCACTTTCAAACCAAGCAGCTTTCTGTAGGTTCAGGCACTGAATTCACGTGACTACCAAATCTCCCTGACAAACTTTTCTGCCCAAACTCCCGATTGCACGGATTACTAATCAGAATGACTGGATTTCCTAAAAATACTTTTCTGATTATAAATTGACGTTTCAACCTCCAGTTGACACATTTTCCATTACCATTTGACATTTTTCCCCTCAAATGTTGAAACAACTGCTATACATTGCGTAGTGTTTTTGTGACAGTCCAAAGCATGTGAATATGAGGAACTGTTGTCTGTTGTGTTGCTAAACATTTAGCACTAACATTCTAACACTGCATCATTTCATGTGGGGCTAACACAGCAAAAGCAGTGCTAACTCTGCTCTGGAGCAGGGTTTCATAACCCCAGGGTAAAAAGCAGTGCTAACCCCACTTATAAATTACAAGTGTGAAATGCTCCTTTACATCTAAAATTAGGAACGTAATTGAAATTTGGGGTTTAGAATGCCGATGAACCAAGTGCAGTCAGTGTGAAAGGCCCTTGAGTGCTGGTTCTGGATGGGCCCATGGGTTAGAGATTTCCCCAGCAGCGCTGTGCTCTGCTGCAGTGTGATTGGCAGCGGGGGTCTGGACATCTGCAAAAGAGCAGGAACTGAAATTTCCTGTGATGCCAGGAACGGGCAGAGAGCCAGTGATAACTCCAACAAGGGTAATTCATTAGCATCAACACTAAGCACAGCGAGACCTTGTTTCTCCCTCTTAAATTCAGATTATCGCAGTCTGCTCTTACTTGCCCTACTTCTCCGGCTTCTCCTGTCCTCTCTGCACTTTACGTGTTTGCCCCTGTGTGTGTGTGAAATGATCGTTTAGTCAGGCCTTATACTGACGACGAAGGCTATCGGACACTTTTTTCAGCTGTATATTTGTGTATCCCATGTTATGCTTACATGGAACACCAAACGAATGATAAACACCGTAACTGAATGGAATGCAGTGGAATGTGATGTTGACACACACATCGCAGCGCTCACCCCACCCCCTCTCCTTCTGCTCCTGAGATGCTTATCGCCCGTGACAGATTAGGGCACTTGTCGTCGTCTATGTTTAAATCCTGTCGTCGTGATGGGAGTTGACACAGGAGTCTAGGCGTTCTGTGGAGATAGACAGGTGGACCGAGGACAGGAAAGGGACAGGGAGAGTGCACAGAGGGAGAGAAAGATGGGGTGAGAGTAGGAGAGCGAGACAGAGGGAAAGAGAGGTAGGGCAGATGAAAGGAAGAAGTGGTGCTAGTGATGCCCGCTGTCATAACGGATTCATGGCGGTCTTCCATTTGGCCAAATCAAATTCGAGGCTGACCCCAGCTGTGATTGGCTCATGTTGTATCACTCATGAGGCCACAGCAGCATGACCTCGTGGATCCAGCCTGCCTCTTTGTGAGCACTATAAATAGGATAGGAGGCTCCAAGCTCCTACTATAATGAGATTAAATCCAACCAGCCTCAACATCCAGTGTGAACTGAGCATCACATCTGTATCTTGCTTCGGAAAAGGGCAGTGTGTATGCGTAAGCGCATGAAAACTAGAGTTTGCATGGCTGTTTTTCAGTTCAATTCATGATAGACTTCCTTCTGGTGACGTATGTCAGACTTCATTTAGTCTGCTTAAACTCTGCCCCTTAATTCTAATTGACTGCAAGCTCGCATTCAGATCTACCTCCATCCAATCAACAACCAATGGACAGAACCAAGTACTCGCCTTACATTTTTTTCTTTTTCGATAATCCATTTCTCTCAGATGAAGGACATAAAACAGAATAAAAGATATGCTGTTATTTCCTTTACATTGCTACTTTAAAGTTAGCAAGTTGCTGAAATTTCAGAATACTAAGTAAACAAATAAAAAATTTAGCTCTTCCTGTCCTATAGTTGTAAAGCACTGCAGTTTATCTTTTGGTGCGATGAATGAAGCTGAAGTATTATACGCTGTAGAAAAACTACAATAATTGTTGTATCCACCTTATGTTTCTCATTAGAACGGCTGCGGCCATCTGTAAATTGAATGTGTCTGGCTTCCAGTGTTTTTGTAGTATCATTGTTTATGGATTTGATAAGGCAGTTTATACTGTTCCTGCAATTTCACCACACCTCTGCTCAGGGTGTGCCGTTTTTTCTTGTGATCTGTCTTTTATCAGGCCAATGTGCTTAACACCACAGTACCATAAAAATTCTTCAGCAACCTGTGTTTTACTCTAATGGCTGCAATCAGCTTGACAGGCTGGATTTTATGTCAGATGTGTTTTTTGTAGTTAAATGGCTCTCTTCAAGTTAAAAGGTCCAACCAAAATTAGCCAGTTCTCATGACGAGCAAGGCGAATTCTGGCGCTGCGAGCACGTGTTATCGTATGTGTTTGTGAGTATGTGCCTGTATGTGCGAGTGTCACTGACTATTTGCATGTGTCTGGGGACAGAGTGGGAGACAACCAGTCTGTTTGGCCATACTGCTGGTCGGCAGCCCATACATGCTCTCTGCCATACGCTGCTAGAGCCTCCAAGAGCAGACGCTCTTAAAGCAAGGCTGCGGCTCATCAGGGGCTATTGGTGCTCTACAGTTCTTTTAACCCTTTAGCTGCTAGGGGTGGGCAGTATGACTAAAATCTTAAAACATGATTTGAAATTAATTATATAATCTATCTATCTATCTATC
>NW_015555781.1:166232-198105 GCF_001515605.1 Sinocyclocheilus anshuiensis | reverse complement strand
TATATATATATACATAACTGGCATAGGGTATATGTTTATATTTTTATATCATCAAAAATGGCTTATATTTTAAATTAATACATTTTTCGGACTGTCCGGTAAATTAATTGCTTAACAGCTGAAAGGTACTTCATCTGATTTCATTATGTTTTCTTTTTATTTGGATCTTGATGGATGCCATCCAAAAGATGATTATTCATAACAAATGAATGATAAATCTGGCATCAGTGCCCAAACAGCTTCACATTATGTAACATGAGTTAAAAACAAAATAAAATAATATTACAAAAGCACAATGAGCCGCATTCAAAGCCACTGCACATCAGCAGAATTTTATATTAATGTGTCAAGTTGTTATGTTGCTCGGCAACCAAAAACAACTAAGCACAATGCAATGGGAGTTTGACAACACAATACAATTTCTTCCTCATTCTATTTAGGTTTGGACACATTCTGCTCTGTTTTTTCACATACATCCATGTTTTTCATTGCTGTCACATGTAAATAGAAAAATATGTGTTTTTACCATTGTAAGTAAAGCTTTTCTACTGCCCTATATTTTCTACTGCCCTTTTTTCATCTCTCCACCAATAATCGCTTCCTCCGCTGCATCCACTCAATCCACTGCCAATAACTACTCCCAGTGCGCAGTCAGTAACCACAATGCTTCCTATATGTCTCGCCTTCAATTACCATCATAAATATCAATTGAAACATGATGTCTACGTGCATGAATGTATCGCTTGGCTGAGCAGTGATTGAAGTCCATTCATCAGAGGGTGGTCAGATGTGGAAAGATTTACTTTCTGTGTACTGAGGAGTGACAGAATAGATTGTGAAAGATGGAGTGCTAAGAGACACACATGAGAAGAGGTAAAAGGAGCTGAAAAAGAATGATTTTGTTCATGAGCGAGTGGGAGAGAGAGGACCAGATAAGACAAATGCAGCTGCAGAAACAAAGATGCTGTCTATGAATAGCCCATTTTTAGTGCATAAGTCTAGATGCACAGCCTAAATGGATCCTTCAGCATTACCAGCCCTGGACCCAAGTGTCTAAAATAATCCAGCCGCTTTTCCAATTGAAGATAAAGTGACAAACTCTCACATAAAGCTCTTTCTCAATGTGATGCAGGCCATTGCCTTAAAGTAGCCCGACGTCAAACACAATCAAATCACATGAACTATAAAAGTGTGTGAAAACACTATAAATAAAAGCCAGTGGGATTCGATAAGAAAGCATGACATCACCAATCCAGAGTCTGAGCTGTTCTTTCTAGTAAAAGCAAGTCAGTGTCAACCACTGCTGATGCCCATTTGCTGATAGGTCAAGGCTGCAAACATTCAGACAAAATTGATTTTGGAGGGGCTTCACAGCTGGAGTGACACAGATAGACAGATGTCAGGCAGCGCCTCTGCATTGTGAAAAAGAGCCTGACACTTCCTTCAGACAAACTTAAAATATTATTTTTCTGTCTCAAATCTTTTTAAACTTTTTAGCTTTGACAGAGTCTCCTAAAACAACACAATGTGACTAGCGTGTAGCCTCAGGGTGAATGTGGTTTAAGCAAAATGCTCCATGGAATAGATTTCTTCGCTCTCTCACTAATGACTGTTTTTGCCTTTTCTATCAATGAGCATAATTATTATCCTCTCAGGATAACTTAATTAATCCTAAGAGAAATATAGGTGTAATACCTATGTTGAAGTGAATGTACCCTCATAGGCTTCTGTTTAAATCTTTTATTGCTGTCCACTGTTGACAATTCAGTGCCACTCATCTGTCTATCAGTGTCGTTCTGCAAGGCCAACTACCATAACCTGGAGACTGGTTTTACAAATTAATAAAAAAAATACATAATAAAATACAATTACCAAATGAAAACACTGCTCACATTCTTATCCTGTTTCCTACAATTAAACTCATCATTTCAATTTCCCTCATTATACCAGTCAGCATTCATGATATGTTTTTCATACTCTGGTATCATATCATTGTGTCTTTATAAATTTTGTGTGACAAATCGATTGTGAAGGTTGCCATATTAGATAAAATCTCATTAATAAACTGCCTGGCACAAAGAGGGAAGACAGGAACTTCAGATTTACACCGTGGAAAACACAAATGGAAATCAGAAGAGATAGATAGATAGATAGATAGATAGATAGATAGATCTAGTCATCATCTAGTCGAATGCCATGAACGAAGGTTTCCTAGCAGAAAACTGCATAACACTGCTTGTGCCTGCGTCCTCCCCAGGTAAATGACTAACACAGCAATCCACCTGATCTAAAAGAAAATGTGATTCATCAGACAACCTTCTTCTATTGCTTCATGGTACAGTTCTGACACTCATATGCCCATTGTAGGCACTTTTGTTAGTGGACAGGGGTCATCATGGGCACTCTGACCAATCTGTGGCTATGTAGCTCCATATGCAGCAAACTGTGATGCTTTCTGACACCTTTCTATCATGGCCAGCATTACATTTTTCAGCAATTTGAGCTACAGTAGCTCTTCTGTGTGATTGGAGCAGACAGGTTAGCATTCGCTCCCCACATGCATCATTGAGGCTTGGGCATCCATGACCCTGATGCCGGCTCACCAGTTGTCCTTCCCCGCACCACTTTTGTATTAACCACTGCAAAGCGGGAACACCCCACAGGATTGTGCTCTGAACCAGTTGTCTAGCAATCACTATTTGGCCCTTGTCAGAGTCACTCAGATCTTTTCACTTGCCCATTTTTCCTGCTTCCAAAACATTAAAATCAAGAGCTGACTGTTTACTTGCTGTTTTATATATCCCACCCCTTGACAGGTGTCAGTGTAATGATAAAATCAAATGTTATTCACTTCACTTGTCAGTGGTTTTAATGCTGTGAATGATCAGTGTATAGATAGATAGATAGATAGATAGATAGCAATGATATTTGTCTGAAATGTAACAGATAGATTGGTGCACAGAGAGATGGAGAGATGATGGTGCTGCAGAAGACAACTCTACAGTGACACAAAGGTAGCTCTTGATGACTCACTCCATCCCTCTTTTTCTGTATCTCTTTCTTTCTCTCTCTCCAGTCTGGATTAAAATAACAGAGCCCTAGCAGCCCCAGCCTGCAGAGGGGGAGTTATGCTTTCCATCTCAGAGACAGGGTGATACACTAAAGATACCCCTCTGTGTGTGGGCTGCACTAGGAGATCATGGCGGGGGTGCAGCTCTGGAAGCTGGTTTGTACATTACAGATTTGGTGTATGCAGCATGATACTCTATGTGCCGTCTAAAAGCACAGGATGAATGCTTTTACTGGATCCGGGCTAGTGTCAATATCCCTGATTGGCTCATTACATGGATCAGTGTGTTAATTTTATTTCCAGTTCAGTTGCGATGTCTCTAATGGTGTCTCTGAAGGGCCTTTGTTAGACAGCCAACTGACCACTGCTCTCTTGATTATGGAATTCCTTTCCTCAGTAACTTCTTTGTCTTGGTCATTACACTAGGAAATGATGTTCGATTGGTGCTATTAACAAATCAATATGTCGTCATGCAGTGAAATGGAGCATCGCAGCTTACTTAAGGGTCTATTTTTGATTACGTAAGATTTGAACAAAGCTCAAGACTTCCATTTTTCAGTTCAGCTATTGTGTCTGAGAATGAAATAGTTTCAGTTGTACATGGTCCTTTGTGTATCTTCCTCCCAGTCCATTTATATATTCAGCCTATGATGTGCTATAAATCCCAGTATCCTGAAACCAGTGAGGATGGAAGTGCTCAAGTGCTGCTGAGTGTTGAAAGCAGACAGATGCTAATCGCAAGCAACCCTCATTAAAACAAACACTTGTTCAGGGCTTCCCCCTGACATTTCAGTTCACTAAAGCTTGTTAAAAGATGTGAATGCTGGAAAACAGATTCTTAATAGTTTCCCATTACTCCTCATGGCCCCTAGATGCACAGGGACGATTTCTATATAAAAGGTTAGTGAGCTGAGTCGCACTAGGGAATGAAAGGAGTGAACGTAGCGGGGGTAGAGAGAGCCTTTGGGGTGCCAATGACTGTACTCAGTAGGAATTAGTCAGATTTGAGTATTTGAGCAGGGAGCTGGCAGGCTGTTGGCTGCTTGGCTTGGGCAGTGCCAACACCACTGAGTAATGTTTCTCAGTGCTGGTTACTGTGGCATGGCAGTGGGGTTCAATGGGTGAAGTTTGCTGTTATGAGGTCACATCTGGGTGACACTGCAGGATGGGATTGAGAGGAGAGTGCTGTGGGGCGGCGAACAGAATCATGTCATGTATTGCAGTCAGCCTGCCAGTCACGTTCACCCAAAAATTGTAATTCAAAGATAATGTATAACTTGTATGGCTTTCTTTGTTCCCTGAAACACTAAAGATGAAATTGTGATACTGGTTGATTTTTTTTTTCCATTCAATTACAATAAATGGCGACTAAAACTTTAAAGCTTTAAAAAGATATAAAAACAACATAGAACACCATAAAAGTCATGAGAAGTGTGAGGAACAGACTGAAATTTACATTGTTATTGATGAATAATCTGTGAAGTAAAGAAATTGTCTGACTCAATCAGTTTATGAATCAGACATTTTATTTTCAGTGAATTACAACTTAAATTTTGTTCCATTTATCAAATAAAGCTACCAGAAGACTATAGTGTGCAAGATGTATGGACCAATAGTATGATACTTTATGTTTTTGTGTCCTTTTTAAAGCTTGAAAGTCTCAGTATTTTCTTCTTTTTCTTCTCTTTTCTTCTCAGTCACACTGGTTTGGAAAGACATGAATGCTGATGTTAATGCTGACAAAATTTTCTGGGGTGCATTTATTTATAGCGAAGACGGAGTACTGTTCTTGAAGTCAGCAGTGTGCTAATATCATTTGGCTAATAAGAACTGAAAGGTATCCCACAAGGACTTTAATGAAAACAGAGAAATCAAGCCAAAGAACAAATTAATGCACGAATGACTGATGCAGTGTTACTCCGAGATATCGGAAACAGACAGGGAGCAGGACGGTAGTAAATCAAGTTTTGTGGCAGTCTATCATGTCTGTACAGGACTCCGACATCGCACACCACAGAAGAGTCACTCTATGTGCAAAACCCAGGCTTATATGGAATTTGGAAACGCATCCAGCCATAATATAGACAGTAAAATCAATCTTCTCAATGGCTCTCAGAGAAATGACTGTACAGCTGAATCAATGGTATCAAGGCTTTAAAGCCTCTTCCTGAGGGCAGATGCCTGGCTTGTCTGTAATGGTAGAGCTCTCACTGTTGGGACACTTTCAATGGGGTGCTTCTGATCCTGTCTGTCAGATAATCTGCTGTAATCCCCAGCTCTCTTATCTGACTGGAGCACGGTGTTGTTGCAAGATGACTTCACACCAGGAAGCACAGCATGGCCAGCCTGCATCTTTCAGTCCTGCCTGCGTGTTTGTGCGGGACTGTGACACAGGGCACAGCCTCCAGTGCAGATCACAGCCGGCTTTCAGCTTCTATGCTTACCTGCCCTCTGGGAGCTGGTCACTCACCTGTCTCGAGGGAAGAGGCTGAGCTGCGGAACATCAGGAGCCTTGCAGGTTTTACCATGACTCTAGCTGCTGGAAGAGAGTGTTCCACACGCTCCCTTAAATATCTCTGTGAGTCAGAGCGGGGACTGATGAGACACAGTTCGCTGTAATGCACTGCCAAAGGGACAGGGTGCCACAATAAAAGCTCTATCACATGGTTTCAGCTGCTGATTAAAGAGCCAGCGATGTGACAGCATCATATACAGTCACCACTGATTTTATGATTGCCCCCCACTCCCCTATATCTACCCTCTCCTCTGGCCCCCTCCTGAACGCAGCAATCAACCAGGTGCTAAATGCCTGGGTGAAGAGAGGGGGAGGCAGTCATCGGGGGCATTGGTGTGCACTTGGTGCACAAGCAACAAGCATCTGTGCTTGGCAGCGGAGAAAGTGGAGGCAGGAAATAACTGTCACTCTCCATTCAGGCTGCCGTGCTGGGAATGGGCGAGCGGGTGGTGGTGGTTGGAGTTCGGGGGAGGCGTTAATCATTAACTGAAAGGGAGAGAATTAAGTTGTTGTTTTTTTAGTGAGAGGTCTTTTGCTCTTCCCACTTAAAGAATTCACTTTGCTCCGCTGATGGACTACAGCCGTGTGCTCAGCAAGGGCGTGTCTACGTGGTGGCTAGGGGTGGCACCGGCCCCCCCTGAAATTTGGCTGGCCACCCAAGGTGCCCCCCTACCAGATGTCTTGCGATAGGCTTGTTTTTGGTAAATTTCTAACTGCATCTGGCAGTGGCGGATCCTGGCATGTGTATAGGCAGCTGCCTCGGGCTGCTTTCTTCTCTTCTTTATACTTAATTTTAGGCGGTTTCTATAATGTGATCTTAATGACAATGTCGAGAGCGCATAATTTTACGCGATCCATGTGCGCGATCCAATCTCTCTACTCCCAAGCGTATTTCCTTCACTCACACAAAACTGGACGTGTGCTTTTAAATATTGTTTTTTTTATGAATTGGCTCTGCTCTCGCTCAGATATTGCGTGTACACGCTCAAACGTTGTCTTCGCATCTCTGAAGACGAAGAGCTTTTTTTCTAAATCAGGTGAGGAGTAGGCTTATCTCACTAAATGGAAGCAAGCTGATTATAGTCAGCCTTCTCTAGTTATTTATTTTATTAATAGCCTACTTATTTTAGTTAAGTGCTTAAATTGTAAATATGCATTTATTCAATTATTTTATTTAGTGCATTTGTATTTTGTTGTTTTTGTATATAGTTTTGCAATAAAAGCGTATCAACCAGGTTCCAGAAATAATCACTGAGGGTGCTTCTGAAATGAGTGAGGGTGCTCTAGTCTTAATGCACATTTTCACATATTTTGTCCCGTCTGTTGCTATGGTTATCACTATGTCAATCACTGCTACTTCGAGAGTGAATCCTGCATAAATATACTGACGTCATTCCCGAAACTTTGCAACGTGTGTGTGGCCGAAAAACAAAGTTCTAGGCTACATTTTACATTCCCTGGTGCTCAGGGAGCTTGAGGGTCTCTAGGGCCCAGGTTTTGTGTTTACTGGTAGTAAGAACTCAATAAGATGGTCATTGGATGGAGTGAGTCTGTAAATCCTCCATGCTGTTCCCCACATACTGTACACCAAGTTTT
This sequence comes from Sinocyclocheilus anshuiensis, assembly GCF_001515605.1. Classification (NCBI taxonomy): domain Eukaryota; kingdom Metazoa; phylum Chordata; class Actinopteri; order Cypriniformes; family Cyprinidae; genus Sinocyclocheilus; species Sinocyclocheilus anshuiensis. Next base: position 190,924 of record NW_015555781.1, on the reverse strand, counting down.
AATTAATTCAGTCAGCTTCTTGACTCAAACTTCAAAGCCTTTTAAAGCCCAGAGTATTAATGGAGCATAATCAAATTATTTTATTATTGCTTTGTAAGTGAGAACATTCGGAATGAGCTACCGGAACACTTTGTAATGGCAAATGGGGAGTACGTTCTGCAGGATGTACATGAGGCAAGCTCTTCAGATGAGGGGTCGATGGTTCACCTATAAATTTGGGATTACATTGTGGTGGCATTAAGATTGTGATTTCGGAGGGAAAATGGGGGTAGTTTTAGTGCATACGTTTATTTGGTGCGTCGTCTTTTAGTCTAAATCCTTGTGACTCAAAGCTACTTCTTTTAGAGCATTACACGCTCTATTACTCATAGGCCCAGATTTATATTCAATTCATTTCAAAACTGCCATCTCGAAAAGCTCTGAACGAATCATGTCTCCACTCGCACTATCCTGGACTGTGTAGAGGACGGTACAACATTTATCAAATTACTTTAATTGTGCTGTCACATTCAGGCAGCCTCTTGGACGTTAGGAGGACATTCTCATTGTGTGAAGCCTTCAGGGGGCACATGTGTGAGCTATTATGAATTTTAATTATTCCCTCAGGACTAGTGTTGTCAAAAGACCCGGTATTTCGGTACCAAGTCGGTACTAAAAAAATGAAAACGTTACGGTACCAGGTTTTTTTAAGTACAGGTGGTACCGAGTACCCGGTCAACCCGGTTCTTGATGCGCTAGCCTCTTCCAGTGTTGCCAAGTCCGCGGTTCCCGCGGAATTGGGCTGCTTTAACACTGTTGCCGCGGGTTCTTTTTCATGTCCGTGGGTTGAAAAACGACCCCACTAACGTGATATTTAGCCCCTGGGATGCGAATTTTTACCAGGGAACCCCGCCAAAACATGCGTATTTTATCCTCGGAACGGCATTTGGTCAGACTCAGCCCATTGCTTTACTGAAGTATATTATATTGTTCTTTTACAGCTGCAGACTGAGGAAGATCCTGAAACACACCAGCAAACCCTAAAACAGACAACAGTTTACAGATGTTTTTCAGTGGCAGCAGAACTATGACTAAACTTCTGGGTGAAACTTGTTTACTTTTTTCTTACTTTTATTACTTGTGGAAAAACTTGAAACACTTTTAAATGGCATTGGTTTTGTACATTTAATTTTTGTTTAACGTTATTAATAAAAATGTTGTTCAATTAACATGTTTTTGTGTTTTGCTTTGGTACCGAAATTGGTACCGAGAACCGTGGATTTTCACTGGTATCGGTACCGAATACTGAAATTTTGGTACCGTGACAACACTACTCAGGACTTTTACCGTATAACCATTCCTTTTATTTTTAGACTTTGGTGTGCATCAGTTTGAGCACCTTTGTATTTGAAAGCAGTAATTGCTTTTCTTGTCTTCTGGAATTATTGTAAGGTTGCAGCTTTTTACAGTCACTCCAAGGTCATTTAGCGTGGTGTAGAAGATACATAAACAACCCAATCAATTCACTAGGGTCTGTTTTCAGAGGCACAGGGATGTGCTGATGCTAATGTGTTATCTTTTATAGGAAACTCACCCAGCTGGCACAAATCCTTTCCTCTGTGCCCCCCTATGATCATCATGTCATTGTCCAGTGTGCTACTTTCCAGGGGTTCTGTTATCGCCGAATGAAAGCCAGAGCTGCCAATGGCATATCCTGCACTCACAGCGTGTGAAAAAAGTGCGTTGGGTGTGTATTTTGCGAGTACATTATCTATGATGAAAGCTTAATGCATTTTTCCACCCTCATTGATTACTGATGCAAGATAATTGCTGCTTCTTCTTCCACAATTATTTTATGATTATTAAGAAATGCCATTTGCACACATAGATGTGTAACTTGATGTTAATGCTATTTATAACAATTCCTAAAACAGCAAATATTGTATTCCTTCAATTCTTGGAGCTCAGTTTTGAATTTCCAAGAGTTAGTGATGCAGTGTTTGACACGACAGTTACACACACACAAACACACAAAAATACCCTTTGATTGTGTGTCTATGAGGGTATATAGCAAGTGTGTCTCTTGTGCCTTATAAACAAATGAGAACTCCAATATCGCAGCATGCATTCTGCTTGCTTTTTATTCTGGGCTGAGTCACAGCTATAGACACAAATTACAGAGAAGGAGGCAGTGAAAGGCAGAGATCTTTGAGAGACAGAAGAGACAGAGACTGGTAAAAAGCCAGAGAAGGAGGTAGAATGAGGGTGAAAGAGAGGGGCTCGAATCACAACACAAGAAAGGGGTGGAGAGGGGGAAACTGGTTGACAAGGCTTCTAATTTCTTATTGTTTGCTCCTTTGTGGATAGTCTCTGAGCAGCACAAATGTCACATGACTACAGGAGGCATTAAAGTGAAGCACAGACAGAAAAGCAGGAGCATTCGTGTGCGCCCACACATTCACTCTCTCTCTCGCGCACACACACACATATACACTACCTCTACAGGCATGAATACAGTGCACAAAAAGCAACACACTCCGAGCGAAAGGTGCAGTGTTAGTGCTGAGAAAAAGAGCTTGTTCTTCATAATAGGAAATGGCTTTACAGAAAGCTGCTATTTCTACTGTGCAGTAAAGCCTGACTGCTGTAGTAATGCAGATAGTGACAGGCAGTGGTACGTTGACTCGTTAAGGTTAACTGTGTGTTGTCATGTGTAATTGGTGTGGCAGTTGTTGCTGGAAAAATAAAATGGTTTTGGAAGAAGCCGTACATGCACCTAGGGCATGTAAATATTTAGATAGGCCATGAGTCACCCCCCTCCTTCTTGCTCTTCCTCTTCTTCTTCATGTTTTTGTTCTCCTCAAGCTTTTTTAAGTACTTGTGAACTCCATCTTCTTCCCATCGCTGCAAGAGGAATTCTGTGAGCTGCGAGATAAGGAGTGTGGAAAAAGAGAAGGAGCAACTGTAAAAAGGAAGGATTTAGATGGAAAGCAGACTGATGGGAGAAGGAGAGCGATATAGAGGGAAGAGGAGGTGTAGGTCAAGAGCCTGAGGCAGTGTTTGTCTCGAGGGGCATATAGAGACGACAGGCAGGGCCTGTTTACTGTGGATTCACATCACTCAGGATCTCCAGAGAGAGGGGACGGCAGCTGCTAGAAAGGACCAGCACAGGCACGGCACATCTGTGTGATAAAGAAAATGTAAACAACTAGCATAAAATACAGATTTGAACCTAGGCGTAGTCCAGATCCGGTTCACCAGCTGCTATGCAGAAACAGGAGCTTTCCATAGCCACAGGCTAAAACTACCTTCAGTTCTGCAGTTAGGGGCAGGAGACGAGCTCAGATGCCGCATGCACTGCGTGTGGGAAGAGGGGTTTTAGTGTCTTGTCTGTGAGAAGCAAGGGAGTGAGGGGGAGGAAGAGTGACTGACAGCGCGAGAGAGAGACTGAAGTCTTGGCAGGCGCCTAGTTCTGACGCTTCACTTCTAAAGTGTAGGCTTTGGTTTGAGGTTTGGCTGGTGCTGGTACCCATAATTCCTGGCATGACTCATAGGAGGCTGGAACCAGAATTGAGGAATTTGGAATCATGCAAGAACCCTCTCTTTCTTCTGCTTGGCTCCTCTCGCACTGTGCCCATGACCCCTGACCCCAATATGAGCTCCATGGGCAGCTGCTTTTTCAGATGTATGAGGCTCCGATGCAGCATACAGGTGATCCCAGCCAAATGGTTTGAGGATGAGCTATGTACTTTGCACTGTTTCCAACATTCTCCCTGTCTTTTATTATATCTGCTTTTGCATTTGGATTTGGTGGCATTATATGCCTTGTTTACTACAGGCAAATGACCTGCAATAGGTTTCATGCTCACTTTCAGCTCTGCAGTCATTAGGCTCTCCGGATGACTAGTCTTCATTCATTATCACAGAGCCACGATAACTGAGCAAATATAGTACGTCTATTATAACCCCAGATGGGGTCAGACACTGTATCCGGTACTTTGCCACTAGTCACGTTTAATGCTAAAAGTGTGTGGATTAGTCCTTCCACAGATGTCTGTTTAGTATAAAGCTTAAAGCAGTAGTTCACCCATATAAAATCATGCCACATTATTATTATTATTAACTCACACATGTGGTTCCAAACCTTTATGGTTATTTTTCTGTGAAATATAAGGGGCCAAAAAAAAAAAGGACATCATAAAAGAAGTCCACATCACCATATTCCATGCTTTCTGAAGTATTAAGAATAGAAAACGTTCCACGGCAGCTCTCAGATGTCTATTTTGCATGTTTGAACTGGCATGTCACTTATGGTTACAGCACATGCAAGAACCAACTTACATTTATGCATTTGGCAGACAGTTTTATCCAAAGTGACTTACATTTCTTTCAAAGTAAAAGGGTTTGGTGACGTGGGTAAGCAGATAATAACAGGTTTTTCATTTTTGCATGAACTATTCCTTTAAGCTACATAGTGCTCATAGAATATAAATTGTGAAGTGGCGGCTGAGGATTGTTTTCTGATTAGGCTGGTGATTTCCTTTAATGGTTGTTCAGGGTGGCAGTCTTCCATCAGCTCTTTTTACATTCAGAGAGCGTTTGCTGTCTCTATAGTAAGAGGCAATTATGATTGTTTGTGCTTCACATCTCTATTTGTGCTGTGTTGGACAGAGACTGGAAATCTAATGCTGCCACTGGCAAAGCTTTGTTTGAGCTAAATGACAAGACATGTATTTTTACTTTCTCTCCCTGTTATTTTGGTTTCTCTCTCTCTCTACAGCTATGATGGGGAGAATGGGCCCTCTCCTGGCCGCAGCCCTATGGATTCGCAGGCGAGTCCTGGGCTGGTGCTCCATCCCTCCTTCCCTCAGAGTCAGAGAAGGGAATCTTTCCTCTACCGCTCCGACTCTGACTACGACATGTCCCCCAAGACCATGTCACGAAACAGCAAATGTGTGTGTGTGTGTTTATGCATATTTCCATATTTAGACCTTATATATTTATTTATTTATTTATTTATTTTGTCTATATATATATATATATATGTATGTGTGTGTAATTTTTATACTGTAATAGTTATATAATATTTTTTAAATAAATAATATTTTTAGTAATATTTTTATATTCACATTGCTCAGTTCATAACAAGTGCAGCCCTCCTCCCAGTAGGCAATGCTAATTATATTTATGCCAGTAGAGGGCAATCTTCACCACTATCACTGCTCCATCCCTCCTTCCCTCAGAGTCAGAGAAGGGAATCTTTCCTCTACCGCTCCGACTCTGACTACGACATGTCCCCCAAGACCATGTCACGAAACTCCTCCATCAACAGCGAGGGGTAAGCCGTCTCCCTCAACACACAGCACAGTCTCACTGTTTACTGTCTCCACTTTTCATTTCTAAAAGGCCTCATAGGAAGTTATTTTATCCCAGAATCACCATGCAGCATTAAGCACATCAACTAAATCCCTCTTTACCCGTCTCACTATAATACTGTTACACCCTTAGAAATGCTCATGCTCGCAGCATGCAGGCAGTGACCACTGAGACTGCTGCTTGGATTATGGCCATAAAAAAATGGCATGTTTTGATGTTGGGTTGAGTCTATTTCTTTACACCTGGGGATGATTCTGGCTTCATCTGAATATTGTAAAAGACCATTTGTAAACATTTATCAAAATGTATAGTATTTTTTTCTCTTTCATTTTACTGGAACTGCTCTTTCCTCTTTCTGCAGTCATACTGAAGATCTCATAGTCACCCCTTTTGCTCAGGTAAGACTCACTGTTGTGTCTGGCAAACAGTATATAATGAGTGCTAATTGCTTGTCATGACTTGCTGAGGTGGAGTTGAGTGATATCTTGCTGTTCAACTGCTCTCTCTCTCTTTTCCTCCTCCTCTTCGACACAGGTGTTGGCTAGTCTACGAACTGTCAGAAGCAACTTCACAATTCTCGCCAATGTCACGACTCCCACCAACAAGTCAGTTTAGTTCTTCCAGCTTTGATGCAACAGTTTCTTTATTTCTGCTCTGCCCCCTTATGGCCACAAGTGTATTTTCTAATAAAGCATTTTTGTATTTTATAAATGATGAATAATGAACAAAATAAAGCATATTCACACAACCTAACTAATTTTAACACACACACAAAAAAAATAAGATTTTATGTTAGGGACTTTAATTTTTGTGAAAATATTTTTAACATGAAATTTAATATACAGCCAACCCACGGTTCCCCCAGCAACGCTCTCAGGTATGTTTACTGTACTGTAACTTAGTCACTGGTGAGCTTTCTATCTCCCACACAGTGTCTCTCACATTACGCATACACTTCCTCTTGTAGGCACTGTTGCCAGTAAAATGCATTACAGCATCAGAAATAGTGAAGCCATATGGGAAACAGGTCTGGAACCTAACCAGATGCTTTAACTAGCCAAATAACAGCCCTCAGCCACTAGTTTAGATTAGGAACTCCAAAGCATATCAGCAGTGAAGGTGCACCACATATTGAACTTTTCAAAATAAATTAGTTATGATAAAATAAGTAGTTATACAATTATATATATAAATATCACTTCAATGTGAGCTCTCATCAGATCTTCTTATATACATTACATGACCAAAAGTATGTACTGCGTATTGCAGTAATTTCTGTGAGGACAAGTCATAATGCTATACGCTACAATGACATTCTAAAGAATTGTGTGCTTATGACTTATGTTCTTATATTATAGTGCAACATTAATTATGTGCACAAAGTGAGGTCCATATAGAAATGGTTTAATAAGTCTGGTGTAGAAAGGGACAGCCCATAGCCCAATTATGGGATAGATTGGACCTCGCTGAGTGCATTTACATACATGTCCTTAACTCGATTATGCTTCATAAGCCGTTGAACCATTAAACCCGTTAAACCAATTTTTCTTTGTCGTTAATGGCTTAAGCATGAGCCAATCAAACAGGTACATTTTTGCCCATTACCCCAATTTCAACTTGCATCCAAACACCATAACCTGCGTTCTTTTGGCTTATTGAAATGCGCTTGTCTGACAATGTGACAGGAAAGTGTTCTTACTGTGGATTGAGCACATCCGGCCTGAGCAAACAATTCAGTTTGGGGAGGAGAAAACATATTGTGCACCCCAAATCTTTTTTTTTACCCAAGTAATTATCAAATGTGGTCTCATCTCATGCAGCCTAAGTAGAAGCGGCACAGTCAAAATGCTGCATCTGTAGAAACTGCACGAAAGGAGAATATGAGTCCAAGTTTCCTGCTTACATTTTGCAATATTCAGTATTCAATTTTGCATTATGCAATAACTCACATAATAAATGGAATACTTAGTCAGAGACAAGCTTGATTAGGTTTTGATGTCAATAACAGGGAATAACCTGATTTTTTTTTTTTAAATGTCTTGTAAACATGGTTTTCTTTTGCTGCCAGGTTATTGGTTTGCATGTAAACCAAGATCAGAAGTTAGACACTGATGAACCTGGCTTGTTGTTCTAATTCATCCTAAATGTTCACTGAGGTTCTTTGATATTTTTATAAGTTTATAAATCAGTTTATATCACATGATTTTGGCAAGTTAACAGCCATAGACTTCTTCCTATAATTCTCTTTTTCCTCTGGTTTGAAAAAATATGATTATTCATTCTTACGAGGGAAAGGCTCTATTATTTATGAGGCATTTGATCTCTCCATATGAAGTTCTTGAAATATTCATGCTTGGAATTTTTTTCTATGAAGGAATCACTCAGACAATTCTTTACTTCCTCCTGTCAGGAAACAACTTCCCCACTGTTCACAAATGGGGTTCTCGCTGTGTCCCACAGTCAGTGTTAAATGCATATGACAGTAATGTCGTGATGTGGAGCTGATTGCTGTGTCTTATGTCCTGTGCAGATGAGACATACCAGCAGCTGGCTCGGGAGACTCTGGAGGAACTTGACTGGTGTTTGGACCAGCTGGAGACCATTCAGACCCACCGCTCTGTTAGCGAAATGGCCTCCAACAAGGTGTTTCTTCAATCACTTGCTGTTGCATTTGTGCTGCCTAGTTTTGTTTCTGTAGAACAGGGGTGTCCAAACCTGTTCCTGAGGGCCACTGTCCTGCGGAGTTTAGCTTCAACCCTAATTAAACACACCTGAACCAACTAATCAAGGTCTTCAGATGCACTAGAATCTTTCAGGCAAGTGAGTTGGAGCTGGTTGGAACTTAAACTTGCAGGATGTAGAACTTTCTTCCTCTCTCTGTCTCACCTTCTCAAAGGCACTTTTGTGTACACAGCCTATTACACTATGATACCCATTACACTATGATAAGTCTCCCATTCATTGTTTATAATTTCCTTTACATTTTACAAAATACTTAACATGACAAATTAGATTTCAACAAGAAGCGGTTTCAAGATCTCCCATTCTGTGGATTATCACGCATGAAGGACAATATGTGTATGCGGAGAAAGATTCTTGAGCAGGTTGTGTGCCGGTTTGTCTGATATGGTCCCGCCTGAGTGATGTTCTTCAATGTATTTTTAATTATCATCCGTAAACACTGATGCAAAAAGCTTTTGCATGCAACTCTGCCAGCCTTGTCCTACACAATGCTCTGGTTTGAGAAGTGTAGGAGAGATGGAGAGAGAGGGAGAAAATAGGGGGTTTGTGGATAAGGAGGACATGAGGGAGGGAGGAGGGGGCTGCAGTTTGGTCCTGATGCCAGTGTTTCTGCTGTAACCTTCGTTGCTATGAACTGCAGCAAGGTCTACCCTGCCAGTTTAACCATTGGCTCTTCACTGTGGCCATGAGGCATGTGATTTAGCTGCTGGCCAATGAAAAATCGGTTGCTCTCTTCCATAGCTTGCCTGCTTAAAGAGACAGTACCATGAAGACTTTGGATGTGCCGTTTTTGTATGGTTGTGTCCATGCACCATAATACGGGCGTTTTGTGTTTTGCTATATACCTGATAAGACAGATGTCAGTATGAGAAGTAAGCAGCATTTGTGTGTGAATGGAAGATCTCTTGGATGATTGAGGCAGAGCTTGTATGCTGAAGTAGATAACACACATAAACACACATATTCACACCCATATGCACCAAAGCAGAATCGTTCATGCAGAGATTAGTGTAAATACTAAAGCCTAGATTCCCTCCCCTCCTTTTTGTCAGACTATTCAATACATCTCTCTCTCACACACGCACACACACACGTACAGACGTTTCTTCATTTTTCCACACTCTAACATGCCGTCTGCCGCACATGCGCTCTCAGGGTGCGTGCACACGTACACACGCCACTAGCACACACACCCAAGCACGCGCCTCCTGCCTCAGCGGCTGATTAGCTTGCGAGATCTGTCTACAGCATCCAGGGAAACAGAGCGAGAGGCAGAGCATCAGCTGAGCTGCATCGGCGAGTCTGATGCCGCATGTGGATTAAACAGCGGGGCTGCTGAAGAGAGCTGCATTGTGCTGAGGGGACTGTTATTGTGCTCCATGGACTGTGCGCTCTGAACACAACTCGCTGGGAACACTGGGCCCGGGTCCTGGAGCTCTGCGGTGGGGGAGGGGAGTCGACGCAGGGACAGAGAGAAAGGATGTTTTTCCAGACCACCGCTCTTTTGTAGTTTGACTTTTGACTAAAGGCCCCATCTCTTTTGGTGTTTCTGTGTCTCCTTGTTTCTGTCGTCCTTTCTGTCTCCTTTCATCCGTTTCCTTCTGTTACCTGTGTTGTTGTTTCCCTTCCTCCTCCTGTCATCCCTCAGTCAGTCACCGTTAGCTATTTGCTCATCTTCATCTTTCTCCCTATCTCCCGTAATTCCTCTGTCCCCTTTCCGTCCGCATCCTCTCTGTGTCCTTCAGACGGTCCCGTCTCTTTGACTCTCCATCTTTGTCCATTCCACTCTTTGCTGCTCTCTCCCCCCTTCTGTTGGATCGGGGTCAGCTCTACTCAGCTGCTGGGATAAGATGTAGTCCCTTTGGCCTGTGGATCTGGACGGCTCCTAGCGGGCCGTTCACAGGGGACACTCGCCTGCAAATCGCCGTGGAGCCTGCTTGGTGGTTTTCAGGAGGGCCTGGTTCTCGTACTGCTTACTGCATGTAGAGAGACAGTGTTAGCGAGCGCTCGTCGCTGGATTTTCACCACCGCTTGCTCCCCGCCTCTTGGGGGCAGCCGTCACTCTGGAGCATCCCGGCCTGTTAGGCTGTGGCCTCTCTGCCCACACCCTGACCACGCCCACATGTCGCTGGGGCACCCGCCGTGCTTCGGCCCCTGTGCACTTCCGCGCCTCTTGCCTTTGTCAGCGGTCCATGCCATCTGTCACCCTCAGCATGGGTGTAGTGGAGGCCATTGACCCGTCACCCTCTTCATGCCCCTCACCTGTACCTGGAGGCTACCGGCTGGCCCACTCCTCCAGCTACAGCCCCCTGCAGGGGAGAGGAGGGTCAGAGCTGGAGCTCGGGGCAGCTGCTGATGGGGTGCTGGATGGGGGTGGTGAAGACACCGAGCGTAGAACCCCCTTCATGGATCTATTCTGTGACACCTGCTCCAAACCCTGGCTGATTGGCTGGTGGGACCAGGTAGGGCCAGCATGAACAGAAAAATGTCACTAAATATCTGTTAGCAAACAGTTGGTCAGATCCCAGGGGTAAGGCTGTTTGTTCAGCAGAGTGATAAATAGAAATGTGGAGATGTAACTAGGACAGGGTAAAAAGAAAATTTGCTTAGGTGATGGAGCTCTAATGCTTCTGGAACAGACTACATGTGATAAGACTGATGTTTGTTGCATGTTGGGTGCATCCAAATTTGTACCTGTCTCCATACCTCAAGTGTGATTTTAAACCCGAGCTCTGAACTTATGCACTTATTCAGTGTCACTTTGAGAGGCAGGGAGAAAATGATTGCCGCTGTAGCTCTTGGCTTATGTTATTTCCGTGCCTAGAGATGGACAGAACCTGTACAGTGGGCTTGTGTCTGAGGATGCCTCAACCCCATTCTTACCACTTCCTCCCTCCTTCCCTTAAGCCTTCTCTCCATTGCTCTGTCTCAGGCTGGCCTGGGAACTGGCTTCATCTGGTTAATATTTGGTAGTGTAGGACTAGCTTTTTTCTGCATAGTCCCTTCATCCAAGATTTGTGTACTGTTGGAAGGTTTGATATGGATATTGATGATATTGAAATGTGGCTGTTTGTGTCCCAATGTTTTTAATTCTATCTGGCAACAACAAACCTTAAATTGATCATGGGCTAAACTAAAGGTTTGTTGTTGCCAGATACAATTTAAAACATTGGGACACAATTAGTGACTCTCCCACATTTCCACATCTTGGGCTAGGACACTTTCTCTGGTTAACTGTTGAATGTCAAATATGTTTCATCTATGTTGCTTATTGGACCTGTTAACATTAGCCCATTAAAATGCAGAAGCACAGCATTTAAAAAAAATAATTTTATTATTACTATTTAAAGTGGTTTATTAATTAATTCAGTGTCTTCAAAAAAATTGGTACAACCACAATACATTTACCTTCGAAGATTTAAATGTAAATAAATATGCTGTTGCCATTTTTTGTCCGCACCTTATCAAACTCAACCATCAATCTCAGTCTTAGTAAATAAAGGCAACAGATACTATCAGACTCCCCTAGTAACATCTATTTGTATTCATTTTGTCTGATTTGGTATCATCTTGGTCCTCCAGAGGATGCATGCTAAAAACAGTTGGCACTCTGTGAATGTTTTAATAATGACTCAGCAAAGTACAAACAGAGCCTTGGTACAGTATGTAATATGCACTTGCACAGGAAAGTTTATTTTGTAAAAGAATCTTTATGTAAACTCACAGCTTGACTGTATGAGATAGATATACATTGTGTATTGATCCCTGAGGGAAAATTCAGGAAGATTCAGGTTTACAGTGAGTGGGTTGATAGCTGTGACAGAAAATTGGCTTGGACTTACTTAAAAATTACACTTAACATTGATTTTTATTTCTCTTATTGTGTTGTTGATTAGAAATTGTGCATTATGTGTGTCTTTAAACTCATTATATTTTGCTTGCTATAGATGTTTTAACAACAATGATGATGCATGTAATAGAAATGCATTTGCATATGTCTGATACACGCACATCCAGAGGGTGATTATATAGCATTAGAAAAATGGAGAGAATGTGGAGTACAGAAATAAAGACAGACAGGAAACGAAAATGTGGGCTTAGAGAGAGATAAAGACAGAATGGAGGAGAGCGGGAGATGGAGAGTGATACAGAGAGTGTTGACCTTGGAGGAGGTCAGAGACAGACACCTGCCTACTCTCTCAGATTGTCACCCAACCCATCGCCTCGCTCCCATCATGCTGCAGGAGGGACTGTGAGGAGGCAGTTGCTAAGGAAACCTGCTGGTTTCCATGGAGATTGTAATGTGTGAAAGACCAGTCAGTGGGACAGACCAGGGGTCTTATCGGAGTCTTGCTGTGTGACTGTGTACTTGTGTTGTGTTATCTGTTGAACTTGCACAATTTCAGTCATTTAAAGCACATATCTGGTTCTTATACAAAGACGTTACAAAGACGTTTCTCCTCCTATTTGATAGAGCAATGGTTTGCAGAGATTTAAGAAAACCACTCCTCAATGCTCTCCCCCGATGGCCATCACTTAATTAGATTTTAATTAAAAACAAGCCCTTCCTCTAACCATACAATGTTAAAGCTATAACATTAGAAATGCCTTAGGTTTATTTGCATTTAAATATCTGCACACTGTATAAGTACAAACTGCATATGACCTTGCAGTACCAAAACCATGTGATTTTTAGGTGACATTCAGACATTTTCAATATACGTCTTATGTCTATCTGCAAAAAGCAAGAGTAAACATCTGAATAATACAGAAAAAAGTAAGTTTTAAAGTCACCCAAAAATGAAAATTTTGTCATCATTTACTCACCATCATTTTGAAAAATGTTTCTGTCTGCACAATGAAAGTCAATGGGGTCCAGTGTTGTTTGGAACCCAATTTTCTTCTTATTTAATTTTTTATTTATTTATTTTTGGGTGAACTATCCATTTAATACAATGTATTTGACATGTTATCATGTAATAACATATAGTGTCTGTTTATCATACTAGTTTCTTCTCAGACAGACTGACATTTTTATTTTTCTGCATTGTTACCATCTGCTGTGTACTTATCACTCTCTCCTTTTCCCTGTTTATCTATCCCCATCTTTCCCTTTTCTGATCTCTAGTTCAAGAGGATGTTAAATAGGGAACTGTCTCATCTGTCTGAGATGAGCCGCTCGGGGAATCAGGTGTCTGAATACATCTCCACTACCTTCCTAGGTGAGTGCGCACGCTCTGCTCTGTACTTCTATTTTCAGAAGCGCAAAACCTTAGTTTCAACATTGCAGTATGTTTTACTGGAGTACATTTTACTGCTCTGAAACACTCTACTGATTTGAAATTAGCTGTCATCTGTTAAACGTTCATGCATTGGTTGTGTCTCAGACAAACAGAATGAGGTAGAGATTCCCTCTCCTACACTCCGGGAGCAAGAAAAACCAATGTCTCACATCAGTGGTGTCAAGAAGCTTACACATAGCTCGAGCCTCACTAGCGCAGCCCTGCCCCGCTTCGGGGTCAAAACCGAGCAGGAGGATGCACTGGCCAGGGTACAGGCACAATGCATACATACTCTATCTCAGAACTTTTCCAACACCCAATCCTCCAACATTACTACTAGTTATTGGTATAAAAAAGTCAGTTTGCCAAATGGATTTGATGATTTAATTTACTCTATCTTTACAGGAGCTGAATGACTTAAACAAGTGGGGCCTTAATATCTTCCATGTGGCTGAGTACTCCAATAACAGACCTCTAAGTTGCATGATGTTTGCTATCTTCCAGGTGTGTGGTCCCTGGTTTTTGCTATAAATTTTCCTGTTGTTCTGTACTTTTGAAATATGTCAGATGCAAAATGTCTATGTGGTTTTTGTATGCTCGTTACTAGGGGTGGGTAAAAATATAGATTTTCCGATTATCTCAGTTTGAACATTCACAATATCGATTCTTAAAATCCCCAAATCAATCTTTTACTCATTGCCTATTTTCAGTGGCTGTGTGGAAATGTGCTTGCACATCCTGTCCTGCACACACCACTGTGCTCTGCTGAATTAACTCCCTCAACTACATAGTTCTTAATTTTTAAAACGTATATTTTCGTAATGTTTGAGTATCAGTGTTCCTGCTGAGTTCATGCAGTCTGTTTTGAATGTGATGCAATCAAAAAACAAAACAAAACAAAAACGTAATAAGCATTAGCAGAGAAATAATTTCCTTAATACTGTATGTAAGCATAACTGATATTACAACTGAAATGTATCCAGCTGAATTGAATAAAATCAAACTGATACTAGAATCAAAATAAGAACTTATGAATCTGAATCTAACCGAATCAGGAAATCTGTATTGATACCCAGCAATACTAGTTACAACAGCAAACCTTATATTGATTCATGATAGTTTGTTTTACTTCCACTATTTATGTTCTGTCTACGAACTGCAATGCGTTACAGGAAAGGGATCTATTAAAGACATTTCGGATCCCAGTGGACACATTTATCACCTATGTGATGACACTGGAAGACCACTATCATGCCAACGTGGCCTATCATAACAGCCTGCATGCCGCTGATGTCACACAGTCAACACATGTGCTGCTCTCCACACCGGCACTGGACGTGAGTATATGAGCCAGTGCCCATTCAAAAGCAAAAAGCTTCATAATCTGAAATCAGATTTGAAAGTCAGCACTGACACTTCACATAATGACCATCATACTACGGCGTCTTCCCACCAGGCCGTTTTCACTGATCTTGAAATCCTGGCTGCATTGTTCGCTGCTGCCATTCATGATGTAGACCACCCTGGAGTTTCCAACCAGTTCCTCATCAACACCAGTAAGTACATTGTAAAAATAATGATGATGGCATCTGAGAACTGGTTAACAGCAGTACAAAATCATAGGCCTCAACAATAAGAATGTATTCTGCTTTTTTCAACATATTTTTATATATTCTAGAAATAATATTAAGTAATATGATGATAATAATACTAAACACATTTGCATTACAAATACATTTTAATGCAAAAATTACTGATGATTTGTTTACTGATGCTTCCAAGACTCACAAATTTCATCAGAAATGTGTTAGTCTGTTAGTCAGCTAGATAACTATAGGGGTGGGGGGAAAATCAATTCACATACGAATCGTGATTCTATCTTCCGGCGATTCACATCGATTCAAAAATGTCAAAAATCGATTTTCTAAAGTGTTACATTTCTTTAACTTTGCTGTACTGTCAAAAGTTATTGACACGCTAGTGTTATTAATCACAGTAAGCTGCAAAAGGACTCAATGCAGCACTCGCACTGACAGACACAGCTGAAGTGCGAGCACAAATGCTGCCTCTCAGAGGCATGCAATCCTGAATTCGGTTCTCTTTCACAGCTTATTGCGCTTAAATGGTCAAATACACACATAATTATGTCAAATTGCAAATTGTATGAAGTATTCACATAAACACAGTCTATTATGTCATATGTGAATGTGAACAGTTTGGAGAAAATCAGATGTAACACTATATTAGATCTGTGCATTTATTCTTAAAGTGTAAGCAGCCTAATAAACTGTTGCCATCTGTTACATTAATGTTAATTTAAAATAAATAAATAAAAACAAAAAATCATTCACTGCTTTTGACTAAATCACTTTTGTATCTTTATTATGAATCAATTTATATGTAATTCATACAGGGACGACTATACAGTGTTTTATTTTTACATTTGATTATTACATTTTCGTAGTATTTCTGTAGTATTTATGTTAAATAAACCTAGGTTACTGTACCTGAAAAACTTAAAGTTTAATTTGTATATTTTTTTCTATTATATTTGTACTATTGTTTATTTATTTTTTATTTCATTTAACAGATTTATATATGCAAAAGTTTTTATTTTCGTATTAAGGAATTTTATTTGTGTACTAAATACTTACAGATCTGTAATCAATTACAGATGACTTCTAGTTATGTGTGTTATGATTGCAGTCAGCTTAAATTGCGTTTGTTTTAAAATACTGGGTTGACTAAAATAGGAAGAAAAAAACAATACATTTCAAGGTTTACATTTAATTCAGTGAGATTTTTTCTTCAAGACCTATTAAACTCTGTACTGCAGTCAAATAGGAAAAGTGACACAAAACAGTCAACTAAAATCAAATCTATGCATAAATCAAATCAAAATTTGATTCAAAATCGGAATTGATTTTTAATCAAATAATGACTTCACGAATCAATTTGAATTGAGGTAAGATTCCCACCCCTAGATAATTATATTGGCAATTAGGTTTGCCATGGTATGCAATAAAATGGGTTATGAGGGAAGATACCGGTATTAAAATGTATATTGTTTAAAGGTGAAAATATTAGTTTTACTTGACAAAAAAAGTTCCTATATCAATATCCTAATTAATAAAATAGCCTTAAACAATGTGTAGTTGCCAGTACGTCAAGCTTTCAGTCTTGCCGCCTCTCAAGTGTATAGGTACTTTTTACACACGAGAAGCGCGTTCAACGTGTTTGCCATGCAGTTGGCTATGGTAACAAACCGTAAACATGCTTGTTATTGTGAATGAAAATATACTGCATCTGAGGCTATCTTTAAATATTAGGAATAAAATGGGCAAAATCAGCAACAGCGTCCTCACTTGTTTCTGTAAAGGCCCCAAGAAGACCCTGAAATCTACTAATAGCCTGGCCTGCTCTTTTTCACAGACTCAGAACTGGCATTAATGTACAACGATGAATCTGTACTGGAGAACCACCACCTGGCTGTAGGTTTCAAGCTTCTGCATGAGGAGAACTGTGACATCTTTCAGAACCTCACCAAACGGCAACGGCAGAGTCTGCGCAAGCTGGTCATTGACATGGTTAGACCCTGACTGCACTGCACTGAACCTCAGTGCCTTTTTTTGTATTCCTGAGGGTCTACATTTTTATTTCCTGTGTAAATGGAAATAAACACACTTTTATTTCCTTGTCTTCTCAGGTTCTGGCAACAGACATGTCAAAGCATATGAGCTTGCTGGCAGATTTAAAGACAATGGTCGAGACCAAGAAAGTGACAAGTTCAGGTGTGCTGATGCTGGACCATTATAATGACCGAATACAGGTGTGTGTCTTTATTGAGCGACAAACCAGTTTAAAACTATGATGAGAGTCTGTAAGAGCAGACTAGAAAAAAAGACAGACAACATTTTTCACAAGTGTGTATTTGTGTGTGCAGGTCCTGAGGAACATGGTGCACTGTGCTGACCTTAGTAACCCAACCAAGCCCCTGGCAGTGTACAGGCAGTGGACTGAGCGTATTATGGAGGAGTTCTTCCGGCAGGGCGATAAAGAGCGAGAGCGTGGGATGGAAATCAGCCCCATGTGTGACAAACACACTGCGTCCGTGGAAAAGAGTCAGGTACACATATAAACACCCACGCAAACACATTCTCAACCTTCTCTGACATGAGCTGCTCCTAAATGCTCTCTCTATATGTCGGGTTTCCTTATTCAGGTGGGATTTATTGATTATATTGTGCATCCCCTGTGGGAGACCTGGGGGGACTTGGTCCACCCTGATGCTCAGGAAATTTTGGACACCCTTGAGGACAACCGGGACTGGTACCAAAGCACTATTCCCCAGAGCCCATCGCCACCGCCTGACGGCCCAGATAATGAGCTTGAATCCTGCACGAACAAATTCCAGTTTGAGCTCACCCTGGAGGGAGAAACAGGACAGGACGGTGCTCCCAGTCATAACCACATAGACAGCCATGGTCAAGAGGCAAAGAAAGAAGATGAGGCGGCGGATGAAGCTGAGGAGGACGAGATAGAAGAAAAAATGGAGGACGGGGAGGAGGTGACAGAGGTAGTGGTTGAGAGGTCGGGACGGAGGCGACTGCAGGTTCAGTCAGTAGTCGAGGAGGAAGATGAGAGACAGTCTGATGAGAGCCCCGTGGAGGAGACGGAGGAGGAGGAGAAGTCATCCTCTCCCACCGATGACACATAATACTCGAGATTCAAGGAACAGCTGTCTGGCCCAGGGGGCTAAGTAGGGTCTATCCCTCAAAAACTGTCCCTATTCCGTTCACATAGGACTTTTCTGTTTCTGATAGCTAGACCATGAACAGAATAAGTCTTGTGTACCAATCCAATAAGACATTTTATTTTATTTTTCAAAAAGAGAACAAAATAATATTGATTTCAGAGAAGTATTTAACACAGCAACTGTAGATTTCGAGTGCAAGCTGGAGTCCATCCAGCAGCAGTGAGGGTGAGGTTTGATGGAGAAACAGAATCACGGTGGGGTTTGTAAAAGGCCATTACGTCAGTGTAGCACTCTGGAATTTCTACACATACGCATACATTCACAGACGTACATGAATTTTAACCTAAAATAACGATACCACACAGTACATGCAAACACACGGCTGTGTGTCTGTGTATGTGTTCAGGGGGCTTGGATCTGAAAGGAATCTCTTTGGGAAAAAGCCATCATAAAAAGGAGCATCAGTGTCAATAATCAGTATTTAAAGCATTCGAACAGGGACTTAAATCCTCAGAATTCACATGCTGAGTGAAATCTGAGAGACTTTTTCCAATTTCTGTCATAGAGAGAACACAGTTGCATCTGCCAGGAGAAAATAAGATAACACGTGTTGCCCAGAAGACTGGAGGGATGAGTATGTTGGAAATGATTTGTTAGTGGGTCCCACCCCCTCTTACCCTTTACCCAGGAGTGCTACCAGTGCAAGATGGCCATGTGCCTTTCTGAACCACCAGCTTCAACTCTGGAGCTGTTGTGAAGCAATGCATCGTGGGACAGGAGTGTCTGCTTTTGTCTTCATTTTTGATTGTCTCTTTCTATTTTTAAGCAATCTATCTCCATCGAATATGGTTCGTGCCGGCATGGAGCATTCACATTGTCTTTGTGATAATTCCTGCTCTCATCTGTCAGTCTTCCTCGGTCGCTTTCAAGCCAACCGAGCATTTAGGGCCTAGATTAGATTTATCACCGTCACTGCTCACGGACTGCCCTCACTTTCCATGTGAATAATTAATGATAGTCACTTTCTGAGGATAAGCCATGTGACATATGTTTTGCCTTCTTTTTGTTTTGTTTTGTTTTGTTATATCCATTCCTGCCAAATTTGTAAAAGCAACAGTCTCCTCAATTGCAGCACACATTCACACACTCTCTCACCTTCACCCACTCATGCTGGTAATACATTCTCTACACCACAACACGCTGCATTATGTTTTGCCAAAGGAATGATAAGTTGGAAAAGCCTTGATCGGTGGCTAGAAGAGAGGATGGTGAGAGAAGATGAGGCATATCTCAAAGAGAAAGACATTGATGGTTAGATAGTTGGAAAGACAGATAAAACAAGTCACATGCAGCCATATTGAGTTTGATGCTTTTTTGCCTTAATGTCAACTGCAGGGTAGTCATATTGTGGAATAATAAGATGTTGGCATTACATCCCAGATTATTTGTTTCATGTCTATATGCCTTGCTAAATGTCTGTGAATACACAATAGCTCCATCTGGAGGTGTAGGGTATTTTTTCTGCATGGCAAAGTGACTATAATGGCGTACAGACAGAGAAAGCAGGTCATACCATTAAACTAAACTGTTCCTCTAACGTATTTCATGTCCAGCATCTTTTAGTGGTGTCTATTTGACTCTTCACCAACGTTTAAAGGGAGAACGAGAGAGATAGAAAGTAAGAATGAGAGTGAGTTCTCAGGTTGATGTTAGATTTGCAATATTGCCTCTCTCAGATTGATTGATTGATTGATTGATTGATTTTTAGTTCAGTTGAATGAACCAATTGTTGCTATATTTTGGGACAGTGTTTGTGAGCATCCCTCTTGAAATACGATGGCAAGCTAGTTTCTGCTGGTCAGTAGCTTAGCTTTACACAAGCCCGTGCCTGTCGGAGCAGTAACTTGAGGTCATTCCAGTACATATGTGATAACTGTATTTGTCTGTGACAGGATTAGAGGATGTCATGGTATAAGTTTTCATTTGGAGGACCACCGGATGAAAGCCTGAGGTTACACAATCGGTTTGTGCGAACTGATGACATTCCCATATACATTTGCCTGTCTTACCTTAAAATTGCTTTGTTGTGTGGCTTTTTGTTAATGTTGTGAGCACTACGCTAACAAATAATATTTGCCATTTTAACACGACACTGTAGCAATTGTTTCTTATTAAGAAATTATTCAAATTAATTCCTTGCTGCCATTCTTTTTGGATATCAAAAGGAAAAACAAGTGTTTTCTTTGAACAGTTTGTGTACAGTTTTTATTTTTGTATCATTCTGGTTTGATGGTTTGAAAATAATAATAAAAAACTACTATCTAATATAAATAGTAGACAAATCACTGCTTGTTTTGTATATACTGTAATGTTGAATTGTAAATTTGAGATCTCTCAGAATCAGTCACTGTCACAATGAATCACTTTTAGTTGTAATGAACTGTAGTTGAATTGTGGAATTTCATAAGCGCCCTCCACCTTCCCCTTTCTTTCTCCTGTCATCTCCCTGCCATTCATTTGAGGGATTTTAGTCAACCTCTCACCACCTTTAAATGTGAATATTTGAATTGTATTGGAAAACAGACTAATCATCCGTTATTTCTAAAACTTGTCTTTACCAGCACTTTATTTTTTCTGTAGGAAGTTGTTGTGAGATGGCTGATATCAGGGGGAATGGTATAGAGTGTTGTATAGCATGGCACAGGGTAAGCACTTTAAATGGCTCGGTCCAAATGTCGTCTCTTTGGTCCTCAATGCCATTTTCTGCTAAAGCACTGAACAACATCAGCTACTCTGTGTCAATAATCTGGACTGTAATGGCTTTAATAGGGTTTTAAATACTTCTGTGAGGTTAATGACCAAGAAACAGTCAGAAAGATGACGTGGCTTCATCAGAGAACAGTTTTTCTTTGTACTTTGAAGTACAATGTACTTTTACATGCCTCATGAGACTCTCCAGTGAAATTTTTCTCTGGGCTTTAAATAATATGTTACTTGTTCACACGTTATGGTAATAATATAAATGAAAAAGAAAACACAGGAAAATGATTGTAATATTTGTACATTATATTGCTGTAATGTGTATAATGTGTCCAAGTTATTTTATATTATATTATTTTTATGAAAGGTTTTCCTCCGAGAGAACTAAGTTGTCATTTTGTGAATAAAATGCATTTAATAAGCAAACAGCTATATATATATATATATATATATATATATAAAACAAATATATAAATATATACCAGTATATTTTTTTCTTTCACTGTTCAGTACTGTAAAGTGTGTTGAAAATACAAATAAAGGATGATTTTTCTAATAATTGCAATATCTGTATTTTCCTTTTTTCCTCCATGTGCCGTCTCAACTGCTACATGTAATCAGGCTGATTTCTGTGTATGATCATTACTCGCCTCATGACAGCAAACACTGAACATATTCATCATCTGCTTAGAGAATGAAGTGGTATTTAGCAAAATGGTAGAGTTGAGGCTATTTTGCTCAACGGTGACACTTTACTGACCCCTACAGACTGACTTTATTTAGACACAAACGGCTCTGTAAAACACAATTGTTGAATTTAACATTTTTAGTAGCTTAATCATTTATACACTCTGAACCTGTCCTGTATAGGACCTGTGATATTTTTAAATTTTAAATAAAAAAAATCTATATATTTAAGAATAGAATATTCTCACTGTCATCTCACTATTTGAGAAGATTAGAGAGAATATAAAAATGTCTTTAAATTAGAGAAAGGGGGCAGAGTTGGGCACCTTCACTAGAACTTGCATTTCCCTATATGTTTAGCATTGTAAGGTGCTCTTTACAAGAATAAGATGAACATATTGTTTAAATGTTTTGGTAATGCTTTGTTTTAATATGTGCTTATTACATTTGTTACATATGTTAGTAATAAAAGCAAATTATGCATAATTGCAAGCAAGTAAGCAACCAAACCCTAACCCTTGTATAAGGGACTGATCATGTATAGAATAACATCCAGTATTTTCTCTCTCTCACCTGCATGTAACTTCCTGTTCCATCCCCATGACCTCCTCTTTTCTTCTTTTGACCTGGCTGCATTAAAGCAAAAATTCAGTAGTCAATTATTCACAGTGTTGTGGAGTAACTAGTTACATAAGTTACGGAATTATGCCATTTAATTACAAAATAAATGTAACTATAATATGTTAAAGTTACTGAGAAAAAATGTGTAATTAAATTACAATTACTTATGAAAATGTTAAGGGTTACATCTGAATATTTTCACTCATACAGATTTGATTGATTTCTTTCCCAAATTACATCGACTGCTCTGAAATATGAGACACCAATGTTTCAGGAGTTTAGGACACAGAATAGGACACATGCTTATTTGATAACTGTTTTATTTCCTATTTGGGTTTATGCATAGCCTACTTTATTTTTTTTAGATTAACTGTTTTTTTTTTCATTGTTAGATGCCAGTGTTTCCTGTCATAGCTATGCAAAGATTTTATTATCATAGCTATTAAACTATATCTTGTTATGATTTTAAATCAGCATTTAACCGCAGAATGATCTCAAAGTAAAAAGTCTGGTGCTAAAGTCTGATTTTGAGGTGGCTGTGCTTTAAAATTAAATGATTATAATCTTAATTCAAGTGATGAAGGATTTTGAAAGTCTGACAGTTATCAGTACTACTATAAGGTTAACCCTACCTGCTTTAAATGTTTCACAATGATTAACAGTTGAAAACATTCATTAAAAATGTGGAAAAGTCATCAAAAAGCAATCAATTACATTACTTACCCAACACTGATTATTCATCATACAGTGCTGCTTAAACCATTCATAATGCTGTTTGTTTACAAAGCTTCTTTTTGATAGCTATCATTTGTATCAAATTTCAAACCATGCAAAGCTGTTCACGGCACTTTAGACAAAGATACAGTGAAGCTTTGTTTAAAGGTATTGTAATAGCTGGAGTTTGTTATACTCATTTGGAAACCCAGTGAATAGTGTGATAATCATACGGCCACAGCCAATTTGTCAAAGTTTACTGGCTACTTACCTGAAGTCCTGAAACTTCAGGTAAAAAAAAGTCGTCAGATGTAAATGACCAAAAACATTATACATTTAAATCCTTACAAACATTTTTGAACAACTTTTTGTGCAGTTTATAACAAGTTTAGCAGAGCCCGAATAAGTTACAACAAACTTCTCTTGCAGAAAAACCGCGCGCCCGCCTTTCACGCGTCACTTGAACACAAATTGTTTTAATCACAGACTTTTTAATGAATTGTAACTGTTTACTTGTAATAGTATAATATGTTTACAATTATATATGCGTAATATGATATAATCCTGTCACAATGTTTGAATTATGGAGGAGCTGAGTCAGTATTTAAATGCTGGTGGGACGCTTTTGCTTAAATATATGGTAACTGGTTTATAATTAATCATATTATTGATTTTGTGCAAGAGGTAAAAAAAAATCACATCCGTTTTTTAATGACTGCATTACCCACAATGCCGCATTCCTTCACTTGAATCCACCAATCATATGAAAACACCGCTCATCTTGGTGACGTAACACACGGTGCAAGAACGCTCTACGGACGTAAGTAATGAGTTTCTGTTTTACAAAGGTTTTTTTTTTAGATTTCTTTGACTAATTATACAATCGCACATTTAATTTACGCGATGTTTATTGAAACATAATACTTGCTATCGTGATACTGTATTGTTTATCATTTCAGATCGGTAAGTATTTCAGTATGTTCGGTTGGCCGTGTGTGCGGAAGCCATTTCAGATTGAATTAACTAGGATACGAATACATTTTATAGACGGATTTACCTGCGACCATCATTTGGGTGAAGAAAAATATTAATCAGTTTAGCCTTTTGTAAACCTTTGGTATGAGATGTATATTTATGAATGGATTGGATATACTGTGATGTTCAGTTGAACAATGTATTGTGCGTTTATTTTGCTCCAAGGTCACGCGCCTCTAGTGGGAGCTTGCATTTTGTCCCTACATTTCCTGAGGCATCATGACCTGCGTGCACCTGCTGTTGACTTTGGTCTTTGCTGTCAGCTTGGGGACACCTGTAGAAATTCAACGGCCCCGTGGAGTGCCACTGACAAGTATACAAGTCATATAATTTATTGTATTTTCTGTATACTCTTATACTGGTTTAACTCTTTATTTTGTCTAAATAAATAAAGAGAAACAGTTTTATGTGGAGAACAAGCCTTTCACCTGTCTCGATGGATCCCGGGCTATTCCTTTTGACCGAGTGAATGATGACTACTGTGACTGCAAAGATGGTTCAGATGAGCCAGGTACTTACAGCACTCATTTTTTAAAATTTAGTTCTGTCAGGACCATTATCGTCAAATATTTACTTAAAAATTAATGTCAATATGTTTTGTACATTCCATTTGCGCCTGTGTCTTTTGCAGCTTCTTGTAGGCATGAGGTGCTAGTTCACATTTCAAAAATGCTTCTACAAAAAAAGTTTCATCTGCAGATATGGCCTTGTTTAGGGATCTGTGCCTTTG
Source organism: Sinocyclocheilus anshuiensis (assembly GCF_001515605.1). NCBI lineage: Eukaryota > Metazoa > Chordata > Actinopteri > Cypriniformes > Cyprinidae > Sinocyclocheilus > Sinocyclocheilus anshuiensis. Next base: position 166,242 of record NW_015555781.1, on the reverse strand, counting down.
TGCATACGGA
>NW_015555781.1:130181-166078 GCF_001515605.1 Sinocyclocheilus anshuiensis | reverse complement strand
TAATATTGCTTATCGCAATTATTTCTGGGGCAATATATCGCACAACAAAAAGTTGTTATCGTGACAGGCCTAACTACTGCGGGACCTTATATATGAATACTTAGATAGGTGTCGTATTCCCATAGGTTGATGGGGATCAGCTGAGAGTCAGCTGATGCGAGCTTGACTAACGTGACCTGCCAGAACTGACGCTACGCTAGATTTTATAATTTAAGATGGATTAGCTTTAATTGAAAGCTTTTCACCTCTTATTTATGTTCAAAGTCATTTAGCAGTGAAATGTTTTCCTGAAAAGTCTAGTTTGTACATTTAAAGTGTTAGTTCACCCAAAAATTGTGATCATTTACTCATCCTCATGTTGTTCCAAACCGTAAGACATTTGTTGATCTTCAAAACACAAAAGAAAAACATACTAAAAATTAAATCTGAGAGATTTTTGTATTCTTCCTTTGAAAATTCATGCGACCAAAACTTTCAGGTTTCAAACAGTTCATAAATACATTGTAGAAGTAATCCATTGGTTTAATACAAGTCTTCTGAAGAGACATGATCACTTTATATGATCAGCAGATTTAATTTAGTTTTTACTTTTATTCACATATAAACATTGATCAACACGTGTATATAAATAGCACATCAAATACGGTAAACGGAAGTTTTGACATGCTTGCGTGACACTCATGGACAGAACTGTATTTGTGCAGTTAAAAATGTGCTAAAAACAGAACAAATAAAGGCTAATATCTGTATATGTTAAAATAAATAAATAAATCTTTAACATGTGTAAAGTATATGTGGATAAAGTTTGCAAAGGGATAAGCTACAGGGTTCTCCAAAAAATTTAAATTAAATCCTTTATGACTTGCATGGAACACAAAGGAAGATATCTAACAGAATACAAAAGCTACTCTTTTTTCATTCAATAAAAGTGAATGGAGACTATGGCTGTTTCTGTTCCACATTCACTTTCATTGTGTTGAACAAAACAGCTTGGACATTCTGCTAAATATTTTGTGTTCAATGAGAGATTGAGTGCAACAAATCTCAGAATTGTAATATTTTGTGTAAGCTATCTTTCTTAAGGCCATGACGGGTAGAAAGCGGTGATACGGTACAGTTTGATGGTATCATGGAGATGGTGTGCATAACAGTTGTTTATGTCTGTCCTCAGGCACTGCTGCTTGTCCGAATGGCAGCTTCCATTGCACCAATGCTGGTTACAGGCCCATGTTTATCCCATCCTCCCGTATTAATGATGGCATCTGTGGTAAGATGACTCTGCATTTGTACATTTCTCCACAGCAGTGTTCTGTGAATGGAATGGCATTGCATTTGAAATCTTTCCTCTCCACAGATTGCTGCGATACTACTGATGAGTACAACAGTGGAGCCAAATGTGAAAATACCTGCAAGTGAGTTCTGATCCAAAGCAATTGCTTTCCAGAGAGAAGCACATTAAGAGACGTTCACACGGGACGCATTCTTGTGCTCCATTGCATACATGTGCACCAGACAGATGTCTTTGGCCATTGTGCCGCATCTCAATGTTGTGCCAAGATTCCCTGTTAAAAAAAAAAAGTGAAATGTTTGATAGCAGCAGATCAATGTCAGTTTTAATCATCTTGACTGTGTAAACTATCAGTCTATGGAAGTCTATAAAATATTAAATAACACACCTTATAGCTGTTTAAATGTGAAAATGCATGTTTTTCAACAGTAGGTTTTTTGTGTAAATAAATGCAAAAAAACATTTGTTTTTATGACAACATAGAGCTGATAGAAAATTGAACAATTTGTTTTGTTTCATTGTTTTAATTTCCGTTTTTACTTCTGATGCAATGGCTATAAACACATTGAAGTGTATGAGATTTGTTTGGTTCTCAGGGAACTAGGACGTAAAGAGAGGGAAGTTCTGCAGAAGATGGCTGAGATCACCAAAGAGGGCTTTCTCCTGAAACAGCACCTCATTGAGGAAGCCAAGAAAGGACAACAAGAAAAGAAGGTAAGATTTGCTTTGTATGAACCCACTCATCAGGGATGTCGGAATGCTTTGGTTTCATATTTTATACCCGGTTATACAGTATGTTTCTGTTTGTTCAGCTGCTAGTGTTGCAGAAATCTTAGCGATTGTCAGTTTTCAAGCATGGTGAAATGCTGCCATCATATTTGCTTTGCTTTTTTTGACTCTCACATGCAACAGAAATCATCTAGTTCTGGCGTTGAATAATTGCTTGGATATGCTGCAGTTTTAAAAAGCCATATTTTGTCAGTGAGTTTTGGTAAGTGTAAAATGCTGTGTCTCTTCTGTAGAGTAAAGTGACTGATATGCAGGGAAATAAGAAACAGCTCGATGAGAAAGTTGAAGTGCTGAGGACAGTGAAAGAGACAGCAGAGCAGCCTGAGAAGGAAGCTAAAGAGCGCCATCTCAAGGCCTGGGAAGGTGAGTGCAGCTGTTTATATTACGAGTCAAAGCAAGGTTATATCTCTTTAAGCCATACACATATATTTCTGCAAAATTATTTACACATGAATTATATGAAAATTGACTTGAGGTGTTTAGTTTGCAGGCTGGCTCATTTCATCAGTGATTTGGCATTTATATAGATCTAATCTGTTTTTTAACTTCATTACAGAGCAAAAGGCAGCTATTCGTTTGGAGAAGGACAAAGCCAAAATGGCAGAAGCCTTTTTGTTATATCAGAATTCTGAACCCACTGAAACCTGTTTTAACAGTTCTCTCTCTCTCTCTCTCTCTCTCTCTCTCTCTCTCTCTCTCTCTCTCTCTGGAAGTCAAGTTAAGTCACCTTTATTTATATAGCGCTTTATACAACACAGATTGTGTCAAAGCAGCTTTACAGTATTAAAGAGGGAAACAGTGTGTCGGTAATGCAGGAGGACAATATTAAACTGTACATTTTTCTGTTAAAGTCAGTTCATCTTTGATTCAGTGATGTCATCGTCCAGCTCAGTTCAGTTCTCTTCGAATAGTGTTTGTGCTATCAAGTCGACAATATTGCCAGAAATTAAGTGTCCCCAACGAAGCAAGCTAAAGGCGACAGTGGCAAGGAACCAAAACTCCATCAGTGACAGAAATGGAGAAAAAACCTTGGGAGAAACCAGGCTCAGTTGGGGGGCCAGTTCTCCTCTGGCCAGATGAAACCAGCATGGTGTGGTTTAATTCCAGGCTGCAACACGAGTTAGATTGTGCAGAGGACTCCTCTGGTTCTCGTGGTCTTGTCCTGATGGCCGTCTAGTTGATGACGTCTTCACAGGGGATCTGTCTCTAGGGTTCATCTATAGAGGTCGTCTCTAGGTGCTGATCCCCCATCTGGACTGGATACGGACTGGATCTGGTGGCTACGGTGACCTCAGAATAAGAATGAAACCGACTAATATTAGCGTAGATGCCATTCTTCTTATGATGTAATGAGTACATCAGGGTTATGGGTGTGTAAGTGTTCCCGGTTCCGGTTGACCTAATGAATGCAGCCTAACCATTGTGTGTTATGTATATGCCAGGTTAAACAGATGGGTCTTTCATCTAGATTTAAACTGACAGAGTGTGTTTGCCTCCCAAACAACACCAAGAAGACTGTTCCAGAATTTGGGCGCTAAATAGGAAAAGGGAGTTAAACAGTTGAGATTTACCGTTTTCGAATCCATTCAGCCGATCTCCGGGTCTGACTAAGACCGATGGAAAATGAAAAGTTGCGATTTTGTAGGCCGATATGGCTAGGAATTATACTCTCATTCCGGTGTAATAAATCAAGGAACTTTGTGAGTATAATGAGAGTATAATTCCTAGCCATATCGGCCTACAAAATCGCAACTTTAAATTTTCCGTCGGTCTTAGTACACGATGTAACTACAGAATAGTCAAGTTTTAAATAGGAAAAATATAGAAACTCTTTGGTCATTTGAGCGAGATGCTAACGGTCTAATCAGATTCAATGATCTATGCTAAGCTAAGCTAAAAGTGCTACCGCCAGACCCGGAGATCGGCTGAATGGATTCGAAAACTGTAAAACTCAACTGTTTAACTCTAGGGGAGTTGGAAAATTAACCTATTTTCAAAAATAGTGGAGTGTTCCTTTAAGCGTTCAGAAAAACCACCCAATAAAGCATTACAATACTCTAACCTTGAGGTCATGAATGCATGACTTAACGTTTCTACATATTGCATTGAGAGCATAGGTTGTAATTTAGGTATGTTTTTAAGATTGAAAAAAGCATTTTTTTTTTTCAAATGCTTGAAACGTGGCTTTCAAAGGTAAGATTGCTATCAAATAGCACACCCAGATTCCTAACTGATGACGAAGAATTGACAGAGCAGCCATTAAGGGACGACAGTCTTATATGCATATTACAGTGTCTGACATCGTACTTGCAAGGTCACACACCTCTTTAACGTTATTTTTAGTGATCTCCGACTGGAGAAGTCGAACATCATTAGTTCCGACGGGAATAACAATCTTACTGAATTTAAGCTGAGCATTAGCCAGCACTTTTAAATTTGCCAAGATGTCAGGCGCTCTGGGTCCCGGTAAACATTGGACTATGGTGGCTGGTGTCTCTATTTTCACATTCCGTACAATAGAATCGCCAATAACTAGAGCACTTTCATCAGGTTTCTCAGTGGGTGCGTCACTGAGTGGGAAGAACCTGTTTACATTTTTAATCGGAACGGAAGAGTGGTGTTTTGTCCCGCGACTATGCCGCCTCACAGTCACCCAGTTGCCCTTCTGCGGGGGCTCTGTAACTGGAACCGAACAATGTACGGGACTCGCTAAGCTAGTCACATCCAAAGCCATATATAAGGCCCTCACATTCTTACTATCCTCAATTAAAATTTGGATGCATGTCTCTAGTTCTGAAATCTTCTCTGTCAGCCTAACTATTTCCTGCATTTATCACATGTGAATCCCTCGCCGCTGACAGAGAAATCTACACTATACATGTGGCAAGCAGTGCAGGTGCCAATAACAGGAGAAGAAGCCATGACTCACCGTTATTGTTGAATGATTCCAACTTACCACAGTTGTTTGATGAACTTGTTGTGCGTATAGAGAATGAATATGAACTGGCTTGTTGTCTCTGTGTATCAGTGTGTCGGTCTCTGAGCTTCAGTCCCATGCTGAATTGGACGCAGATGCTGATGGCACACTTACGGAAACTGAGGCCCAGGTATTTTTGAATTGAATCATATCTCAGTCAAAATGTGCCCCCCATCCAAATGCAGTGAGTGAATGAATTGCCACTAATTTAGCTGTCTGCTTTGTGATTTATTCAGGGACTGATGGGAGGAGCCGAGCAGGTGGACACGTCAACATTTGAGAGTGTTTGGCCCAACATTAAAGACAAGTACCACTCAGAGGTCAGTAGAGAAGAAGCAGACATGTCATGTTTAGTGTCTTCTGAAGTTCCTTTTGGTAAAATGTTTTTTTTTTTTTTTACTGTTGTAAAACTTTGTGTCCTATTCATTTTCTTTAAAGCAATCAATATGCAAATAAATGAATAACTATTAGATAAACTATAATAAAATTAACAATGAAAATGAAAACATTGAGTATGACAAGTAGCCAGCTAACTAAATTTTGTTATTGATATTGTGACGAGTGGGGCAATTAAAAATAACTGTTTTCTATATCAATATATTTTAAAATTTAATTCATTCCTGTGATGGCAAAGCTGAATTCTCATTTATCAGCATTTATTTGAAATAGAAATCTTTTGTAACAATGTAAGAGTCTAGTAGTGTAAGTAGCTGTATTAGTTTTCTACTTTTAATAGTCTTTTAACTTGTATTATATTTTTGTTATTTTGAGGTTTATTGCTTCACAATAAAATCACCCAAACTTTGATGAAAATAACAAATCTGTGTATTTAATTTTTTTTTTTTAATTCCACTATCCTTGAACACAAAATGGCCCATTAACATGCATTTTGAATGTGTTCCTCCGTTCTCTCTTAGTCCCAGCCTGAGGAACCTGCCCCAGTGGAAACGCCTCCAGATGAAGTGAAGGAACCAGTTGTAGTCAATGACTCTGAGCCGTACCCAGAAGACGACATCTCTGAGGAAGAGGACGAGGATGATGAGGATGAGGATGATTATCATGAAGACGATGATAAGGTGAGTGTATATCACACAAAAAACCTGAGCAAGTGTTAACTTCAGTGATGTTTAGATCCGCAGTGACATTTTGAGTCTTCTATTAACACTTCTCCACTTGACATTTAAAGTCCTTAACCTTTAACTCATGTCCTAAGGCACAATGGCAAAGGTCTTACAACAAAGTGTGCTATAACTCATGTTCACCGTACTGTGCAGGTGTAAAAAATTATGTCTTTATGTGAGTGTGGTTGTGTGTTGTGCAGGCGCCGCCCACTATTAAGGCTCCAGAGAAGAGTCATGAAGACGAGGAAGCCATGCCACCTTATGATGCAGACACCCAGGCCCTCATCGATGGTTGGTTCAACTGCCTTCAGAGGCTTTTTATCGATACGTTACAGAGAAATACAGTTGTACTTCATCCGTTTCATCTAGTTGTTCTTTGTTTCCTTATGCTAACCGACCGTTCTCTGGTTCACAGCTGCTCAGAAGGCCAGAGATGACTTTGAGGAGGCTGAGAAAGCTCTTCGGGAGATGGATGATCAAATCAGGTTTGTTCAATGCTACTGTCTTCCAGAAAACGGCCAAAAGAAGTTGAGTTTGAAATCGAGTGGGAGTGTAGTGAACTGGTTTCTCGTATGCACCTGAAATTCTCATTGGTCCATATATGCCTACATCAGAGTTTGATGTGTTTGTTCAGCTCATGGTTGCATCACTTTTGCAAACCCTTCCGTTCTTGCATCCTTGAATTCAATGCATCTGCAGTGTTCTCTGACGCTGGTGTGTGAGGACCCTGCTGCTGAGCACTGTGTTGAGTTTTCCTTTGATTGTGTTGCAGAAATATTGAAAAAGAGCTGTCCTTTGATTTCGGCCCTGATGCTGAGTTCACTTACCTGTACAGCCAGTGCTACGAACTTACCACTAGCGAGTAAGTGAAACCAGCATTTGTTGTTTTGGAAAGATATTTTTGTGCTGTGATTTATTTCTATGTTCTGTTTGCCTTTAGGTACATCTACAGGCTCTGTCCTTTCAACCGGATTTCACAGAAACCCAAGTATGGTGGCTCAGAGACCAACCTTGGGTAAGAGGCATTGTGGACAAAAAAAAAAACTTGAACCAGACCAAGGTGGTTTAGTTTTAGAGGTTTTTGGGCACTTTCCAATTGGAGTATAAAATAAATTCATACTTTTATTCTGTAAGGCTGCATTAAATTGATCAAAAGCAACAGTAAAGACTTTTATACAGATTTCAGTGCTGTTCTTTAGAACTTTCTATTGATCAAAGAATCCTGAAAAAATGATTCTCACGATTTTCATAAATTATTCCAAAAATGATTGAGCCGCAAATCAACATATTAGAATTAGAGCCCGACCGATATATCGTTTTGCAGATATTATCGGCCGATATGAGCCTGTCGCCGATATATCGGTATCGGCGAATATGCCACTGATATGAACATTTTACAGAACATATAACGCAGATAAAATGCTTGAAATGGTGTAATTACTTAGTTTGTCCAGCAGAGCGCGCTCCATTGTTTGCTACTGGCGACCTGGATGAAACGCTTTAAAGCTTAAGTCTATGGAAAACCATTGAAATTTTGAATGGCCATATCTCCGTAACGGCACGGCGAATCCACACCAAATTCGGGGGATCTCTTCGGTTCAAGGAACCCTCTCGAACTCTAATCGAGTGTACGTCTCGAGGCCCTCTTTCGAATGAGACCACCCCCGCGTGGATAGCCCCCGGGGTTCGGGAGTTACGGGTGGTTAAATTCGCGGTCCAGCGCCGACCGATCTAGCGATCCCGGGGGACTACCGACGCACGGAGGGTGGCGTTCGAGACGGCTCTTCGAGCTGAAGGGAGCCCCGAATTTGGTGGAGATCCGCCGGCGCGTTCGCGAGATAGTTCCGATATATCGGTATCTGCCTTTTTTTTACTCCCTAACATCGGTATCGGTATCGGCCCCAAAAAACCCATATCGGTCGGGCTCTAATTAGAATGATTTCTGAAGGATCATGTGACACTGAAGACTAGAGTAATGGCTACTAAAAAATTAAGCTTGGCTATCACAGAAATAAATTTCTATTAAAATAGAAAACATTTTAAATTTTAATATTATTTCACAATATTAATGTTTTTATTTTGATCAAATAAATGCAGCCTTTGTGAGAATAAGAGACTTCTTTCAAAAAACATGAATCAAACCTTTGAATGGTAGTATAAATACTTTATTGGTTATTGGCCGATTTCAACAATATTTTTTTATTTACTGATATTGATTGATAATGGATATTTAAGTGTTCATGCTTTTTTTCGCTGCTGTTCACCACTCATTTAAAGTTAATCTTTAAAACACTGATCATTTAATAATACTTCTGAATATGATCTTTAGAAAATCTCAAAATTAATATCCTTTTGTCATTCTGTCCATTATAATGTTGTTCTGCCTCAATGTCTTAATTCACTTCTAGCATTTATTGATTTAACATTTTTTTTAGTGTTTTATTTTATGTTATTGACAGTCTTTAATGAGAGATGCTCATGTTTCCAGGACATGGGGAAGTTGGTCAGGGCCTGAAAATAATAAGTACTTGTTGATGAAATACGAGCACGGCACTGGGTGCTGGCAAGGTCCAAACAGATCAACTACAGTAAGTACCAGCTCTTTCATTACTTACACTGTGCCATTCACGCTGGGAGCTTTCTGCTAAGTGTATCTTTGTGTGGTAGGTGAAACTGACTTGTGGGAAGGAGACTGTGGTGACCTCGACATCGGAGCCGAGTCGCTGTGAATACCTAATGGAGTTCACCACTCCTGCAGTGTGCCAAGAGCCAGCCAACACTGACCTCTCACCACATGACCATGAGGAGCTCTAGACTCCACGCTCTGCTTTTTGATGGCATGGTGTGCCACAAAATAAATGCAAACTTTATTTTAGATGTTTAAAGCACTCTTAATAGAAAATAAACAAGGCTTAATTAATCAATTATCATAGGGTCTAAAATGTTTTGACATTTTTCACACTTTGAATTTAATGAGATCTGGGTTTTGCCATAGTGATGCCCGTTTACTGCCTGTTTTGTTAATAGATTCAGTTAGCCTTTATTTAGGTGCAACTTGCAACAAACAGTGGTTTAATACTGCAGACAGTTCTGTATATAATGTTGATCTAATATTGATTTGTTCCACCAATGAATGCACCAATGATCAACAACATTCGCATTCTGTTTAATATCAAATTTGGAAAACCTTTAGCTGTCTTGAACAAGTGTGCATGTCTCAGGTGTTATATACAAAAGTTCTGGAGTTCTTAAAAGTCTGTGACTTTTTTCAGATTACGATTAGCCCAGCTTGCAAATTTCCTGAAATCAGCTTTTTCATTCATACTGATGCACACTGCATTATCATCAGTTTATGACCCCAAAGTGCAGTTCATTGTGTATTATGTTCTTCAAAACACATTAAATGTTTGTGTGTGGTCACAAATCAATATTAACCTTTTTCTCCCCCCTCTGTCTCCTGGTCTGTAGGTTGTTGCTCTGTGGGAACATTAACTTAATTTCCTGTTCAGGCTGTTTAAGAACCTCTTCCATTAGTTTTGGATCAGCTAAATGAGGCTGGACGTTGGGAGAGCATTAAGTTTGGTAAACTAATGTTTTTTTGTTGTTGTTTTTACTGGGGTTAAATCTGATCTCTTTACATTCCATGGATAATGTTGAAATAAATGCAACTTCAAAAAAATTGTTGCGTCTCAAATTTTACACTATATGCTATGCACTGTGTACTCTACTGTCTAGTATGTGAACACATCAGAGTTAGCCCTTTCTGTTTGGCTACATAACACAGTCAAGCCATATCACCCTGTAGCCCAAGACTGGTTGCCCACTGAAGCTAAGCAGGGTTGAGATAGGAGACCCCCTGGGAAAACTAGGTTGCTGCTGGAAGAAGTGTTAGTGAGACCAGCAGGGGGTGCTCACCCTGTGGTCTGTGTGGGTCCTAATGCCCCAGTGTAGTGATGGGGACACTATACTGTAAAAAGCACCATCCTTCAGATGAGACGTTAAACCGAGGTCCTGACTCTGTGGTCACTAAAAATCCCATGGCACTTCTCGCAAAGAGTAGTGGTGTAACCCCGGTGTCCTGGCCAAATTCCCTCCACTGGCCCTTGTCAATCATGGCCTTCTAATAATCTCTATCCATTGAATTGGCTCTATCACTCTTTTCCACCTGTAGCTGGTGTGTGGTGAGCGCACTGGCACCGTTGTCCTGTGGCTGCCGTCGCCTCATCCAGGTGGATGCTGCACACTGGTGGTGGTTAGGGATGGGCGTATCGTTCCAAAGTATCGATATATCGATACTGACGTGAATATCGAAAGTATCGATACTCAAACAAAAAATATCGATACTAAGGTGTGTTTTATTTACCAGTGATTTTGTTAATTCAACAACAACAACAAAATAATAATGCGTACAATATGCATTGAATTGGACGAATAGCCTTTGTTAGCGAGTAATTGTGTAGGATAGAACTATTTTCCTGCTCAGTGTAAACAAAAATATAACCTAATAAGTTACAATTAAGGCGTATTGAATGTTAAAATGCGTTTTAAACATAAAGTTAAGTGATTATCATTACCCATTTTACTCTTAGTAATTTCATAATTTCATAATTTAAAAGTTTAGTTCAGAAGTGTTGAGGAGAGACCCCCCCCACATGATTGTAAAGCGCTTTGGGTGTACAGCAATACACAATAAAGCGCTATATACATCCCCCATTCATTCATTCATACATCAGAATGAGAATCAGAATTAGGTTTATTCGCCAGGTGTGCAAACACACGAGGAATTTGTTGTGGTTTTTTAAGGTGCTCCTGGTACATACATACATACATTTAAATAGTAAAACTTAACAATAAATAATGTGTATGAATCTGGAACAGTAGATTTATGTACAGATTTGTGCATCATTTACTCTATATAGAACTGTATAAATAAAGAGATATGCATATGTATTTACATAATACTTGAGAAAGAGGCAATAATTAAGGATGTAGAATGAATTACGGAAATGAATTACAGAATGCAGGTAATGATTCATATGTTAGCTGTTTAAGCTGGAGATGGCATGGGGGAAAAATCTGTTTTTATGCCTAGATGTTCTAGTGCACAGAGATCTGTAGCGTCTGCCTACAGATACACATAAGAAAAACTGTGAAAGTTAAGCACTGTTGAAATAAATGTATCTTTATATTTAAAAAAAATTTTGTGGCTTGTTGAAAAAAGACCTCAGTTGTGTCCCAAATGATGCACTATTTGATATCAGTGCTGGGTAGTAACTACAAGTAATCTGGATTATGTAATCAGGTTCCAAAAATGAAGTACTTGTAATTAGATTATATTACAAATATTCGTAATCAGACTAGAGTTATGATTATACAGTTATTACATGATTACATATTCACAATCATTCATAATTTTTTGATTCTCGGTAAATCTTCATTTTCATCTTTTATATTTTCCTCTCTAAAATAGCCTACTGCTTATATGCATTCGGAAAGTCTTCCAGCTGAACCTCTTTCACCTAATATATTTATTTGAAGTACCCACTGACATTTTAAATCAATAACACATTGCTTAAAAACAAATAAAATGTTTTATCTTTTTTTAGTAAGTGTTTTATTTTACAATTATTTATTTTGATTTGAGATTTTTTTATGGTTTAATTAATTACTAGCTTTTCATTAAACTCATGAACCCCAGTTTGGGAAACCTTGACATAATGTAATTTTTAATGCACTTTGTGTTAATAATAACAATGACTGGTACAAATAAAATGTTCTTTTTGTTTGTATTTTTATATCAGTATGGTACAAAATTATCATTTAAATCAATGTAATGGACGAGTTAGGTAAAATGTAATCAAAAGTAGTCGGATTATACCTGAAATGTGCAATGTTACTAACTCCTAGTTTTTGTCATTCAATTTGGAATCAGTAATGGACTACAATTTGTAAGTAATCTACCCAGCTCTATTCAGTATGCACTTATATACTATTTACTCTACTGTGTAGTGTATGAATTCTAATAGCTTCTTCCCCTCAGCTGTGTAATGTAAGGATGACTGCAACAGTTAATTAAGTGCATCATCCGGTTATTTGAAGTGCACTTTTTCATTTTGGAGTGTTCAGTGAACACACTGCTGACACTATACACATACTACAAAACGGCTTAGAGTAGTGCATAATTACACATCTTTACTGTAGGAATATCAAGCTGTTTCTTAACTGACCATGATCACATTGGATGAAGAAATTTCATTTTATCCTGAATGAATGCATGTGATGTTTGTCTACAAAACCCTTCAATCCCCCTCCAAAAAAATAAAAAAAAGGTAGGCACAAAGAAAACACTGAGATTCATATCTTTTATTTTTTTTTCTGGCATGTAAAGTACAAATAATTAAACAATTCCATGAAAAATCCTCAAGCGTCTTCAGCTGAAATCCCAGTAATAAATATCCTAAACTAAACTGAAAGGTTTATTATTTTTTTTCCCCTTTGCTATGTGTTTGTCTTTGTTTGTTCGTGTTTGGAAGTATGAGATTTTTTATTCGTGACACACAGACACTGAGATCAGGAGTTCTGCTTTTGATCTTTTGTTTTTTATTATTGTTGTTCGTTTGTTTTATTCTGTTATTGTTCTGTTATTCCTGGAAAATGGTTTCAGAAGAACGTTGCTAAGTAACTCTGTGTCCCTCCTAAATTAATTGACACAAAATACAACTGGTTGAGAAACAGAGTGACCACTGACCCCTTTATCTAGCTCAGCGCCTTGCCTGGCCCGTCTCCCCCGCTGCGCTTTCTTCGCCCACGTCTGCTAAACGTTGCACTCTAGCCCTCCCACTGACTGTTTTATTTTCTAGACCACTCTCTCATTTGGTTTCATGGCTGTATGGCAGCGGGTGAGAGGTTTTTGGCGAGGGACGCTGAGCCTAAGGCCTAGCTGCGGGTCCAGACCGTAAACCGGACCGCGCCTCGACCTGCCCTCCCTGCCCCAGGCCTCGCCCCGGGCCCTGACTCGCTATGGGGTTCTGAACGTGGCTGGAAAAACAAGACTGTGATTAGATTAAATAATCAAAAGGTTTTCATTTAACAAGACAAACAAAACACAGGCATTAAAGGCATAACATCTAGCACACAGCATGTATGTTTATACACTTCAATTAGTTTAATATAGCAGTGCATTCTTTGCCTATGAAGAACTTTTCCAAATTGTAATTCTAAAGCAGTTTTTTTTTTGTTGTTTTGTTTTTTTATTTATTTTTTTTAATCTATTTGTTCCCTTTAAAGAAAAACAAAAAGGTGTAACCACATTTTGGCAAAATGAAAAGTATTTAAACTTGCAAATATAATGAAATAAACCATAAATATACACAAAACATACTTTCATACGAGGCAATAATAATAATCATAATAATGATAATAAATAGTTTTTAAGTTAACAATAAGTTAAAACTACAAGCTTAAAGTCGCCCAAATAATACAAGTTCATTGGCGCTATATTGATATTTTTTTCAGTTTAAATTATTTATGTTGCAACAAAAGCTACCACAGACTTTTACAAACACAATTAAACACATTTTGATTGAAAATAAATAATTCTAACTAATTCTAAAACCTGCATACACTGTAAGAACAGCAACTAATTATAAATAATGGAAACAAATACAAGAAATCGTACCCAATAAAAGGAACCAAAACAAAATATTCGACCCACGTGTGTCCTCTATGGCAACATCAACAACACAAATACGCTAAGTTAACGTGTGATTCTGATATGTAAAGTAAATCAATAAATTACAGGAAAAACGATATTCTGAAATCAACATGGGCTAAAACCGATGAAATTTTAGACAGTATTCCATTCACGGTCTTTTAGAATTGCTCTTTTCGCTACCATAGATGGCTGTTTGTTTTAGCTTGCATGGTCAGAGCACTGATAAGGGGGCGGAGGAAGAGATAATGGACATTTTTAGAGACCAGAGCGCTTGGTGCTTGTTTGATTCTCCTAATGAATCTGTTAGTTAACACTTTTTTCATTTTGTTGTTGTTCATTACATTAGATCCTTTCACTATTCTGCAAACCATTTCAGTGTGAGGTTTAATTTCTTTTTTAAAAAATATATATATTTTTTGTTCTCAGTCAATATAAAAACGAAGCACATTGCACTTACTGTTCCATAGGAAAGGTTTGTTATTTTTTTTGTCTTTTTTTTTAATGATTATTATTGTAGTTGCTCAAGCGGTGCAGTAGCCTATGTTTGTTTCCTGCCATTGTCATTGGCTCTCTGAGGGGATGGGGGAGTGGTGTAGCTAAAGAGTTCGTTGGGACACTCAGCCAGAGGGATGATGCTAAAACCTCCCTATGGTCACCAGGTGCACTACAGGGTTGCCCTGGTCACTGTATCTACCCCATCGCTCATTTAGAGAGTGGACCAATCTTTACGTCTAGGATGTTTGTCCCCTTTAGGGCACACCACCGATGAGTTCCAGGATAAGTTGCGTTAGCGTTAGCGAAAGAAAAATGTGTTGCGATGTTAATGTGGTGTAAGCTGAGAGGGGTTAGTTCAAGGTGTATCACAGTTTTGATACAATGGGAATTTTGTTGAAGGCTTAGACACTTTGATATGTGTTGTGTGTAAGTGTAAGTGTATATGTGTGTGCGGTCACACACTTGTTTCCCTTCATCAGTGACAAAGCTAAGATCCCTTGGTTGGTTAGTGCTTGTGCAAAGGAGCAAAATTAGGTGTCGACGATATGATGGTGGAATACAGAAGATATGTGGAGCGGAAATTAAACAAAAACGAAAAAAATCTAGACCGTACAATGATAGACATTTGCTTGTTGTGTTGACATACTGGTGAATATATGGATTATTGTGTGAGAATTGATTACATTGATAAGTGCAGCTACATTATATTATGTCAATTTTCAACTTTTTTTGGTGCACTGAACATGCTGAAGCGTTAAGGTGATTTTTCTTTTTTGTTTTTGCCAATACAAGATGAGATGCTCTGGGTGTTTGATGTGACGCCTTTTCGAGCTTCACTGCACCGCCATTGAAGCAACACTTGATTTTTTTCATCACTTTAGAGAAACGGTAACATCGTTTTTCCTGCGTAATGCATACATGTACCTATCTGCTGATTCTTTTTTAAATGTTTCATATGTTTCTCTCGTTTTTTTTTGTATTTTTGAAAATGAAATGGTTTCACTGCATGTAAGTCTTAGTCCCCAACCCTCCGATCCCCTCCCTTACACCGCAGACTGGCCCTCTCTCCCCAAAGTTGAAAACTCTGAAAATAAAAGCCATGCGGTGTGTCCAAAGATTTCCACGATTTAAGAATCTGTAAAAATGTTGCACAAGGTCTTGTTTTTTCCCCCATAGATATAAAAATATATTAATCTCTAATGTAATCCTTTCAAAGAGATCATTATCCTCTTTGGCTAACACAGCGTTATTTAGAAAAGCAAAATGTCACTTGATTTGAACACACATTTACATCTTTCAGTTCTTTTCTTCATATAATGTGAAGTTTTGCGATTTTACAGCAATGTCTCTCCCCATGGAACAGTTTTCGTTTGTTTTATCGCAGGGCTGTGGACAGCTTGGGCATTGTCTTGTATCTAGGGAATTTTTAATTTATGAGATGAGTATTTAAAAAAAAAAAGATGAATTTTTGTGTAGCTCATGGGGCTGCGACTTGCTTTAAAGGGCCATGAGTACACAAAATTATTATTATTTTTTTTTTTGCTTGATATGTAGTTGTTTAGATATGTAGGGGCTGCTAAAACCTGTTTGGGACAACGAATTATAATGCAATTCTGTTTAGTGAATGGAGCTAAATGTATCTAAGAAGTTATGAAGACCAAGGACGACCAATCCCAGTGGCCCCTGACCTTCATAACAGCTCATTCACTATAAAATGGGCAGCTCAAAGAGCTGACACACAGCCTTTCCTATTCCCGAGCCATTCAAACCTCTTTAAAATGATCTAATATGGTTCTGGATTTTGCAGTCGGCCTTCGTAATTGGTTTGAAAGACTTTCAAAAGAATTCCAAATGCCATCACCATGGGAACACTGTCGAAATGCCCCTAGTTACACAGACAACTGCATGTGGTGGAATTGATTCTAAATTCTAACTATATAAAACTCAGAGTGGAAAGATATGAGGAGATTCTAGGTTGCCATGTTTTGTGATGTTTTGCTATGCCCTCCGGTGGAGGTGCGTATGTGCATGTGCATGTATGTGCGAGTGTCTCTGTGATGAATGTTGTCTTTCAGTGTGCTGAAGTGATGGCCCCCGGGTGACCTCTCGATTTGTGACTACCATCCACACAGTTTGTTCAGTGGCTGTTGGGTTAGATCTCAAGTAAGGTGTGTGTGGTGCCATAAGGCAAGGTTGCAACCAAATGTAGAGCCAGGAAACCGTAATCAAAGTTCTAGAAAATGCTTACATATTTGGCTATTATAACCACTTTAAATGTTGAATATATAGTTATATCATAATATATATACGAGAACACTGTTTTAATAATTTTTCTTTTTAAAAAATCACTGATTCAAAATGCCCAAGTGTAAAAAAGTGACTACATCCTCTGAAGCCAGACAGGAGAGTTACCAGGGCAAGATTTTTAGGTAAATTGCACATATTTGATTTACTTTTTTTCCTTTCATTGACCAGTTCTCTTTCTTTGCTTGAATTAAATTAAATCTCTGCAGACATTCTCTGTCACATTCATTAGACTGTCCCTCCTCATGGATTTCCCCAGCCCAGCCCCGCCTCACAACTCTGCTAATTCAATGCAGGCAAATGTTAGGAAGGACTAGCATGTTGTGTAAAGAGAAAAGAAAAATGACTCTACTCGTGTATTTTTGCTCAAAACAACTAAACGTGTGTGTGTGTGTGTGTGTCGAATGTGTGTTAGAGAGAGACTCAGTCCAGGCCCATGTAGAGTGAATGTACAGGGAGCTCAGTAGCTCCCCCTGCATGTTAAAGAGCAGTAGTGACTAGGCCTTCCTTCAAGCCTTGTGCTGCTTGCTGGTCTTGAAAGAGACCTGCAGCACGCGGTCGCCCAGGCGGTAGCCGTTGAGGCTGGCGATAGCCATGGCTGCCTCGTCGTAGTTGGTCATGGTGACAAAGCCAAAGCCCTTACATTTGTTGGTGGTGAAGTCACGGATGACCTTGACGTTTGTGACGGCGCCAAATGGCCCGAAGAGCTGCCACAGGACGCTTTCGTCGGCTTCTGGGGACAGGTTGTAGACGAAGATGCACCAGCCGGCTCCGGTGGGTCCGGTCAAGTTGACGCCGGCTAGACTGGTCATGCTGTCAATGGTTATAGGGGAGAATCTGGGGAGGAAAGAAGGAGAGCTACCATGGGTGTCATTCTGAAGTTCAGCACAGCGTGCTTCTCATTACCACATGTTCCTGCCATTTTTGTCTCTTTGAGGACCGGACACTCGATCTCCACAGCCTTAAGTAGGTAAGAAAATGGGCAACTATTGTATTAACTAGGATGACCAAGCCAAACTCTAGTCCCTGTTTGAAATAGGACACAGAATTCACAATGTCCAACAAAATCACGATACTTAGCAAAACAGAAACCTAGAGAGGGATGAAGGCAAATCAGAAACAAATCAACGGAAAATTGGAACGAACAGAGGAGACGCAAAAGGAATCTTGTATGTCCATGCTGGTGGAAAAAAGACATTAACGCAACCAAAACTGAAAAAAATAAATAATGTTAGTTCAATACAGAAATACATACAAATCAGTTCAATCAAGGAATCAACCAAAAGAACAAAAAGTTTCAACAAAGCCATGCCAGAATGTCCTGCTGTGATATCAGCTACATCAATCTACTCTACTGAAACAAGTGTTTTCTCAAATCTCATCTGTAATGTTAATGCTTAAGTCAGCAGGTGGTATTCCGGGTACTTTGTTTGAGCTTGTTTAGGCATGGATGCTTTTGAAAGGACACCTTTTTTCGGAAATTACCTCTTGACTCCGTAGCTGGCGTTTAGTAAATTGTCGAGTCTGCAATGCAAGAGGGAGAGTGACGGAGGTGAAGATATTAGTTGCAAGATCCAACAACAAGAGCAAAGCGTTTTCAAGCAGCCACTTCAGCCACCAGGGGGAGCTCTTTACTGGGCACTGCATCCACCAATCAGCAGGCAGCGGCTCGCCCAATGCAATGCTTACAGAGCCCTCAGGCGATGGATTGAGAGTACTGCGATGAATGCTTGTGAATGCATCCATGCCATGACTGAGTCACATGCAGTGTTTTATCTCTAAGCAGGGCAGTTCTTTTAAAAATGTACGCACTGTCTCAGTTAGACCCGTTGGGATTTGTCGAAATCCCCCTGATGGCGTGAACGTGAAAACCGGCAGAGGAAGAGTAGGGAGTGGCAGGGGTGAGGGGTGAGGGCTGCAGGTGGGAGCAGTACCTGAAGCGCTGAGTCTGGTGGTGCAGAGGGCCTGTGAAGCGGCGAGCAGCTGTCTGGTAAAGCTGGGTAAGCAAGGCCTGTCCCGTCTTCTGACTGGGGTTGTTGGCGAACTTCACGGTGATGGGCTCGGCGGCGCCCAGCGGCTTTTGACCATTCAGGCCTTTGATGGCTTCCTCGGCCTCATTTCTTTTGTCGAACCGAATGAAGCCTACTCCGCGCGATATACCTGCTCCAGACAGAAAGCAAGGCAATGTTAGCACCGTCACACAAATGAATGGCAGATAAGTGAGTTATGTGGTCACAGGGTTAAACCAGACTAGATACTTTAGTACTTTATGATCTACTTTACAAAGTAGACAAAAATTATAACTATTTTCAATGCAAACCATTTTATTTCCATACTGTAACACATTTCTCAGCGAAGCGGGATTTGATTTTATGCATTGGGAAGTTGGCTTTTGATTAACACAATGTTATTAATATCAATGAAAAAGGACAAATGGTTTTTGACATTTAGATTTTTTTTTATTCAAATGCACAGATGAATAATGCATACTTGTATATTTAAATATAAATTTTTATTCTTTAATTTAAAATTTTTTTGAGGTTGTAGTTTTAATTTTAATTTGATCTGCCTTGTATTTTTTATTTAATTCATTTTATCCATTTAATCCCTTTATCTCCAAAGGATTTGTGGTTTTGCTCATAATGTTTATCCATCCATCCATCCATCCATCCATCCATCCATCCAAATTAAAATATAAAATATAAAAAACTTTTATTTAAGCTAGTTGCCAGGAAAACATTTATCATTTTCATTTAGTTTAACCTAACATACCAAAATAACTGAAACTAAAATTAATACAAAATATATAGTCATATTTAAAAAATAATAATAACATATACATAAATTATTACTAAAACTGTGACTGAAATTAAATTAATTCAAAATATCAAAATAAAACTGCCAGGAATGTGCATTAAAAATTAAAAAAAAGAAAATAAAAAAAAGAAAAGGGGGGTCCATTTTGGTTTCATGTTGACTGTGAAGCATTTTTTTTTGTTGCTATTTTGCATCACATCCAGAGCTTTAATTAGATTTTTAATCCTCCCCCAGGGTGCCTACGCTGTTTGTGGAAGTGAGGTAACGTTTACCTGTGACCTGGTCTACCAGGATGCGTGAGGTGATGATCCTTCCATACTGGGAAAACAACTGCTCCATGTCTTTCTGACTCATGGATTTGGGCAGCCCGCTCACGTACAGGTTGGCATCGCGTATAGAAGCTGAGCTTGGTCTGGCATAGGACACCTACATCGCGCGCACACACACACAAAACAACGAGCTGCAGTTTAGGATTTCTTTTAATAGAAATATTAAGAAGCATGCATCAAGACAGCTGTGACAATCCTAAAACTCCCAGCAGTGCAAACTTTCAAGTGTAGTCGAAGCAGATATGTCACAGCACTGCCACACTCAAAGGAGAGACATCCGCCCACTCTCTCTCATCCCTCCTTCCTTGAAATCCACGTCTCTTATGCGCACTTCACTCGAACCAAACCCGGTTCCCTTATTAAACGCTACTTCAGCTTCACTCTGCTCCTGACAGCAGAAACACGAACCCACTCTCACATTCACCCCCCAGATCCATCGACACCCTCTGTGCTGATTTGAGACCAGCTCCCTCAGGGAGTCATGAGGAAAATTTGATATCATGGGCTGTTATTCTAGCTGTGATTTTCCACAAGACAGCAGTATTTAGAACCTGTTCCGCTTTGGGACGTGTCATGTAATATCAAGTCCAATTAGGCATTTGTTTTGACGTTCAAATATTGATCTCATTTTTATATTCCCTTCTATATTTCCTAAAAATCCCCCACCAAGACGTCTTGGTTGTATTTGAGATGCGAACAGATTTTTCTCATAAAATACGTATATTTATGAGTTTCTGGTTGAAAGGGGCTGACTTTGATTGATGGTGTCAGTGTGCGCGCATGTGGTTTTTTGAGAAAAAGAGATTGGCCCCTCCTTCTCTTCCATCTCTCCTTTGTGTTCTCTCTCAAGGGGAAACTGCTCCTCTGGCAACCAGCGAATCAAGTAAACAGATTACAAGATGTCCAGCGTCCCTGACAACTCCCCAACACATGTCCTCACAAAATACCCCATGAAAAAAAAACCAAACAAAGCAAATAAAATAAAAAAGCACAATACCAATTCATGCTAATGGAAATGTGACGCACTCACTTTCTGAAAAGTCTGGAATATTCTAGTATGATTGTTTCTGTTCAACAGTATTACACATACAATTAATACTTCTCATTTATACATGGGCATGTTTTATCTAGAACTTAAATTTGTATTATTTAATTTATTTTTTATTTGTGATCTATAATTGATTTACCTTTATATTGCATATATAATATATACATTATATATTTTTCAAACAAATTATATTGCCATGTAATCTTAGTCTTTTTACAATTTTTTTACAATTCACAAATACACTTTTTATGTATATAGAATTGAATCAACTTTATATACATAATAATATAATATAATGTACTTTTTGTTGTTTTTCTTAACATTTATAGTGACTTATAGCCTTTTCCCCAATACTAATTACTAGTAATAATGTAATATAATATATATTGTATTTTTTTTGTATTGCCATATAGTCTTAGTCTTTTTACCAATGTTCTTTTTTTTATACTTATTTACTAATATATTGTTTTAATATATAATTTAATTAACTTTATATTGCATATATAATACAATACGTACTTTTTATAATTTTTCTAAACATTTATAGCACCATATAGCCTTATACTCTTTTTTACCAATACTCTTTTTTTTACTAGTTTTACATATATTTATATAATTTAAATAAATTATAAATAGAGAAGAAAGAATTTATTTCTGTCTGTAACCTTTTTTTTCAATAATGGGCTCTATAACAAAGCATTTCATTTCATTTTTTTCAACACACATTGGCATATTTGAATCTGATGACCTTTATGTAAGCGATTACAAAAAAAAAAAAAAAAAAAGTTAAGCAAGTAAACTTGTTTTTATCATAAACAAGAGTCTATTTTAAATGTGTTCAAGCCATTTTATGACGCCCAACCAAGTTATTGCATGTTTCGCCATGAGACCTTGGCAGAATGATGTGTTTTTCCACCATATGTGTGTTTGTGTCTTGCAGGCCAGTATGACTAAGCAGCGGTATTGTTGAGGTAGGGGTGTAATTGTGCAGTGAGTGGGTGAGTGTACAGCAGAGACTAGAGGGGGGAGATGTATTGGAGGGATGGGCTGCTGCCCCATAATTAACCCTCTCCCTGTCTCTCCCACAGTACAGATGGTGCCTGCAGCCCAAATGGCCCCTAATCCTGTCATTGGCATTTGGCTCTTTCCTAGCCTTTGCTCCTGCACCCCGTCTCCCTCCCTCGCTCACGCCCTCCCTTCCATCCTCGCTATCGGCTCTCTACCTTTATAACAATGCTGTATTGACATGGAAAATATGACATTTGCCCAGCTTAAGGATTTGAGGGCAGTGGGCACACGAACGTTGAATGTCAGAGAACAGTGGCAAAGCTGGATGAATGCACTGAACAAACAAGACGATTAGGACAATAGCAGTCGGACTCTGTGTTGTTAAAATAACTATGCCAATAATGTTTGCCCATGGACTGCAGTCATTATTCACCAAATAACTGTGTTACGGTTTCAAATTAGACTAGGGAATGAAACTGCTCTGATATGAAACATGGTCATCTTGGCCTATCATATGATTTACATGCATATCCCCAATATAAGCACATGCAAACCTACGCTAAGTCTGCTAAAGCTGCTTAACTGCTGATTCTTGCCTTGGCTTTGATGTGTGGTGATCAGGTGGAGGAGCAGACCGACTGTTTAATCACTCGCTTTCAGAAGCCCAGGCAGACCTTTCCCCACCCCAAAACCCAGCTGAATTGGGGACAAAGAAGGCCCTAATTAGCCAAGATTGAAGGCAGATGGGGCTCTCCGTGTTGACCTCCAAGCCTCACATTGCGTCTCCCTAATTACATTTCCATCACAATCACCTCTGTGCACAACCCTTTGCTTTCTGACCTCCACTTTCTCTTTTCTTTTGCTCCTTTTGTCCCCACCACCAATTCCTCCCCTGCCCCTCCCATTCTCCCCCCCTCCTGCTGTCACGTCTGTTTTGGGCTCTGCTTTATTTCTCTACTTCCTCCCCATCGAGTGATTGAAGAGCGTGGGCTTCATGAGCTTCTCTTACCTTGATTGTTTTGGTCTGCAGTTTGAGACCGTTAAGCGTGTTGATGGCCTTGTCGGCATCGTTAGGATCCACATAGTTTACGAAGCCATAGCCCAAACTCTGGCCTGCAATAATATGAACGAGAACGCATTGGAAAAGGGTGCTTTAATGCTAATATTCGTTACAGAATCAAGACAAAATCACATGGTTACCTGTAATCTTGTCTCTGACTAATTTGCAGGACTCGATTTCTCCGATACTGCCGAAAAGGCTCTTGAACTCCTCCTGGGTCATGTTTTGAGGCAGGTAGTTGACGATCAGGTTGGTTTTGCTGTCGTCTGTGGCGCCATTAGTGCTAATGACAGGGCCGTTAGGCAGGCTGGTTCCGCTCGGACCATTGGACACCTGAGTTTCCATGGTGCTAATTATCTGCAGGTGGAAAAATGACAAATTACACTAAGATGGTGTAGTTTGGATGAAAACGCATAATTTGAGGGGCGTAATGCTTTGCATCCTGGATGAGAGGTTAAAAATCAATGCGTCTGAGTGGTAGAGGGCCGGAGGAGAACAATATCCCACCTCCCCTCCTCCTCTGACCTCCTCCCTCACTTCAACTCTCTCCATCAGCCCCTGGCCCTGCAGATGTCACAGTCCTTTCACTCTTTCCCAGCCCCCTTTATGCTATCCAGGGTCAAACAGCGTTACATCACAAGCCTCCAAGAGGATGGGCATGAAAGTACACATAAATGCTAGCACTAATTTGTTAAAATTTCCTTTTAAGAAAATGCAGTTCAGACAAATAAAGATCAGAAGATGGCGTTGGCACCTTGTTTATGTGAAAAGCGTGAGTGTGCGTGTGTGTCTGGGTCTTCGGTTCATCCGTGTTGCTGTGGAGCGCAACATGATGCTTAATTTGGCCTATAGGGGATTTTCAAAGAGCAGATGTATGCAGGTTGTAGACGCTACTTCAGTCTTTAACGGTCCCTTTCTGTCACAACGCACGACTGGAGTTCTCAAAGCCATTGCTCTGCACCGTACCAAAAGCAATCTGTCATTTTTATCTCTTTTGTAATTTTTTTTTCTTTGTATTTTTCCCAAGGCTGCTACTCTCCAGAATTTACAAATTGGCGTATGTAATGTATGTTCATGTATTAGTCATCCTTATTTGACTGAAAGCACTCTTTCCCCAGAACGGCCCCTGGGGTGGAACAGGGTGTCTCACCAACTTAATTAACAATGCATCCGTGATCTTTTTGTTGGAGTCCCACGATCAACAGGCAGAATGATATGCTACAAGTGTCGCTCTTTGTTTTTATGATCCTTCCAGGAATGTAATTGGAAATACATGAAATTGTATCTGATATCTAATTAAGCACTTTATTTAAAAATTTACGTTCAGTTGCACAGGAGAATTTATAGTAGTGTGGGAAGTCTGATCCTTTGTTCTCCCTTCAGTATTGCCTCTTACTCTCATCTCTCTGTAATGCTCTGTCTCTTCAGTGGAATGATTTATTCTTGCCTTGAGCCCTACCTCTAACCAGGTTGCCCAGGTAACAGCAGCTTGACGACTGTTGCTATTGGCTGGCTTCTTGACTTTTAGCAAACCTCGCATGTATGTGTGCATGTTCGAGCACTCGGTTAAAATCACTTTTTGTCTTGCATTAATAAAATAAGCTTTCGGGGCAGCCAGAATTTATATCTCAGCCAAATTGACACTGACAAGGAGAAAGCTCAGAGAGCTGAGTTATTAAAGCACTGCAAACATGGATCTAGGCAAAACTGACAATTTCACTGTCACCCGAGCAGGAATTTCCAAGAAAAGTGTGTTCGTTTGATCACAAATGGCAATAAAATGGCATCTTTTGCTTGGGCAGTAGCCCATAGCCTGTATAGCCTGGGAAATATCATACTCAAACCTACTCAAACAAGCACTGTCTACGCGTTGACACAAACAGAGTGAGTCTTGACACAAAGTGACAGGATCAGGGCAAATGTGATTCGTGAACTGAAGTAAACCTCCCTATGGCAAGCTACCCATCCTCAGCGATGAATGTAGTGAGTTACACAACGCACAGGCTCTTCGGCCACACAGACTGACACGTACACTATCTTACAGCCCAGATACTGGCACCAGCACAGCAGAGGTAGAGGTGGAAGAGCACTTCATCCCAAAATACATGACTCACAGAGACAGGCGAGAGACTGCTTACTGCTGGAGTTCCTTCCACTGCACTGCTTAAACATCACACACCTTATCAACTGTCCCTGAATGTACGCTATTAAAAATAGGCCTTACGAAACAAAATGTGGCCACAGAGCGGGCTTTGACATTCCCGTCCCAGCCTGTACTTTTCTATTTCTAGGAGAGTTCTCCCTTAATATTTAATGCACTGCATCAGCACCGCCTACACAAGGGTCCAGACTCACACGCAAACAAGAGCCCTGCATCTCATACGCAAAATCTCATATCAGCGCGCTGATAAGGATAAATGACTGCAAAGATTCCTCTTAGTGAGTCTGTAATTAGAGTCTGCAGAAATGATCGTCAAGCCTTGTCAAACTTTTTTTTGGTTTGTTTGTTTTAGAAAATTGTCCTGTTGAATGTCACAATATACAAATGTAAGAAAAAACATAGCTATATTATAGAAAAGCCACATGGTATAGCTGCCGTCATTTTTTTTTTCTTGATGAGACTGACTTCAATAAAAATGTAGATGACTTTAAAATATTACAATAAATTAAAATACATTTACTATGTTAAACGCATCATGCCAGATAATGCTTTTTAAAAAACAGGCCTGAAAGCAGCATGAGATCAAAAGCAATCAGACTGTGAAGACTATCGGTTCACGTCACTTCCTTAATGTCCCTGTGCAGTGAGGGAGCCATTTTCTTAAAATAAACACAGCCTCGCACAAGATCCAGCGAGGTAAACAAATAAAGCATCAGGCTGATCTAATCTGTAGCTGTATGTAACATGTCAACATTAATTTGCAGACTGCCATTGTAGCGATTCCCAGCATGATCTGTAAACGTTGGAAAATTAATCTGTGCTCGTGACATTTCTGACGCCTAATGCAGACTTTAATTTTATCATTTGTAATTCATAAACGCACGTGTCTGGACGGGCCTCCTGACTGAAAAGGGAATGTTGGATTGCCAATAGGCTGTTTCAGTAACAGATTACAGGATTATCCTAAACAAAAGGCATTAGCCACACTCTCACTGCAGTTTAAGGGATCACAGTGGCAGCTGTAAAACAACAGGACACAAGTCAAAACGGAACGGATAAACCCTTTCTTTGTTATTTAATTTTGTCGGTGAATTGGGTTAATTTCACTCGTGAAAAAATCTGCAGCGCGAAAGATAATTGATTTATCACGCGAATACAACAAGTCTCTCTTGTATTTCCCCAAATAGCGTTGTTTTATTTAAAAAGTATTTATTTTTGTATTTTTTTGCCATTTTATGTAAATTATTATAAGCCTA
This sequence comes from Sinocyclocheilus anshuiensis, assembly GCF_001515605.1. Classification (NCBI taxonomy): domain Eukaryota; kingdom Metazoa; phylum Chordata; class Actinopteri; order Cypriniformes; family Cyprinidae; genus Sinocyclocheilus; species Sinocyclocheilus anshuiensis. The sequence goes on along the minus strand of NW_015555781.1, from coordinate 139,711 downwards.
CAAGAACGCCAGAAACGTTTAACGGGAGAAAAAAAAGGCGCCAGCAGTAGGCTATTCCGGTAGGCTATTCCTGTTCGGTCGCTATCCAGAGTGCTGAATTCGGGAGTGGCTCAACATGCACAACTACCTACAAAATATCCTTGGTGCCGCGGGCTCCGTTTTATCAAGTGGGCATTAAGCTCTTGATGTCGTCTTCACAAATAAACACGTTTACGAATCGTTTGAACTCGTTATCCTCTCGTCCTTTGATTGGACAAGTGCGCGTGTGCTCTGTGGGCATTCACAAATCCGAGCTCCTTTTTGCTGAATAAACAAACGTATTGACAAGAGCGAACAAAAGAGCCACCCGTTCCTCCTCTACAGAGACCATGGCAGCACTATGAATATTAATGTAAACAGTAGCGCTTTGTGTCGAGGACAGAGGCTGCGGGACTCTCCGGGAACAATGAACATTGCAACTGTCTTCACTTTTACTCTATTCTACAAGACCATTTAAAAATAATAATAATTACAATAATAGCAACCATAATTAAAAAATGTACATTTAAATAATGTCATCGAGGAAATGCCTCTAGCTAATTAATAACAACTGCATATCTAACAACGGTATAATATTCCGTTCTAGGTAGTTGACAGTTTCTTTTTCTTAACCGAAATCCATACTTAAATGGCCTGGTCTTAATATTTAGCAGTTATAATTTGATTATTATTGTCTGTAAAATTAGTTTCTGTACTGCACCTGTTCAAAATAATCACCGTTTAAATTCACAATAGACGAGGCCTGGTGATCCTTTAACGTGCGCAACGGCCTGACCGTATACAAGTTACTGTCAAACGTGTTTGTTTTTTTGTTTTAACGCCGTCTTATTCTTTAATTGGCAACCCTCTTTATTCACAATTAATGACGAGCTCGTGTGTTCAGACGGTTGTGTTGTGTTGTGCTGTGTATCGTTGTGATGTCCTTGTCCTTGAATTGCGTATTCGCGCCTGGAGAAGGTTATCTGACTCAACGGTTTTATGAGCTTGGCACTGCGGTAGAGGCTCGTGCTCACGGAGGACTGCGGAACAACACGCCGAAGGAAGGGCCCGTCATTCATTCATCACACCATCGACTGAGACTTCAAATGAAAGAGAAGCGCGTCGTTTCGTATCGCCGTTTGTTTGAGGTCAGTCTAAAACAAGGCAGGCTGTCCTTCACAGCAGACGAATAAATATATTTGTCAGCACCAGAGGCCTCTAACCTCAAACGCAAAATGCTGTGTGGCTGCCAAAGGTTTAGTGTCATTTTCAAAAAGTGTTCAAATGAATTATTACTAAACGAGTCGCCATTATAACGAATCCAGCGTTTAGTATCATCAAGAGTGATACTAAACGCCTCTTTCGGACAAGAAACAAAGACGGTCATCCTGACAATACTACGCGTCATGTAGAGCAGACCTGAAGAATTTAACGTCATTAATTAATCTTAACATTTTAAACAGTCGCCCGCGGGTCCGTTTCAAATACCTGTTTGTATTCAAATAAGCTGTTCTGTAAATGTTTTCACCCAGAAAACTGTACGTGGAGATGGTGATTCTGTGCGAGTGCCAGCATCGCTGTCTTCTTTTAGAGAAGACACGCCCAAAACGCTTTCCCTCAAGGCCTTTGTATTCCCCTCCTATTGCTTATTTACACTCTCGGTGTGTTTATATTTTTGGAGAGGAAAAGGAAAAAGCGCAACTCGCTAAGATATCGCTAGAAATGTGTGATATTTAGCCTTTCCCATACATCACATGACTTCTCACCTTTTCCTCTCTCGCGGTCTCTAATATAGCGTCCCAAGCCTTAGGAATTTCGTCCTGCCTGATTCAATCCAAACCAAGGGATGCATAATATCTCCCCTCCCCCTCTGAGTGACTCGACCCTTTTATTTGCCTTTGCTCTCGATGGGCTCTCAGCCTCCGAGGCATCGTGTTTTGTCTCCGAGATTCAGTCTCGAGCATCCTTTCCGAGCGAGGCATGTGCCTTCTTACGCCCTTCTGCCTCCGCCGCACCTCAGCTATTTCTGAGGAATTCCTCAGCGCTCTTTGTTAACAATGGCTAATTATCGCTTGAATGCGTTTAATTAGCGCATGTAGGAATAAATGTATGTTGCGAAGGGTTTTACGTATTGCGATTTGTGACGAGTACGGCAGGAGAAAGCATTGTTTTGATTCTCTTCAGAAAGCCAAGCGAGCTCGTCTGTAGCGATGCTCATGCATGCCTGTATCACATTACTTATACCCTGGGCTAATCGTTCATCTTGTTTACGGAATTAGATGTGCCAGTATGTTTGACCAAATGCTGTGTGTATGTTTTGGCTAGCTTGTATTTAAATACCCTATATTTTAAGTGTTAAAATTTATTTTGTGGTGATGCTGTTATTGTTTGTCATGAGATTAGGGTACCGAAAAAGGGTTATACTTACAGTAACCATTCTTGATGTACAAAGATGATAGTGATCTAGGTCCTTCAATTCGCAGGTCTTCAGGCCGTCTTGCAGATATTACGCCGTGGCGTGGCTCGAGAATCGCAAATGTCAGTTTCCAAACGAAAAGAAAAAAAAAGAAAAAGGAAAAACGACAGTCTTCGGCAGGAAAGCTCAGCCCGTGCGATTGTAGGTTTCCTCAGCAGTGTGAAAAAGAGGAGAAGGGGGTTTTCTTCAGGACGATGATGAGAGAGAGATTTCTCTCCGCGTGGCGTGGGCGATGGTTCAGAAAAAAAGAGAAGCAGTGATCCTCAGTAGGGTGTGTCCAGGGGAGGGTGTTGTGGTTCTGCTGTTGTGTATTTCCCAGCTCCTCGCAGGCTCCTTCTGTGTCTCTGCTGCAATGTTCTTCTTTTATGTGTCCTTCTGGCTGGCAGAGCTTGCTGCTGATTGGCTAATTGTGCAGGGAGGGTACTACATGGCAGCCATTGCAATGCGCTCCTCTCCCATTATCCCCTTCAGGAGAGATCACCGAGAGCCCCCCGTCCCTCCACCCTCCACCATCTCTCCACTCTTCCTTTTGCCCTCCCTTTCTTCCAGCCGCCACCCCCCCAACACTCATGCAGCGCTGAGTGAATAGAGCTCCACCTGCACTCCGAACAGATGGGTGCAGAAAAAGACAGGAGCCATGCTTTCTCCTTCTCTTTACCCCTCACTCTATCTCTCTCATCCCCTTACTCAAGCCTCGTTTTTCTCCTTTCTTGATTATTTGTCCTTGCAGCGCAGCTCTTCTTCACAAATTCCATCTTCTCAGTCTGACGCGTTGCATTTCTAAGAATGCCGTGAATGAGTCCGGCGTTTGTTCACAGGCAGAATGGCTGTGCGAAGGCATTACTGTGTGAAGGTCATAACACAGCCCACTGTTTGAATACCTGCCCGTACTTATTCAACCATATTATCATGTCAGGTGTGTGTTGAATGCGTATGTTACATAATCACACACAGGCCAATGCTTACAATATGGATTAAGACATCATTTTGGTTGTCAATGTCATATAGATGTCATGCATTATTAATGTTGTTGTATAATGTCATTGACATAATGTCCAGCGACACCTAAAATCAGAGACTTGAGAATGAATGCACATGTCTGCTTATTGTTGCTCATTGGAGCTGATATTAAACATCGACACACACTGATTGCAGCGGTTGTTATCTCAAGCTCCCTTCCCCCCGTTTCCAGTCTCAGGGAGTGGGTAGAGCTCACTGAGACAGGCTGTTTGGTCTCATCTATAATGCATCTCCTGCCCCAGGACTTGATGTGTGACAAATGACCTATTTCTGCACAGACCCCCACAGGGCCTTGACCTGAGGGAGCGCGCTCGGTGTATCTCTGTTACACGGATGTCGTTGGCACTTTCATAGGTGCGAGTCTCCAATGGGTGAAGTTGGAGGAGATGGTTGCAGAGCATGTAGGCTTATGGAAATGTACGCTTTAGCCGATGAGGTGTGAGGGGGATGTCATTCCCACAAGAGGATGTGTTTATTTTAGTCTGTTTATGTGCGCGCTGGAGACCACAGGTCACTGAAACTCACATACATCCGCATCGGCCTTGGGTGACCTTGTGGAAGTGGAGCGCTGTGTGTGCGCGCGTCTTCAGCAGAAGTTCTCTGTGATTATGCAGATTGTAGACAGTCACAGCACAGGTATCAGGCATCAGGAGTCAGAGAGGTACAGAGTGGGTGGTATTGTCGTTGGCGGGCAAATGCACTATAATGCAGATCAGAAAAACAGCATTTTCTCGACGTGTCTACTCTGAGTAATATACACAATTATATATATTTTGGCTGATGAGTTCTTAGGAGATCATTGGAGATGGGCGAGTGGGCAGATGTGTTCAAACTTGTTAACCTTTTGATCATCTCGAGAGCGCCGATTGTTGTGCATTTCTGGGTTCGGGTTAACAGTGAAGGCCAAGCATTCTCTGGTAATCTTGACTCAATCGGGTGCTCTGGAATGGATGGCAATGTGACTGCGACCAGTGTTATTTTAGTATAATTTATTAAGATTTTGAACTCGTTTTTATTTGTATATTTTCTGCTTGCATTTTAATTTGAGCCAAAGCAATAATCCATCCAAAAATGATCATTCTGTCATTCATTATGTCATTTGAATCCTGTATGACTGACTTTCTTTCTGTGGAACATAAAAGTTGTTTTAGTAAATGTTGGTAAACAAATGGTTTCGGGTCCCACTGTATAGAAATAAAAATACTATGGAAGTCAATGGGAACCAAAACTGTTTGGTTACTGACACTTTTCAAAATATCTTCTTTTGTGTTTCATAGAAGAAAGAAAGTCATACAGGTTTGAAATGACATGAGGGTGAGTGAGTAAATGGTGACAAGTTTAAAAATTTTATGTGGAATATTTCTTCAGAGATTTAGTAATTTTGTTGTGTGTTTTTGTCATTTATATATAGTTTTTATTCATTTTATTTCAGTTTTAGTCTTAGTTATTTTAGTACATCACGTTAAACTAAATGAAAATGAGAAATGTTGCCTTGGCAACTAGCTGAAATAAAATAAGTTTTCTATATTCTATTTCAGTTCAAGTTTGTTTTATTTCAAGTAACATAATGGTTTTAGTTTTAGTATAATAACCCTGGCTGTGAAACATCCTGACCTTCGTCCTCCTCTGTCATGCTCTCTTTCACTTTCAGTTCTTCCTCCTCTCGGTTCTTGTCCCGTATCTCTACCCCAGTCAGATTCTGAGTGTGGGCCCTGTCTGATATTTTACATAATTGCCTTACATAAGTAGCCAGCTCAGCTCAGAGCTTGGATGATATTAGTGGCGATGAATATTGCATGAGGAAGGCACTCGTTAAGCGTTAATAAGAGGATAGAGATGGGCCCCGCTGTCACTCTGTCTTAACCCCACCCACTCTGTCAAGTCGCGACCGAGTGAGGGGGAAAGTCTTCGCCATTAAAGGTGCGGGTGTTGTTTTCTGCTTTGTGAGCTGAATGAAAGCAGCACTTGTGGCACAAAGAGCCCAGGTCTGTTAGCTGCCTACGGTTCCACACGCACCCCGTTCACACTTAGCTTGAATAAACCGGCTTAATTGCAGAGGCTCATTAGGGGTCTTTGCTGGCAGCAGGGCAGCTGAGTCCAGCCCGTGGGTAAGAGGGCATCATCTGAAGCACCTATTCACCACCCTGATTCAGAGGATCAAGCATGGCAGTTGCTTGAAACTCTTTCAGTAATTTCACTGATGATTTTTAATGTTCAGGAGCTCCTCCAGAAGAGCTGATTAAGAGACTGGCGCTTTTGTCCCTCATGGCATTACAGCATAAGAGACTCTAAGGCTCTCTATTGCTCTTTCAATTATCATTGAACTTAGTCATTTTTTTATGGCCATCCAAACGTGGCTGTTGTGGAGATCGCTGGTGGATGAAACGGGCAACTATGCACTTGTTTTTTTTATCTAATAACTCAAAAATGTCTGTTTTACATTTGCAAATTGTGGATTTACATTTATGGGAAGAAAGCATGTTATGATCGCACTGAATCTACTTAGCACTAGTGCAGGAGATTATGATTGTGTGAAACAGATGTGTTCCATTGCTGCAGCTAGTGTTATTCCCCTTATTATGGTCTGAGGTAACGGATTAGAATGGCTCAAATGTCTGTGCTAAAGAAGATTTTTCCTGGATTCATATTTTCAATTGGCAGTATTTTAAAATAGCTTCTATAGAGCTTGTAATGTTATTCCTTACCTTAAAATGTATTCATTACCATATGCAAATGAAAATATACGTGTACAACATTATACTGTATACTGTACATTATACTGTAAAACATTACTGTACACCATCCATCCGTCTTTAGTATTCGCTTTCTGGATCTATATTTTTAATTGAAATATTTTTATATGATTTAATTTAAATAAAATGTGAAACATGCTACTACTTCGAAAGGTGTGAATTAAAATAAAATAAAACTATGTAAAAATGTAATAAATATATTGCATTAATATTGTTATCATTATGCTGTACAATAGCTGAATTAGTGATATTAACACACAAAATAAATAAACCTGTATTCATTTAACAATGATAATGCAAATTAAAATAAATTTAAAAATGTAATAATATGTAATATATTAATATTGTTATCACCATGCTATACTACTTGAGCTAGGGACATTAACTATAATATATAATAAGTACATATATAATCCTTTAAATTAAATTAATGTATTCTTTTACCCAATATAAAAATGTATAGTTAGTGAGTTAATACTAATAGATACTATAAATTATTAAGTAATTAGATGTAAGATATTAATATTGTTTGCACCATGCTGTACTTCTTGAGCTAGGAATTTTAACTCACAATAATAACTAAATTCCTATAGTTGAATGAATACCATGTATGCATGACAGGTCACTATAGATGAAAATGTCAGGCAAATGTGTAAAATGTAAATTAAAAACTAATATCCTTCACCATGCACTGTTCTGAAACCAGTTTAATGGTTTCTATTTCATTTCAATATCATCAGTATCATGACCACTGTAGAATACTCTTGAATATTCTCGAATATTTATTCCAGTGCTTCAATATTAGTTCTGCCTCTTTTACAGACGTCTTATGAATTAATAGTAACTCGACTTGAGTACAACATTTCAGCATAATTTGGACCTCTGCTCACGTACTGAAAGCAGTAGCTCAGGATGTAAGAACATATAATGAAGATGAATCTCATTACCCAGCTATGCTGAGCGTGACGGCTCATATAATCATAGTCAATACACTGTTTGGCATTTGTTATGACAGTATCTCATGAAGGGTCCTCATAGAATGCTGTTGAGTTTATATGTAACTTGGTGACACCTACAACAATATGTGCAAGCTGTAAGTCGCACTAGTCAAAGTGCATCTTAAATATGTACAGTGGGGTCCAAAAGTATGAGACCACTTGAAAATCTGAGGTGTTTTTTTATTTATTTAAACTCATAAAATCAAAGCTTTAAGATTTTGATGAATATAACACAAATAAATCTTATATAATGTAAAATGGATAAGAAATATTTCAGATTCTATTTCTAGATTTATGATGTTCATCATGTGAACTTCTTGTACAGACAGATCAGGTCAGATGTTCTTTTTCCATTGAAGCTCGGGATGCTCTTTGGATCATCTCAAATCATGCTGGAGAACATGATCATCAGGTTTGACACAAACTGACGAAGTTCATGCAGCTCGAGTGCTGCTGCCAATAAAGCATAAACAGGAAAGACTCAATAAAACTTTTTCACATTTACATTAATGTTATGCATACTGAGAAATTCTGAAATTCATCTAGAAGTACATTGTCACACATATTATTCACACATTTCAACAAAAAGTGGCTTTAAAATAGTTAATATCTATCTATCTATCTATCTATCTATCTATCCAAGGAATGATTTTCACTAGCATTACCTCAGACTTTTGGAGTCACTATAAATATAGTCATAATTCATGTCACACTTTGAGGCGCAGTCAGTGTTCTGTGATGCTTTTCTGTGAAATTTAATATAATAATCAAATTACATTAAGTGCAGCTGGTTTCCAGTTTACAAGCAACAATTTGCAAAATGAAAACGGGATTTGGACATTTGTTGGCTTTCTCTTTAGCACTTTAGCACATTCATGATGAGGTGTGATAAGAATGCTTACAAGATTAGGCGGTTATAATAAACATTCATAATTAATAAAGAATTCTTTGCATGTCCACCATCTCCCTTCATTGTGTCTACAACCTCATTTTCATTTACCACATATAACCTACTAACGCTCATGCATTACAAACGACACAGTGGCTTTCATGTAGTGGAGTGTTTTTTTTTGTGTTTGAGAGGCTGATGTGATTTTGCTGTGCTTTTAGGAGAGAGTCAGAGCTGCTGAGTCTGATTGGATTAGAGCAGTGAGAGATGGGCGTGCTGGGCCTGTGCTCCCACCGTTTAGTGGGCTCCAAGCCCTAGGGTAACACTCCCCGCCCCTCAGGGTGGCATGGGCTTGTGGGAGCAAGAGGGCGGGCGATGCGGTTGGGTTGGTACGGCAGTTCCTAGCCTCTCCGCATATAGTTCTGGGCCATTTTCGGGTAATGGATATTGGCCTAATTCGGCCTTGCATACATTATTTGGCATTTTCTCCCCCTCACTTTGTTTTTCCTCGTCTGCTTTTCTGCTTTTTCTCCGGGCTATTATTAGAGCAGACAGGCTGGTGGGAGGAAGAATCTGACTTAGACATTTCTTGTCATCTTTTTACTTATTGATTCTCTTCAGCTTGCCATGCGCCGCATGCATGTGTTGGCACGCACACGTTAGCGCATGAGGCACAACAAACACGTGCATAAACATTGAAGATATTTCCCAGTTCCTCGCCTATACATTTGCTCATACGACGGTGGCTGTGGGTGGCAGTGAAGGCCTCATGTCTGCTAGGGAGCATGTTTTACACGCGATCTTGTTAAATATAGAGATTCAGTTATTAATCTTTCATCTCGCCTCATCTGCGATGGTATCCAGGGAGAAAACCTTAAATACACAAAGCACCAGAATGCCCTCTTTCTTTTTTTCTCTCATTCGCTTTTCCATCTCTTCCACTTGCACAAGCATTCAGGCTCTCTCTCATAACACATAAATGAGCACATCTAGATGCAGCTTGCGCTAAAGAAAGCAAAGCTCCTCTCTAACATGTCAATGTACTTGACTTTAATTACACTTAAATGCATTCGCATGCTTTTGCATTCAACACATGCGCCGTTGACTGACTGACTCTGGCCTTAATGAAATTGGGGGTTCCTCAACAGTTTCAGCCTAAAAATAATTGTGTTTGAGGATTTGAGTGCGAAAAACTCCACAACACTGCACATACGCCATCCATTTTCTATATTTATTAAAAGTATGGTCATATTTCTTAAATGTCAGATCGCTAGCTACCCCCGCTCATGTCTGATTTAAAGTCTTTCCCGAACCACCTCGTCTTTCTCGTTCCTGCCTGCAATCGGTCTTTGGTATTCTTTTCCCTTCTCTTTCCC
>NW_015555781.1:120528-130066 GCF_001515605.1 Sinocyclocheilus anshuiensis | reverse complement strand
TTTCCCTTCCCACTTTGCTCTTGCCCTACTGTAATGGGAGACTTGCAATCAATAGCGCATTAGTCTGGCCGGAAACTCTGCTAGGATTAAATATGAATGACTGAGATTGCAGCTGTACCTGCCACTGAGAGCGCAGGATGAGGCCTTGGAGGGGGAGGGGAGACTGTAAATATCCCACTTATGAGACAAACCATCAGGTTGGGGTGTGTTACATGCTACCGAGGTTTTATCAGGTAAAAGTCGAGAATGGCTCTTCAGATTTTAGAGCGCACCAAGTGTCCTTCTTAAATCACACATATGATATATGCGGCTATTTTGCGTGACCCTGGTTGACAGTCATTTAAGTGGATCGGTCAGTGTAGGGTGCTCAGAAAACTGAATGCCATTGGCTTTGATCAGTTTTATGGCTCAATCCATCAATAATGCTCAAATGTGCTGAAGTAACACGTTGTTTGATTTACTTTGGAGCTACATTTCATCTTAGCAGAGATGAGGCTGTTTGTGACAGATGGACTGATATTGTTCCCTTCCCCATCCCACGAGTGAACCCCTCCCTCTCTTGCTCCTTGACAGATGCAAAGGGAGGAACAGGGCCCACTTCTCTTTCTTCTCATTGATTTGGCTGCTTGAACTCTCGTGGATGGCGAGCAGGGCTGTGGGGGTTGGTGTTTCCTGCAGGTCGGGGAAAAATCAGAGTCATGCAAATCAGAGTAATGCTTAGTGGCTTAATGCTTATTGTCTTACAGTCAAAGAGTTACAGACAAAAGCTTTCTAAAACACAATGTCCTGGAATGAATGCAAGAGAAGGCACTTATGGTGGCTTAATTGCAAAGGAACCCATTACTTTAATACTTGCATCAGCCTGCCACGTGCACATGGATTTTATTTTTTTATTTATTTACAGGTTTCAGTGTCTTTTTTGTAAAATTATACAACAGTGCCAATTTTGACAATCTGTTGAACTGATATTAATGCTCAATGGGTGACATGTCCGGTGAGTATGCTGGCCATGCAAGGAATTGCTTCCAGGAATTGTGTACAGATCCTTGAAACATGGGGCCGTTCATTATCATGCTGCAACATGAGGTGATGAGAAGTGCTCACTAACACAGATTTAGACAGATTTGTGAACAATATTTGAGAGAAATAGGCCTTTTGTGTACATAGAAGAAGTCTTAGATCTTTGAGTTCAGCTCATGAAAAATGGGGGCAAAAACAAAAGTGTTGCGTTTATCATTTTGTTCAGTATATATATATATATATATATATATATATATATATATACTGTATAGTGTATGTACTGTATGTATATATATTCTTGAAAAATGTTTTACCTGTATTTTGAAGTTTACACTCCATTGCATTTTGTTTTAGAGTTAACAGAAATGAAATGTCCATAAAATTAAAGGATAATGTAATTTATTTATTACTGTGTGTGTGTGCATACATATATATAAAAATATATACATCATTTTTATTGAACCTAAAATTTGTTAGAAAATTACATTTCTATAAGTAAATTAATAAGTCTGGTTCCAGATATTACAGAAATAAATGTTTAAAACCTATAATAAACAAACAAAACAACATAAATATTTATAAATAGGGATTCATTCTTCAAATATATAAAAATGATTTACTGTTTTCTCTAATCTGACAGTAAACTGCAAAATCACTAATCAGTTGCTTAATATATTTAATATCTATATCTGACAAAGTCTACACAGACATTATACTGAAATATACAATAATATTATTTGGTAAATAAATAAATGTGTCCATCTATATTAAATAAATAAATTCCCATTGATTTTTGTCTTTGAAGCTATTGGAAATAGGTTTTATCCAATTTCTGGAGCTTGCACCTACATGGAAAACTCAAGCTCTGCCATTTATCCACTTATTACATCGAAAGTTTGAATATTGTCTTCTTTACTCCTGTGATGCTGCAAAATGCAGTCAATTCAGCAGAATCTTAATTCAGTAAGCATAGGCAGGAACCAGAAATTCATTTCTCTAAATTACAGCAAAAGTAGTTCATGTTCTATAAGTTAAATACAGGAATGTGTGACTACAGTGCACATACCGTAAACATTATCAATCACGGTTTAATACAAATCAGCTTTTAAAGAGAATGTGACAGTAGAAGCTAAAATGGCAGTATAGATTTCACTATCTCTGAGTAATTGGCAAGATTTGAGCAGATTCAGGAGTCATTAGCCCAACCTCCCACTGCCCCTGGCCCATCAGCAACAGGACAAATTCCATTAAGTGACCAATAGCTGCCCCGTGACAAATGCGGGCCAGTGCCGCTCCTCTCCACCGTTCCCTTGAGGGCTCGGGAGGGTGCTGTGGGGGGGAGGCTAGAGCAAATATGACTCGGAGGGTGCAACACAATCAAATGAGCATCTGCCCCCTCCTCGCGCATGAGCCAGCATCACCGCTTACTGCTGCAGACTTTAAGAAGCAAACCGTGATCTTACTGCAGACTTAATGACTCATTCTGAAATCATTCGGTTCAAAAATAAGTGTACTGATTATGTCAAACATTTCCCGTGATGTTCTGATCTCACTGCGTCTACAAGCACTCTTATGTAGTTTTCATACTGTCCTGTCCTTCATTGCAGTAGTGGATTACAATGCAAAAAGGGGTCACAGGTCTGATACGGTCACGGACAGCAAGGAAAAACTATGCTAACGCAAATAATACAGTGCAACTAAGCATATAATCGTGCATGCTTAGGCTTATTAACTTTGTTGACGTCAAAGGCTGTGTGCCCAATAAAACTAAAAGAACTATATTTTGGCTTCAAATCATCGGCGTCTTGACAACATACTAATTCAGTATTTTGCCTAGTGTTTATTCCATGTGTTAGGGTGGTAAATCACACTTCTGCTGTTGTTTATACATTTACAATACTGTTATTATTTTTTTTATTCAGCCTATGTCATGTTAAAGGGATAGTTCACCCAAAAAACCAAATGGAATCGCAAAAATAATGATTGTTTTCAAATGGATTTCTGGAATGCCACCCATCCACCCCTGGTCAGCTAAAACTGATTCATGCTATTGCTTTACATGATGTGTAAGTGGTGTGTGCGTAACATTGTGTTATCGTTCGTTTTCATAACGTTCATATAACCCACCAAGGACATCCTTAAAGGGATAGTTCACCCAAAAATTAACATTCTGTCATCATTTACTTGCCGTAATGTTACTTGTCAGTGGGGCCTAATGTGGTTTTGGATTACCCTTGGACTAGGGACTTAATTGTATTAAATGTACATGTGTATTGTATTTCAAATCTTACAAGTATATATTTTAAAAACTGTTCTTGCAGATAAAATAATCGATGTGTTGACTAATATTAAAGCACATGTAAAGTACTTCATTATAATTTTAAATGTAGTGTGTTAACATATTTTAAATGTAGTAAATTGCAACTTCATCATTATAAATGTGTCATTACACATATATTTAAATACATGACATGTAAGTTTCAATAGAAATGCCAAAATGTAAAATTCAAAAGTATATTTTAGTTTACCATAAATGCTTGTCAGTACATTCTAAAATACACTTTAACAATATTTCAAAGACAATATGCTTAATTATGAAATTACATATAAAAATGCACTTAAGTTCTACTTAAGTAGGTCAAAAAAGCACTCTGAAATTTAAAAGTATATTATTTCCATAAGTACTTTAAAGTATGCTAAAGGGTAGAGGTACGCAATATACCATATTTACAATAATATTTAATTAATTATTACAATAAAATGCAATGTTGATACGATAATATTGCCAGAAATTCTGCATCAGTAACTATCTTGTTGGGAAAAAAACGGAAAAAGAAGACAATGACACAGTGTGTAGCTGCTACTATCCCACAAAAAAAAGTTGGAGGATACAGTATGATTGGCTACAGAGAGACACTCTACCAGCACGCAAGAACAGTTTGCTCGCCAGTGTCCAAAAAAGATGGTGTGTTACAGATCAAGATCATGAACAGATGAATTTTTTTTTTAACAGTTTAGGTAACAAACTCTCTCTCCACCTTCCTACACTCATCTTTTGAGTGTGACTCATTAGCCAAAAAAGAGAAAACACAAAATAAGATAAGTTAAATATCATTTGGATAGCATTATTTTATTGAATTTTATTTGTTCTAAATATCTATAGATATCGCAGCAATAATGTTATCATGAATTTATTTTGGCCATGATCATGTAGTGAAAATCTTATGTCATGACAGCCCTATTTTGGACCCTATTGGTCTTATTGTATGGACAAAAACACAAAATGTTGATACTACTACACATATGATAATATTGTAAATAATCCTGCACCAGTAACGATCTTTTCGGGGAAAAAGATGACGACAATGCAGTGTAGCTGCTACTGTCCCACAAAATCATGCTGAAGGATAAGACAGGTGAAAGCAAGACACTCCACCTGAACTCAAGAACAGTTAACTCGCCAGTGTCCAAGTTTTTTGGATTTCGTAAAAAAAGATGGGATGTTAGACACTCCAGCCAGCAGGAAGTACAGATCACGAGTAAGGTTTTTTTGTATGCTTTTGAACAGTTATGGTTACAAACTTTCTCCCTGCACTCATATTTTGAGTGTGATTCATTGGCCAAAAAATAGAATACAATATTTTGCATATTGCATTTCATAAGGATATTTTTGTTACTTATATATTTTATATACTACATTTTTGTATTGTCTTGGGTTGTTATGATATTGAATCTATATTCTGTGTCCTTAAGTAAAACCAGTTGAGTAACACTGCTTCATCACACACCGTTTCACATGCAAACATGATTCCTCCCCACCCCCCCCCCAGCTGCAAAAGTAATGTCTTGGAGCAAGGCCATAGCAAGCAAGTGGTTAACAATTTGAATGGAGCTGGCTGCGAGGGTGGGAAGGGGAAGGGGGCGTGCTCTGGGCACAGGCGCGTGGCAGAGAGAGCAGGTGGATGACGGGCAGCTGAAGAGTGGGGAGAGGGGGAGGGGTGCATCAATTTTGGAGGACACTTGGGGTTCAGAGAGACCCTGAAAAAAAAGGCAGCCCCAGCTGGAAGCGAGGTGGGGGCTGGGGCGTGAAAGAGATCTAGAGGGTGGCGTCTGACACTCTCTCTTTTTGTTCTTTGGTAATGCAGCAGGGATGGGGGGTGCTCTCCTGCCCGTGCGGGGAGGGGCAGCCAAACAATAGTGCTGGTCGAGGAACTGAAAGCCTTCGACGTGGAGAGGCAGAAGGAAAAGGAAGAAAAGAAAGACATGATGGAAACGCTGCCTGCCTACAGTGAACGCAATCAACTCAAAATGCAAAACTATTTATATTTCTCCATCTGAATGTCACATGTTGCATCCCATCACTGCCAAAAGAGTGCCACAGAGTTCAAGGATGCGTGTGTATTGCACACGCCATGGATGTATGTACTGGGTTTGCATGACAGTCGCAATGCGGTAATTCTCTTAATGTAATTGCTCGAATGATGGTCCATTACATCTCCGAGCCAGTCCACTCCCATCGGTACAGGCTGCTCATCCTTCAGACCCAGCGTAATGCACACTCCCTAACAAATGTCATGAAAATCCCCAGTAAGGCTGCGGTAGAAAAACCCCTAAAGCTTCACAACACTGTTTTTTTTTTTTTAGATCTATATTTATTCCTTGTGATACCAAGCATCAGGTTTTAGTACTTGAAAGCCAAAGAGAGGAGAGAGATTCATTAATCTTCATTAGCATGGGATCAGCCCTGGAGAACAGACTGCTGTGAGGGGAATAGACTGCACAAAAACATATAAAGCACACAACATACATGACAGAAGTGTCTCCTGAAACGCCCTCGTTCGCTCTGATAGCTTAACAAACGGGAAAAGACACACACACACACCACCAGCATCATTCCTTAGGTCAGTGTTGGCTTGTTGTACCTGCGCTAGCAGCTCTCCTTGGTGCTGAATTAATGGGGCATGGTGCTGAGCTGAGCTGAGCTATAGGGAGGAAGCAGCCTGCACTGTATGGTCATACCTCACTGACCGACCGTGGGGGATGGGGAGAGGTTACAGCGAGGAGAAGGAGAGAGGAGTGATGGCTTCGATCTAGGCTTGATAAATGTGTGTCCTTGGGTGAAGGAAAACGTCAATAAATGTCTTCTGGTAATCTGCTTTTGGGTGTGGGACTTGATTTATGGGAAATAAACATAGATGTCTTGCTATTTGAAGTAATATTATGCATTTTTACAGACTATGTCTGTTCACCTAACAGTAGAAGAACTATCTATGAAATCTGAAGAATCCTGAATTGCAACAATGGCTTTGTTTCAGACCTATTGTTAAACTAAATGATACTGAGCTTGCATATCGATATTATTGCAGTATTAGGTTATTTGTAGAATTATTCAGAAAAGATTAATGAAATCTGGCTATGTGATATTTTACTTCTGGTCAATGCTGCATCTAGACAATAAGGTGGAGGGTTGAGTCATTATTTCCTGGCCACCGCCTTTTCAAACACTAAGTCTCCGGCACTTTTGGAGCACATCGCTCTCTGGTGGCCATACAGCAATATAACACACATCAAAGTGTGGGCCTATAAAAAAGATAAGGTAATATAACTTCAGGGATCCTCTGGGGGAAATTGAAGCACTGCTGCATTAAACATAAAACACAGGGACAGAATGGGTATCTGAGTAAAGACAATATAAAAAAATAAACACATAAAAACAAAAATATTTAGAAAAAAAGGCTCAGATAGAAAGTACTGTAAATTGTGCAAAAGGCCCTGAGTGGATGCATCAGTTGTGCAAGCAATGTGCAAAATAAGTATATGAATATGCATATAGGTCAGTATAACTATAAATTGATGTTTAAGTATACATGTGCTTTGAATAAAAAATAAGAGTATTATCACAGGGTATTGGATGAATTAAAGATATGTACATGAATAAATAGCTGTGATAAATAGATTTAGCTCTACATCGTACTTATTGCATTATATGAGTACACCAGCAGCACTCCAACGCTTTAATGCTATTTTGTGATGGATTATATCTCTAGATGTGTCTACAAATATTTAAGAGCTAAATTCTTGGCTATGAAAAATTTGTAATGCTTGTCATAAGAATGCATTTTTTTTATTCTGAAAACTGTTTTATGTTGTGCTGAAAGGGTAGTCCTAAATGACCACGATTAACACATAATATATATTGCTAAATATCGCAATGTCCTTAGCATATGGGCTTGCTTTTACTTCATAAAATCTTGACTATAAATTCTGTTAGGGTGAACTAAATAGCGCGGACATCACGATTGTGAGTGAGTGTGGCATTTGTTTCTATACAAACAGTTCTTAAACAAGCATTTCATGAAGTAACTAAAGTAAAAAATAGGTTACTTATTTCCTATTCCTCGATTCTTCTCAATCAGGCGAAGCGAAAACAAAGCTTTGCTTGTATGTTAGCAAGTACCACACAGACCGAAGGCCGGTCTGGATCAGCGTGTTGGAGTGGAGCGGATCGACAGAGATGTTCTCCTCCCAACTCAAAGCGTTCTGTTATCACTACGCTCCTGCTCCACTCCGGGTTTTATGTTTCCTCATGGGCAAAAAAATCCACGAGAAACCAGAGAAAACGGTAACAAAAAAAGCTTGCTCCTCGCCTCAGGCAAAATCACACAACTCCACTTTCATTTCAACCAACCAACCATTGTAATATATTTTATATTAATATTACATTTTATATTATATCGCCTGGCATTAAGAACCTACAGTTGGCTGTATTACTTAACGTAATAATAAACTCTTCTGAATACTACTATGAATACATTTAAATATTTCTTTAACATGCTGTTTTTGAACAGCATTAAAGAAATGGAAAGCCTTATTAACACTTAAGTAGACTTGTGGTGTTCTTGGTAGTCTGCAGAGTTGGCATTATTCCTCTTTAAGTACATTCATCACCTTGAATTATCTAGAAACGTTAAACATCGCAGATCCCCAGAGACGGAGACAGGAGCGTCATTGGAAACCGGTTTGGTGAGCTAGCAACAGCGCCATTCGCCCCCACACCGCGAGGAGGCGCTATTATGCGCCAAACTGACACAAGGAAGCTTACGACTCCACAATAATATTACGAAAGTACAGGGAAACTGTAAGGAGCACTCCCTGTCTCGATGGGATGGCAACTTTACCCAGCGAACGGAGGGCTTTTGCGCATAAAATTAACAGGTAGGTGAACTTTACCGAGTGTTAAACAGTAGAGATGTCGTGCAGTAGGTTAGTTGTCCCGCGCGTTGGGATTGACTCGAATGGGAGAGATAAAGAGATCCGCCACGAGTTACACTGGGATGAACCTTTGTTTAGCTCAACTCACCGGGCTTCGCAACAGTGGGACACTGCTACCAAACTACTTCTATTCAACACTTCTAACGGTTTAAGTACTTTGCAACGAATACATGGTGTATATCTTCTTTAAATCTTAAATAATCAGACTTCATGTGGGTGAAAAGAGGATGCATTGAGCGCCATGAACTGTAATGTGATATGATAGTGATATCGGAACTATTAAATATTCAAATAGATATTTCACGGGAACGAGTTTAGGGCTGTCCGTTTAAAAACACATTTAAGTCATAGCGCAATAATACTAAAGTGTTTTTTTTTCTCTCTAAAAGTTATTGAAACCGTTACAAACACTTGAAAACTACAGACAAAATTGCTCAGTTGCTCAATAGAAACCCAATGCATAGTTTCAAACAATAAAGTAACAATTGTGTGTGTGTGTGTGTGTTTTCCCCATTCTATGATAATTGTAGGTAATTAGCTATAAAGAGAGTGATAATCCAGAAAAAAAAATTTTTTGATTTCACCTGTTACGTTTAATGTAACTAAACTGAAATCTGCAATTATATATATATATATGTATATGTGTGTGTGTATATGTATGTGTATATATATGTGTATGTATGTATATATACACAATTTATTTTGTAAATCATTAAGATGTTAGGATCTGTTTTTTTCTGGTCAGATGGAACCACTGACATGTTTACACATTTTATGATTATGATTTATGTGACTCAGGGCAATCTAATATATTAATATTAGACCATTCTAACATAAAATGTTAAATATGGTAGCTGTATCTGTATTATGACATGTTTTTGGCGCTTTGACAGACATCATCTGTCAGAGGGGCAAACTGAAATTTAAAATCTCTGATCATGTGACTGTTAACGTCAGCTATAAAATGTTCACGAGAAATCACATATTTTGGCATTATTGATTGATTGGTTAGTGTTAGAATATTTGTTTCTCACGTTTATATGAGTCTAGCCTGCTCATCAAGAGTTGATGCTCTACTTTAGTGGGAATCTACTAGGGCTGGGTATCGATTCAGATGTCCCGATTCGATTCGATCTCTATTCGATTCGATTCTCGATTTTTTTGATTGCATTCAGAGAATATAGTTTTAATACAAATGCTATTGATATTTCAAAAAAATGAACAGTAAACATCAGTTTACAAATGG
>NW_015555781.1:112431-120345 GCF_001515605.1 Sinocyclocheilus anshuiensis | reverse complement strand
TCATGGCGCCTTATGCGTGATATCAAATGCTTCCGCAGATTTATAGTATTACTATAGCATTTCACCTGAGCATTGCGAATTGCGCGTATGGCCATTATAAGTGCTGAATGAATGACAGGATTTCTGTTGTAACATCGCGCAAGGTAAATAAGGGTGACATCTAGTGGAGAAGACTAATGATAAGATTCACGTTAATCAGATCTTGTTTTAAATGTGTGCTGAAATAAATACTTGAAAAGATCGATTCGCGGCTTTTGAGAATCGATATCGAATCAACGTCATTTTAAAAAACGATTAATCGGAAAATCGATTTTTTTGCCCAGCCCTAGAATCTACTCACTTCTTGCTAAGGAAGCATTTCTGGAACTTGCCTGATGGGTTCACAGAAACTGAGTGTGTCTATGATTGGTTAATTCACTTGTTTATTTATTTGTTTGGAGTGATTTATATGGTACTTCTCATTCATTCTCGTAGATCAGAGCAATAGTGATAATTTGATAAGGAGATTAAAATCACACCAACATGCCAATAGGGGTGTGCGATATATATATCGTCTGCGATAATATCGTAATTGTTAGAGGTAAAATATCAGCACAATAACACACTCTATAGCAAAATATAGTCTAATTTTCATTATCGATAAAATCCCAGAAAATATCGAGATATTATTTTTTGTCAATATCGCACACCCCTACATGCCAATGAACATGTTCAAAAGCATATGGGAAAGTGAAATCTAAGTGAGATCTTGCAATGTGGAAGGAAGTAAACAAACCTGCGGAGAGAGAGTCCTCAGGAGTGATCCCTTACAAAAGCACTGTACTAAGATGGTAATACCATAATACTTACATAAAAACCATGGTTCTGTATGAGTAGTAGGGCTGGGCAAAAAAAAAAGATTTTCCGATTAATCGTTTTTTTAAATGACGATGATTCGATATCGATTCTCAAAAGCCGCAAATCAATCTTTTCCAGTATTTATTTCAGCGCACATTTAAAACAAGATCTGATTAACGTGAATCTTATCATTAATCTTCTCCACTAGATTACTGCTAATAAATATTAATAAATCTTTATTTTTAAAGGAATAATCACATCTGTTTTCTTTTTAATTTTAACAGTAAACCTCTGTTGTGCAGCACTTTGTTTGCCAAAAAATAAAAGGGTTTAAGTTTCATTTGATTAGGATAAATTAAATTAATGTTTTATGCCTTCATCTGATTACCAGAAAAATTAAGAACATTTTATAGGGCCCTATTATTGTTTAAAAAAAGACCCTATACAAAAAAAAAGAATAGGTTTAAAATACAGGCATGTGGTTCTTTTGTATTAAAACTATATTCACTGAATGCAATCAAACAAATCGAGAATCGAATCGAATCGAGAGCTTGCGAATCGAAATCGAATCGAATCGGGACATCTGAATCGATACCCAGCCCTAATGAGTAGTACTATATTCATATTCCATAAGGTCTGTACATGATTCTGTTGATGCAGATTCTCGACCTTACATTGTAAAAAGACGTCTCTCTTTTCCAGCCGAAAGGCATGAAACCTGTGCATAGGGTTGTGTTTCATGAGTTATTATCTTTCTCTGTCTTCACCTCTGTGAGAGCAGACTTATTGTTTCTTTGCAGGATGTAGGAAAGGGTGGTGCGCTTCATTCCGGCCATTGCTTTTAGAGCAGACTAGTTTTCTTCTTTCCTTTTGAAGCAGGAAATAGGAAGTCAGGGTGTTGGGCGGCATTCATATAGCTCTGATTTTTGTCCTGCAGAAGTATGCAACACTTAAAACGTCACACATTAATATGCGTTTATGAAAGCTCTCAATTCTCATTGCTGCACATCGTAAAACAAACAGCATGTTATTATTGTTTCAGCTTGACCCCGCTGGCCTGTCAGGCTTAGAGTTTGTTCGAACAGTTTTTTTCCTTCACAGTCACAGCTTTATAATGTCAGGAAATGGTTTGTCAGTGAAGAGGCTTGACCCCTGGGAGGGGGCCACATCCGCTCTTTAGACCACTTCGGGGCTGGTTGAAGGACAGGGCCTGATGCTGTAGTCGGCAGAGTTTTGTTAGCAGAGCAAAGTCTGGATTTGTGCTTGGAGATCAAGAACAGCAGCAGTGGTTAGGGTTAGAAAGTGTAAAAGTATTTGCCTAAGACTCACCGCCACATTGCTGGGGTGTTGTTATTGGTTGCCAGGTTTTGCCGTGTGGTTGCTAAAATGTTAACAAGTGAGCATTACCCTAACACTTGTTAGGGTGTTCTGGGTGGTTTATAAGATGTTGTATTAGGATGCATTAGGGCTGTAAAATCGATTAATTTTGATTAATCGATTTTACATCCCTAGGATGCATAATATATTTTATTGGTTATCAGCCATAGCATGAAAGTATATATCGTCCTATTAGTGTGAGCCACAATTTTGATATTGGTGCTTCCATAGATTACATTAATGTATCTATTAATATTAATGCACATAGAGAGCGTCCACTTGGCACATCCTGGAAACTCTGACTAACACTCAGAGGCCAATCTCTATACAACCTACGACTACAAGTTACATCAGAAGCTCCACCAGTCTTTATATAATAAACATCAGAATTAGGGTTGGGTATCGTTTGGTTTTTTTTCAATACCGGTGCCAAATCGATACTTTTAAAATGGTTCCGGTGCCTAAACGGTGCCTGAACCGATACTTATTAAAAAATAAAAAAAATAAAATAAAAAATCCCCCCAAAAAATGATGGATTGGCCATTAGAATAGAAATAGAATAGAGAGTGCAAATGTTAGAGGGCCACGTTTTGTAATAAAAAAAACAAGCAGATAATATTAGAAGTAGCATTAGAATAGAGAGTGCTAGAGTTAGAGGGTCAAATGAAGATGAAAAGGATGGGTTTTCAGCCGTTTCTTGAAAATATTAAGGACTCAGCTGCTTGGCTTGAGCTGAGCAGGTCATTCCACCAGGAGGGAACAGTTAATGTAGAATAGAGGTCGACCGATGTATCGGTTTTGCAGATTTAATTACTGCATTCACGCGCTCCTCGGATGCTCTCATTTCCCGAGTTGTGCTTTTAAGTCGGAATGTGAAAACAACATGGACACTCTCGTTACTACAAAGATGTGTTGGATTTGTATTATTAGAGCTCTCCGACTTGAGTTCACGTGCATTTTCTCAGTCGGGAAATTATTTTTCTCGTGCGGTGCTGCGACGATGTTTCTTACGTCCGTTTCGGAGAACCAGAGGACAAATATTTCAATCGATCAATCAGGCATGGCACCGAAATGAGGCACCGAAATCTGCGTTCGGATTCGGTTCTAGTACATACCGGTTACATCGGTACCGGTGCCATATTGGTACCGGGTTTCGGTACCCAACCCTAATCAGAATGTCTTCATCTCTAAACCAGAAACACAGGCTCCCCTTAGAGCCGGTTTTGGCAGTTGCATCACTCAACATTGAGGGATACACGATCATGAAGGCAGAAGTAGTAGCGCAACAAAGCAGCAATTATGACATCCTTTGCTTACAAGAAACGCACCTGAAGCCCACTAGTAGAAGACCAATTATCCCAGGCATGAAGCTTGCTGCCAAAATCAGACATGAAAAGTATGTCTCAGCAATTTTTGCCAAACCATCATTGCTTATAGAAAATACCTGCATTAACTGCTCTGACAATAATATTGAAATTATTACCTTCTCTCTTGCTAACATCTCAATAACGTCAGTCTACAAACCACCAAGCTCCACCTTTGAATGGAACAATATCCCACTACACTGCCAGAAAAAACACCAAATAGTCATTGGAGACTTCAACTCCTACAGCACAGCTTGGGGCTACCGTGACTCAAACGCAGATGGCAACCTGGTAGAAGAATGGGCTCAGGTTAAACGTCTAACATTAATACATGATACCAAGTTACCACCATCTTTTAACAGTGGCAGATGGAAACGTGGCTATATGTGTTTTACCAGTGATGAAATTTCCCATTTAGCAGAGAAATTTGTTTTAGATCCGGTGCCAAGAGCTCAACATCGACCCATTGCCTTAAAAATAAGATCAGTCATTGAGTCAGTGGAAGTTCCTTTTAAAAGACGGTTCAACCTACGAAAAGCCAATTGGAAGGAATACACCGATTTAATGGAGTCAATGATAGAATAATAGGGTGTCGTAAGAGCTACATTGCCGGAATGTCAAGTGAAATACTACCAACTCTCAAAGAATATGAAAAGGAATACCTAAGAGATCCCTATGCTGACTCTACCCACAAACTTGGTGACACCATTCTTGAATTAATAAGCGCCCAAAGAAGGGAAACCTGGCAGGATATGATAGAGAACATTAACTTCTCAAAGAACAGCAAAAAAGCATGAGCTGTTTTAAAAAAGTTAAGCGGTGACAAAACCACTCCCCCAGCCGTGACCAATGTCACACCAAATCAAATTGCTTCACAATTGATTGAAAATGGCGGCAGCCATGGAAACAGGAAACCCTCTGGGTTTAAAAGCTCCACCAAGCTCTGTAACCATGGTCAAAACCTTTCACACCTCACAAGACCATTCACTAGAGCTGAGCTTAACTTAGCCACGAAACATCTCAAGAATGGTAAAGCTGTTGGCCCGGATGACATCCTTACTGAGATGCTTGTAAACCTAGGTGAAAAAGGAAAGTCCTGTGGTTGGACACTCCTTCGCCAGCTACAGGCTCTAATCCTCATTTGCGTGCGTGTGTGTGTGAAATAGCGGAGCAATTTGATAATATCCGAATTATAAAAGGCCGCCTAATAATAATAATAGTAATAATTTAATACATTTATAGGAGATAAGCCTAATATCGTCTTGACTATCGACAAAGAGATCTGCTATTGTCGATATCTCTGACTATCATCGATACACGATACTATCGTCTTTCGGCACAACCCTACTGTCACAATATCATATTTTCACTCAAGATTATTAAAAAAAATATATTACTGAAATATCTATAGATATTTTGGGGAAAAAATAGTGCTATCAGTCAAATTCATCTTTAACTTTGTTTATTTTGAGTTTTATCTTTTTTGGCCAATGAATTGCACTTAAAATATGAGTATAGGGAGGTGAAGTGAGAGTTAATAAATTAAAACTGTACAAAAGCATTAAAAATATATTTTTAATCTGTACTTCCTTCATACTGGGGTTTATGACCCACACTGTATCTGTATATACATGCTTCAATACTAGTATACAAAAAAACGTTAAGGCAAATGAGTAGTATGTCTAAATTCATAGTATTCATAAAACAGTAGGCGAAAAGTACCCGGATGATTTACTATTTCTGCTGAGATTCTGAAGTGTGCATCTGATGGACATAGGGCTGGGCGATTTTTCCGATTTTATCGATTAGCCTAATTCATATTTAATGTTTTGCCACAATTACATTTTTAAAAAATCAAGGAATCACATTTGTGAATAGAAACCAAACATTAGAATTAGACACTTTGACAATATGCCAATGTTAACAGTAAAGAGAAAAGAATGATCCAACCGCATGTCGGTGCACGTGATTAACCACTCACGTGTGACGCGCTCTGTGAAGGACCATAAATAGAATATATCCAAGGCTCCAGACTGCGACCAAATGGTTGCATTTTGTGACCATTTTTTCTGCCTGTGCGTTGTTCAACTCATAATCGCTGCCATTTCTGTTGCATAAGTGAAACATAAAACGGCAAACGAAACTGAAAGCATAACGAAACCGCGCTACTCGTTTGAACTGCGCAGTGCTTCGAGAGTAGAGCCTGGTTTATACCAAGCGGCAACCTCCCGGTCTCTCGCTTGAAACCAACATGGAAGTGACTAAAACTGCAATTCATCGGCTGGCCGCTAGAGGCTGGCTCCAAAAGGGAGTCAGTACCATAGACCTGCCATGTTAAAATGCCCAACTTTACACCAGAAAAAAATGTTTACAGCCTGTGACCATAGCAACCAGATAAAAAGTTAAACGTGAGTGGATACTGTTTTGCAACCAATTTATTTGCAATGTTCGCTAACATTAAAGGATGCAAGACATACTTAGCCTATTGTTTTTACATCGAACTGAATGAAAATAGCTTAACCTAAGAACGACTTGTGGATTGATGTGAACGCCAGCAGGGATAATGCTCAGAATGATTGTGAATTAAACATCTCCGATGACGTTCATTGCAATGGTTTTTATCGAGTTACAAGAAAAGGTAGGAATTTAATTGCGAACAGTTACTGATTTTATGTGATGCGCTGTCATGGCATTCAACTCCTCACACTTGCAGAAGTGGGCAGCCCCAGACTGACAGCTGGCATCTGCATTATAAAAAGAAAAAAAAACTTAAAAGATTATTTACGATTAATTATTGTTGCCAAGTTATCTAGTCGTTGCTTGTTTACAGTGCTTTGTTATATGGAGCAGTTTGTTAGATCGCGATCTATCTAATTTGTTTGTCTAATAAGAATTGCTGACAGATATATGAAAGTGCACAAGTTACACCGTAATTTAAACGTGGCAGACTTTAATGTACAGTAAAACAAAGGCAGAATACCGTATAACTCCTGGCTGGCACAGTAAAATTGACGAACGGCTAAACAAATGCAGTGCACCGAAACTTAATTTAAGCTATCTAAAACAAAGCCAAAGAGCAGTAACTGATGATACTGTGTTCTGCCTTGGTTTCTCCAGGGCTTTTCTCCAAGATACTTATACACATGATAAAGGAGGTCATATATGTCCCAAAATTATCAATAACTCATTTCGACCAAAAACAAAGTTATGGTGTTTTGTCTTTGCACGGCAGCACAGCTGTCACTATAGACAGGCGTTGTTTCAGCAACCAGCTTCACCCACATCCCACCTTTTTGCCCATTTTCGATTATCCGGGAGTGACGCGCGGTGAATCGCTGCCATGATGGTGGCGGTCGGCTCCGCCCACTTTAGGCTTCAAAAATGCTCTTCTGAAACCTACGAGTGATGTCACGGACACTACGTCCATGTTTTTTTACAGTCTATGGTTTATACTTGCCGCGTCAGCACGAGCACGAAGGTGCGCACAGCAAAAATGATGCGAATATTGAGGAAACGATGGATGGTTTCAAGCTAAAGTAAAGTAAAAGACCGCTTCTTAAAGGGGTCATCGGATGCAAAATTCACTTTACATGTTTTTTTTTACTTAAATGTGTGTTGGAAGTGTGTGTACACATCCACCCTATAATGATAAAAATCCACCCAATGTTTTTTTTTTTTTTATCCCTATTTTAAAATCCCCTTTCTCAAATCAGGCTGTTCTGAGATTCCTGTCAGAATGACATAGTTCTGCACAGGCCCCTCTCACGATAGTTGATTGACAAGGCCGTCTTACCTTAGACCTGCCCTGAGCGAGCTGTCATCAGTCCGCCATTGTGTCGACTCCGGTGCAGGGGAAGACAAGAATGTCTTCAATTAAGCGATTGAGGTGTTTTGTTGTTGGATGTAATAATGAACATAGCAGTCGTCATTTACTCCCGACATCTGAGGCCCTGAAGACGCAGAGGATTAACGTTACTTTAGTTTTTGAAGGGAATGCGCCAATCCCCGATCTGCCTAAATGCGTTTATGTTCGTGCGAATCATTCGTGATCCAGCTTCATCTACAGAAGAAGTGAGTATAACGTTTTTTTATAAATCTTTGCAACTCGCCTTTCCTAATAATGTGCAAGTTAGCAGGTTTCACGGCTGAAGTTTACAGTTTGCTCATAACCCCACGGAAGAGAGGGGCGGGGTCAGCAGAGCTCGTTAGCATTTAAAGGGAAATGGACTAAAAGGGTTTGCTGAAAACAGAGCTGATTTTGACAGGGTAAAAAGGGTGTTTTTTACACTACCATTGAGAAATTTTAACCAAAGTATGTTATAGACTTTTCATTAAG
>NW_015555781.1:70285-112128 GCF_001515605.1 Sinocyclocheilus anshuiensis | reverse complement strand
TTGAATTTTGTGAACGGGAGTTTCTCTTTTGCTGTGTTAAGCCGCGGGCTTCGGATGCTTTCACTTTCAAATTCGCGAAAAAGCACAACAACAATAAATCAGTAAGATACAGTGACAAACTAGCTTACAAAACGTTTAACAAAAACGAGTAAGACGCATGGCACACACCACATGCTGTATTATATACCGACTAATAAATTATAGAACGTTTATCAAACACTGAGGAATCAAATAAATAAATAAGAGAGCCTCCATAGCGTAATATGAGGTAAACAGCAAAGATAACAAGCTTTTCAAAATGAAAACAAAAAGACAAGTAAAACTAAACTTGCTGTCAGTGACAGTGCTTGCATGTTTTTTCCCCACAAGAATACCAACATGTTCCACCTTCTCTGGTACCAGAGAAGGTGGAACATGTTGGTATTCTTGTGGGGAAAAAACATGCAAGCACTGTCACTGACAGCAAGTTTAGTTTTACTTGTCTTTTTGTTTTCATTTTGAAAAGCTTGTTATCTTTGCTGTTTACCTCATATTACGCTATGGAGGCTCTCTTATTTTTTTTTATTTGATACCTCAGCGTTTGCTAAACGTTCTGTAATTTGTTAGTCGGTATATAATACAACATGTGGTGTAAGCCATGCCTCATCTTATTCGTTTTTGTTAATAACGAAGAATAACAATGAATCCATCTTTTGTTTTAGTCTTAAAAAGTGAAAGGTGTGTAGATGTATGTAAGCAAAACAGACAATTATCTTTCTTGTAAAACGTGACAACAAGATCGCCAATTCGAAAGTGAAATCACCCGAAGCCCGGCTTATAACATAGCAAAAGAGGAAGTTCCGTTCACAAAATTCAAATCACAAATAATACTGATGAAAAAGAACGGGTTGAATGTTAACCACTTTCGTTTCCATATAACTATAAACTATGATAAAAGCATGCATTGACTAATCGCATGTTGTAGCGCAAAAATTAAAAAATAAATATTGCGACCAAATCATGTGCTCGTGCGACCAACTGAGAAAGTTAGTCGCAAAAGAGCGACCAGTGGGAAGAATGAGTCTGGAGCCCTGAATATATCACTAGGTGCCATTCATACAGAATGCGCTTTTGTGTTGACAAAGATGCGACGCGGGCAGTGGAATAGAAAAAAATGCAGAAAGAAGGAGGGTTGAACTTCTTTTAACTTGAGCGCCACGTTTTTAGAATGCTGATTCATGCATGAAACGCTGCAAGAGACGCGAGCGCAATTCAAGTGCGTCCATGTTCACATAGAAAAAAACAATGGAAAAGCAGTGCAATCGAATGAAAACCTGTAAAGAACTACTACTGTATGTATGATATTTCATGTTTGCATCATGGTGATGATGTTCATTGTGTTCATTGTTTTTACAGAACATTTATAGTTAATAATAGTCTACTGGTGTGTTATACCTTCAGTCATTTTGAATTTGAATTACCTTGACTTTTGAGATTTTTTTTTAAAGAATTTTCTTCGTATTATTTCTGAACACAATATATATAAGACAAGTTTGTACAAGATGCAGTTGTAGTCCATGCATCTTTTCTGCAAGGATATTTAACAAGTGATTTATTTAACATGTGCATCATGTTGACAACTTAATGTGTGGTGCACTTGGAATAAAAAAATTTTAACTAGAGGGTTAATAAAGAAAAAGTTACTTGAATCATGTTGTAGTTACATTTTCAAGTCGACTTGTTAAAAATCGTAAAAATCGACAATCGGTCAAACGTTCTGAAAAAATCTGAAAAGATTCAATTGTTTTTGCCATATCGCCCAGCCCTAGATGGACACTTTACTATCCCATGAGGCCACGTGAGAGGATTTATGAATATATTAAAGTGACACGACTAATGCTGGTAGGTGACAATGACAACATGACAAATGTAGTAGATCAGGATTAAATTCATACTACACACATACTTTTTTAAGGGTCGTGAAGTAGGGATGCACGATATTGGATTTTTGCCGATAATATATATATATAATATGCCGATATTTTTAAACTCTTTTTGGCCGATGCCGATACCTAGGGCTGCACGATAAATCGCATGCGATATTTAACGCGCATCTTGATTACAGAACCGGCTTTACTGATAAGATGCGCGTTAAATATCGCATGCGATTTATCGTGCAGCCCTACCGATACCGATATATTTCCTTTTGTTTGGAAACAACACCAACTCTCTCCTGTGTGGAAATTATAAGCAAATTATTTTTAATTTTGGTTAGTTTTTAACAAGAACTTATTTGTTAGAATTAAATAAACAATAATGAAGTTCTTTTATAATAACAGGACATTGAAGCTTTGAAAATAACTATAAATAAACTATATATAAATCGCTGCATTTTTTTTTTCTCAGAAAGATGCAATAGTAACCTTAACAATTTATTTGAAGAATTAACATTTGTAGATAGTCTAAAGCAAAAGAGTTGTAAAAATTCTGAAAATCTTTTAGAGCTCATAATTTGTTTAAAAAATATAACATTACACTAATAAATAAATCAGTATATATATTTGTGTATTGTACTTTCATTTTATTAAAAGTAGGCCAACAGCGCCCCCTACGGAATTAAAACTTCTTACTGAGCGGCGTTAGGACCCGGGGAGGCTGCCGCTGCACGTGCTATTACTGTTTACTCTATCTATCACATGCCAAATGCGTAATTCTGTACGTGCATTCTCAGTTTAAATGCAGCGATCCAAAACAGTGAATCTAATCATCATTCAGGCAAAACTTTGCTTCAAAAATGAGTCACACTGCTGACGTGATCTAATCGCTAGCACAC
This sequence comes from Sinocyclocheilus anshuiensis, assembly GCF_001515605.1. Taxonomy (NCBI): domain Eukaryota; kingdom Metazoa; phylum Chordata; class Actinopteri; order Cypriniformes; family Cyprinidae; genus Sinocyclocheilus; species Sinocyclocheilus anshuiensis. The sequence goes on along the minus strand of NW_015555781.1, from coordinate 109,316 downwards.
CCAAAGCACATATGCGCCGATTCCGATATTGGTCCAATAATATAGTGCATCCCTATCGTGAAGTACCTATTCAGAGACTACATGATTTTGGACACATCCAATGTGTCGTCTTTGTTTCTGTTTTATGATGGATGGCAACCAGCATTAAGGTGTACACTGTAAAAAATGACCGTGAATTTAACGGTATGGTGGTTATCAGTGTATTACAAAGGTACAAAACAGATTTCAGTACTTCAATAGGTTGGTATATTAACATTATATCAGTTAATGAAATTGCGGTATTTAACTGTAAATTTAACTTAAAACCGTAAAACCTAAAACGTTGCTACTGTATTTTTTACGGTAAAATTCCGGCAACCACAGCTGCCGGTTTTTTACCGTAAATTTTACGGAATTTTTTTTACAGTGTAGGTATGCTGCCAACTACTAAGGTGGAGTGTCAGCCAGATAGTTACTGCTGCTGGATTGTGTGTGGTATTAACGTGATATCAATATTTCCTTTTTTAAATATCACAGTTATCTGCAACACTCCTACAGTATACAAAATCAGATCCATGCTGATATTTGCTTTAAATCCCCAACTCTTAAGTTTGAGCTGTAGTAATAGGGATACTTGCCTTAGCAAGCAGCAGTAATGATGGGGTGTGTGTGTTTTGAAGGGAACTGGAGCATCTGCAGCTGTGTGTGTGTATCTTTGTCTGCGAGAGCGAGACAGTTTGAGATTGTTAGGGAGCAGCTGCAGGCTATCTTGGAGTGGATGAGGGGTTACTGGGTTATTGGGCTTTGTTGAGCATTAAAACCTCTCATTTGCTTTTAGTTCCCAAACTGTGGCGTCCTGCCTGCTTTCTGCCAGCAGCTCAGCATCTCTTCAAACGTTCTGAGTTTAAACCATCTAAGCAGCTGCTGGCTCTGGCCACTAGGCTATATCTGATATGAACCCATCATGCTGTCTGTGTCTGATTCGTTGTGATCTTGATCATCTTTATGATATTTTGTCATTGTATGTGAGCTCCTGATGTGACTGTATGAAATCAAGTAAATATAATAAATGTCCCTTTCTGTGTCTCTCACAGGACAGTAGCGTCTGAGGTCAGGAAGCAGGTTTCCCGGGAATATGGCTCTCCACAACTGTCCAAAAAACGTGCTGGAGCTCATCAGCCGGTTAGTGTGTACTTGTGTTTATTCATGTATATTTCTGCTTGTCTGCACACAGTCTTGTGGGCTCCTGCCAGGTCTTGAGTAAGACTGAGGGCGTAATTTAACACTTTGGATAATACTTGCTTTGAAAACAAGCCGGGGTGCAAGACTTTTATACGCACTTCTGGTACTGATACTATATTAGATACTCTTGTTCTTCTGAAATTTAGCAGGACTAAATTTAATATATAAATATTTACAATGTCACATGCATTTGCACTGGTGAGGTTTCACATTAAGAAACAAAAAAGATTTAAGGGATATAACGTGGTCCAAAAATGTATTTAGATATACTTAAAAATACATTATATTCAAATGTTTGGGGTCAGTATGTTTTTTTTTGTTTGTTTTTTGAGATGCATTCAATTAGACATTTATAAAGACATTTATAATATTACAAAAGATTTCTATATCAAATAAATGGTGTTTCCTGAAAAATCCTGAAAAAAATGTGTCGTGTTTGCAGAAATACTAAGCAGCACAACCGTTTTCAACAAATCAGCATATTAAAATGATTTCTGAAGGATCATGTGACACTGAAGACTGGAGTAATGATGCTGAAAATTCAGCTTTGCATCACAGGAATAAATCACATTTGAAAATATATTCAAATATTAAGGTTTTTACTGTAATTTTGATCAAATAAATGTGCTTTGGTGAGCATAAGAGACTTCCTTCCAAAACATTAAAAACAAACCTCAAACATTTCAATGGTAATATGTCCAAGTGGCATCTATTTAAAGAAAAAAAAGCACAACACAAGTATGCTTCTCAAGCAAAGCGTTCACATTTCTTTAGGTTTCAAATGATAAAAAAATTGTTGTACTGTTCAAAATGAAAACAAAAGTATTTGCACACTTTCTTGTTGTCAAAGTGTATAATGTTTATAGTTAATATGATTATTTCTACCTGTGCTTATACCTGTTTGGACACCTGTGTGAAGCTGAGTAGAAATGACTTCATACAGTCAACAGAAAATCACCTTCACACCAGTTGATCAGAGGTCACTGAGTCAAGAATGGCTCTGAAAAGTTCGTTTCTGAGAAAAGGACTTGCACAGTGTGTTTGTAAATGCCAGTCGGTTGGATGTTTTGTATCTAATGCAATATGACATTTTGAAGTGTGACCAAAGTGCCCAAATCATTTTTGGGACCTCTGTATATATGTGATTATAGATAGGAGTGACAAGGGGAAGAGGAAATGACCACAAGCCACAATCACTTCCCTTTCTTTTCCCCAACACAAGGTTATTTTGAAGTTTTCCTGTACCCTTTTTGTATATGCAGTGCTGGTAACTGCGAAACTATAACTTAATAAGCTGCAAGCGTCTCATTTTGTAGAGTAGTTAAAATGCAGTCAAACATCCATATTGAAAAATCATTAGCTACACTACATTTTACAAACAGCTTGTAGATAACTGCACTGAAACTATGTAGTAATTGTACTATGAAAACATACTGTTACTTAAAAAAACTAAGCTGATGAATGGTTTAAACACATAATAAAAATAACTGCCAGTTTATTTTCAGAGTAAAAGAGAAGGTTGAAAATAGTCTGAAAAAATAATTATTTAATTATTAAACTAAATTAAAAAAAATTTGTACCAAATCTTTACTGTAGGTGAACATAAAATTTTATTAAATAAAGAAAATGTACCTTAAAAAAAAAACAAATAGGGTCAGTAATATTAAAAACAAAAAGTTTTATTGAGCAAGGATGCATTAAAATGACAGTACAGACATTTATAATGTTACAAATAATTTATCAAATAAATGCTGTTCTTTTGAACTTTCAATTCATCAAAGAATCCTGACTGAAGTTTTGATTGAATTTGATCAAAATATTAAAGTAAACAAATCTTCAGATGATGAAGTTTAATGGTGTCGAAATTACACTAGTAAAAATTAGTATAATTTCTTAGACCCACAGGTATTCAGTCATTTTGCTTGAATTTTCAGTGTGAGTCCTGTGGTGACACATGTACTCTTCTAGGTGCCTCTGACGGAGGTGGTGGAGCCAGTGGACTATGAGGAGTACGTTAGCAGCCATCCGCCAGGAGCGGAGCCTGGACTCCTCCGACAGCTGCTGGAGTTCCCCAGCGATGACCTGGAGCTGCTGCTGCAGGAGAGAGAGTGCGCCACGATAGAGCCGCCCGTCCCGGAGGAGGAGTGAGTCGCTCATCGCACACACAAACAAACACACACGCCACACTATAATGAACCTTGCCCTTCCTCACGCCCTCACTGCTAATCAGGTAATCTTATCATCTTGCTTAAGCCATGCTGTGCTGCCTGTAAGTGCACTGAGGGTATCTGGGGGTTTGACGTCATCTCTTTTTGCGCTCACTGTTGATAGCTCACTGGACCCCAGAGTGAGGGATGCCCTGGGGGTCTACACCGACGACTGGCTCATCATCCAGAGGAAGTGAGTATTCCTCCTTCTACATGAGCTTCGACTAAAAAAATACACACACAGTACCAGTCGAAAGTTTGGACCTACTTTTTATTTTATTTTAGAGTAATAGTAAAACCATCTGAATTGTTCTCCCAGTAAGCTTACTGAGGTGCATCCTGGGATGTTTCACACAGATACAGTTTATGTTGTGTACAAAACTAATTTGAATAATAAAAGAGGTCTTGCTTAAAAGCCTTTAAACTAAAAGGTTTCAGTTTCATAATAAGCATCATTTGAGTGCGTCTCTGTGAGATGATGCTTTGACTGGTAGTGTACAGCATAAATGCTTACTGGGGGACAAGTTAAGTAGAAAGTAGAAACATGCTGCTTTGTGGTCTCTCAGATATCAGCGATACAGCACAGCACAGACGCCTCATAACTCTGAGCGGCAGCGGGAGAAACAGAGAGGACTTGTCAAGCAAACCTTTGAGCTGGATGAGGCCGCCATTGATCGTCAGGATGAGCAGGTAACTGTCTGACAAGTAAAACACTAAACGCACGCAGTACATAGAATCACACTTGTGGTTGGAGATGTGGCCTAATGGTGATACATTGAGCCATGGGCGACACAGGCTTGTGACATTTTCCAGTCGCATTCACTCTTCTTCTCCCAATCATTTACTGTCATAGCTGCGACTATATGTATAAGTGGTTAAAAAAAGTGCCTAAAATAATAATAAAAATCTCAACTGAACAAAGTCTCTCAAGCTATTCTGTTTTATTAAATCTAAATAAATTGATAAATATAAATGGATAAATGATCATTACAAAATAATAATAAATAAAATCCTCAAGTAAGCAAAAAGTCTTAAACTAATTTATTTTTTTTTATTTAATTTTCATAGTTATTATTTAATTAAATTGAATGTTATACTCGTAAATTGCATGGAAAAATTATCATATTAGCAAAGTCTCAATGTATTTTGTTTTATTATTTTTTTTTACATTTTGTCTATTGTTAAATGAAAGAATGTTAGTAATGAAACACCTAAATGGATAAATGGTAATTATGGGCTTTGTAAAATAATAGGCAGTAAATAATAATAAAAATCCTCGAGTGAGCAAAAAGTTTTATTTTAATATTTATTTAATTGCATTTATTATTTAATTAAAGTTAATGTTATAAGTAAAACCTGAAATTGTCTGGATAAATGATCACATGAACAAAGTCTCTCAAACTATTTTTTTTATTATTTGATTTTCTAAATTATTTATTATTAAAATTAAAGGATGTTATCATTAAAAAATGAGAAAATACCCGTATAACTGATCATTATGGTCTTTGAGAAATAATGAATGGTTGTAAATACAATATTTTATTTTATTGTTTTGAATGTAAATGGGTTAAAAGGCTAGTTAAACCAAAACTGAAAATTTTGATTTCATTTCCTTATCCTCATGTTGTTCCAAACCTGTATGAATTTCTTTCTCAACACAAACAACACAACACAACAACACATTCTCAACACAAAAGAAGATATTTCTTCAGTTGCTGGTAGTTATTGACTTAGTATTTTATTTTATTTTTTTCTATGCTGGAAGTCATTGGCTTCCTGCAGCTGTTTGGTTACCAACATTCTTCAAAATATCTTCTTTTGTATTTCACTAAGAAACTCATACCGATTTGGAACAACTCGATGGTGAATAAATGACAGAATTATAAATGAACTATCCCGTAAACTAAGAAATTAGGGTTATTGTTATGGTCATTATAAACATGTCATTATAACTTTCAGAAGGGTTCTCCTAATGCAGAGTTTTGTCTGTGGCAGGATGACTCAAAGAGGCACTCAGTGTCGCTGGATGACACGCCGCGGGGAAGCTGGGCCTCCAGTATATTTGACCTGAAAAACTCCACTCCTGATGCGCTGCTGCCTTCCGTGCTGGAGCGCACGGCTGCGGAGGACATGGACCGTCGCAACGCTGAGAACCGCCAGCAGTGCCGCCACACTGATCTGCTGGGACTTTACCCTGCGCCGGATGAGGTCTGAAATCATTACACACTGTGTGAGACAGAAAGTTCAGGACTATGTGAGAAAGAAAGTAGAAAAGGAAAGTAGAGTCTTCTGTGTAGGAGACGATGAGTAACACTCAACACTTTTATGTAGGAGAGCTGTCAAATGCTGAAGTTCAAAAGCAAAGACATCTCTCTGATGATCCAGCTGTGATTTTGTTTGATCTTGTCAAACGTCTTCTTTGTCTTTCCTCCGTCTCTTGCTCCTCTGCATCGACGCTGCTCATCCTCTCGCTTTATGTCTGTGTACACATTGTTTCTGATGACTGAGCAAACGTTGCCATGGTGCTGACTGAGTCGTAGTCATGATGACGGTTCTTTGTGTTTGACAGGATGAGGCCGTCGAGAGGTGTGCCATCCCAGAGGTGCCCAACGAGCACAGCGGCCAGAGGATCATGGTCAAGTGTTTGTCGCTCAAGTATGGCTCTCAACCTCACCATTCAATCATGCAGTCATTCTGGAGTGGTGGAATTGTTGGTCATATTGCAAAAACTATTACAAAGATGAAGAATAGCAGGCAATAAAAAAAGAGACAAAAACTAAAGAAACTATAAATGTACACAAAAGAATTGCAGAAACTCAAAACAAGAAAACAAGAAAATGACTTGTTTTTGTGTTTCAGTCAGTGTCGGATGTGTTAATTTAATTTATTTACTCGGCCTGACTAGAGTATTCTGTCAAAAATAACTTCCTTGTCACTGTAAATCACTGAACGGTCCTATTATTCAGTTGGTGACTGTATTCATTGATTGCGATGTAACACACCTTCTGATTACACATCCACCCTGAACAGTTAAGCCAGCTGCAGTATGATCTGACTTGCTGTGGTTGTTCTTCTAGATTTGAGATTGAAATCGAGCCAATATTTGGGTCACTGGCTCTGTATGATGTCAGAGAAAAGAAAAAGGTATGACTATGTGTTCTTAACCTTGCAATGTTTGGATAGTTTCTGAAAAGTTTGTGGGTTCAAAGCAGGTTCCTGTAAAGCACTAATGAGATCATGATCAATCGAATGACGTTTCCCTTTCACATCCATGCTCAGATTTCAGAGGATTTTCACTTTGATCTGAACTCGGACCAGATGAAGAGTTTGCTCCGGCCCCACAGTCCCCACGTAGCCATTTCCACACTGGCCCGATCCGCTATCTTCTCCATCACATACCCCTCTCCTGACATCTTCCTAGTCATTAAGGTATGACCAGCAGGGGGCGCAGTGCCACGTGTCCTTTAGAGGGTACGGAAGGTCAGAGTAGGACAAGAGTAACTGCAGGTCATAATGAGGATTTGTTTTTGTAGAATTTTCAGTGGCTCTACCACAAAAATATGTACATTTTATAGAATATAAATGTTCTTTATTTCTGTTCCAGTATACACTACCTTTCAAAAGTTGGGGTCAGTACGATTTTTTTTAATACATATATACTGGTATTCAGCAAGGACACTGAAAACTGATCAAAAGTAACAGTAAACACATTTATAATGTTAAAAAAGATTTCTGTTTTAAATAAATGCTGTTCTTTTGAACTTTCAATTCATTAAAGAATCATGAAAAAATGAATCGCAATTTCTTGAAAAATAGCAAGCAGCGCAACCGTTTTCGACAAATACATTTTAAAGCTTATCAAGACATTTTACAGGAGTCATGACTTCAAGCTTTAGAGATGAGTCAAACCACAAAAGCAATATTAACGAAAGAAGAAAAAGCAAATTTTCCTGAGTCTTGACCTTAAGACAATTCAGATGCTGTTGTATAACCTAAAGAGAGTTGTGCTATAAAGACAACTCATAAATATTGATAAACTGAAACAGATTTGTTGGCAGGGATGCTCCAAAATTGCTCAAAAGTCTAATAATCAGTTTCATTTAGTGGAGGTTTTGCTGCTAAAGGATGATCTAAAGTTACTCAATTCAAAGTTTCACTTACTTTCTCCACCCTGTACTTTGAATGAATTCTCAATAAAAGTATATTCAATAAAAATGTGAAAAGTACAATTGTTTGTGTATTATTAGTTTAGTCAGATTGTGTTTATCTATAAATGTGAGTTGAATAAAGTCAGGCCATATTATGCAGATATTTATTATTGGTGCTTAATAATAATGGTTCTTATTGTTATCAATGTTGAAAACTGTATTTGCTGCTTAATATTATTCGTCATACTTTTTTAGGATTCTTTTATGAATAGAAAGTTCAAAAGAACAGTATTTATTTAAAATAGTAAAGATATTTATAAGGTTACAAAAGATTTCTGTCACTTTTGGTCAATTTAATGCATCATTGCTCAATACAAGTATTATTATTATTTGTTTATTTAAAAAAAAATTTAATCTTATGTATCCCAAAATTTTGAATGGTAGTGTATCAGAGTTTCCACAAAAATATTAAGCAGCAAAAACTGTTTTCAACATTGAAAGAAATAAGAAATGTTTCTTAAGCAGCAAATCAGCATATTAGCGTGATTTCTGAAGGATCATGTGACACTGAAGACCGAAGTAATGATGCTGAAAATTCAGCTTTGCAACACAGGAATAAATGACATTTTAAAATATATTAAAGTAGAAATACCATATCAAATAAATGCAGTCTTGGTGAGAATAAGAGACTTCTCAAAACATTATACATCTATATCTTGCCCCAGACATCCTTATTATTAAGCAACTGTGTTTGTGTTACAGCTGGAGAAAGTCCTTCAGCAGGGAGACATTGGTGAATGCTGTGAGCCGTACATGGTCATGAAGGAATCAGACTCCACTAAGGTACGAGTTTACATTTACGTGAGGGTTTTTGCAAGAGTATTTCATCAGACACATTTGGCATGATTATGGTATCCTCTGAGGATTTCTCAACTTGATCTGGACTACTGCAATATTTGTTAATCGTCTTCAATATGAGCAAGGTCCAGTAGATGCTGGAGCCTGTGACTGTCACTGTATAATTCTGCTGCCAAGTTGCTTTTTTCGGCTGTTTGAAATGGCACGATATGTGCTGCTCACCCATTACCTTTACACAGGGCTTGTGTAACAACCCAGATGGATATTCTGAAATGATTCTGTGGTTTTCACCTTTGTGTGTGTATACATGCAGCATAAGGAAAAGCTGGAGAAGTTGAGGGCTCAGGCTGAGCAGATGTGCACTAGGCTGGGTCGTTTCCGCATGCCCTTCGCCTGGACTGCGATTCATCTGCTGAACATCGTCAGCAGTGTTGGAGGGCTGGACCGCTCAGATTCGGACTCAGACACGGGTATTAACCAGAGTCAACACATTTGAACTCAGCTAAGAGTTTACTTTTTATTGCTTTCTTATAACCAGTCACCTTGAAGATGTCCCTGAATGTAACAACACACACAAGGGCTGATATATTTACAACTATTCATAATTTTTAAGCCTTTTTCCAATATTTGATAAATGTGCTCCATTAGTTTGAGACATTTTGATCCAGAAATACATCCTCAAGGTGCTTTATTTTGCATGAATGTGATGTAATGTAGTGAAATGTTTTTCCTGGTGCCACAGTGCAACAACAAACAGGGCCAACAACAAATTAAGGAGGCACACACATGCACATAATAAAAATATAAAATAATAAAATATAAGAAGTTATCGAGAAATATGATGTGAATAAAACAAAACAAAATATAGTAGGTAAATAAATTAGAATATTGTAGTGAAAATAGTAGAGACTTGTATGCATCAAAGAAAAAGGGAATGTCTTCGTATATATATTATCATATTTATCTTCGTAAATATTATCATATAGTTACTGGACTATGAACAATTTTTATAAATGATTTAACATAATTAGGAAATTTATTCAAACATTCGTTAAATAATTACGACATCACTAACAGTTTGTTCATAAATAAAAATATATAGTGCATATATTGAAAAATATATTCATTTTTCATGCTATGAGCTATGGATGCTGGACAACTTTACTGAGATAAATGTAATGTTAGGTGACAAGTTCTGTACAAGCTGTTTTATTGACATCTTCTGTGATTTAAACATCATCTGTGATTTAATCATTTAAGATGATGATACTTTTCAGTAAGTTTATCTGTATCTTTAAACAAACCCTCATGTATTTTTCATGCTGCAACTTGCAGTAAAGATGCAGGATATGAGGAAGAGAGCAGTATGCCCTACATGTGCTTTTCTGGCACACACTACTTGAAAGAGCGTCAAAACAATAGTTTATTGTTTGAATTTCCTGATAAAATGAACATAATATGAAAGCTGTTGTTTAAAAAAATAACAAAACACCAAATTATAAATTATAGAGGAAATAAATCCCCCAAAAATTTTGCTGAAGATGTATTCACCCTCAGGCCATCCAAGATGTAGATTAGTTTTTTTTTTCTTTTTTTTAATCAAAAACAGATTTGTAGAAATTTAGCATCGCATCACTTGCTCACCAATGGATCCTGTGCAGTGAATGGGTGCCGTCAGAATGAGAGTCCAAACAGCTGATAGAAACATCACAATAATCCACAAGTAATCCACATGATTACTTTTTGTCAGAATTGGGAAAAACTATGCACAGATCAAGCACCATTTACAAACGAAAACAGAAGCGACAGTTTGAAATTAAAAATGCCTTGATGAATTTGTTTATTACAAACATGCAGCTTTTCACTTCACAAGACATTAATTGATGGACTGGAGTCGTGTGAATTACTTATTGTGATGTTTTTATCAGTTGTTTGGACCCTCATTCTGACGGCACCCATTCACTGCAGAGGATCCACTGGATCCTATATTCACAATGTTGGTTAATTTTGTATAGCTAACAAAGTAATGTTGAATATAAATATTCTATATGTCATCCAGCCCTAGTTGCATGACACTAAACAGCATTTTCTCATTCCTTACAGAGCGTAAGGGGACGTGGAATGAGAGGAAGAAGAAAGGATTTGAGAGGATGAGTGTAGGAGAGGACATGTGCAACTTCACTAACTTTCGTCCAGCGACTCTCACTGTCACCAATTTCTTCAAACAGGTCAGTTCTCTATTCATGCACATTTCTGACGGTAGTGTATTAGCACAATATATTATTTAGCCACTGAACGAATGCTGAGAGTTTCTGTACTGCTGCAGGAGGGGGACAGATTGAGTGATGAAGACTTATATAAGTTCCTGGCAGACATGAGGAGGCCGTCGTCTGTCCTGCGTCGACTCAGACCTGTGACTGGTATCTGTCCGCACTTATTTTTACCACATAGGTTCAATTATTTAAGCTTTTTATCACACTCTGTCGGTCTCTTTCTGTCTAGCTCAGTTGAAGATAGATATCTCCCCGGCTCCAGAGGCCCCTCACTACTGTCTTTCTCCAGAGCTGCTTCATGTGAAGCCTTACCCTGACCCACGTGTGCGCCCCACAAAAGAGGTGCTGGAGTTTCCCGCGCGCTACGTCTACACCCCACACACTACCTACAGGTCAGCCCACACACATTCATGACTAAGAGATGCTAATATATCTAAAGGTATCATAAAACTACATTCCGAGTCGTCTGAATTCATAGGATTGTCTTGTGTGAGGAAAACACTAAAATTTAAGCTGTTATTCATTGGTCGTCTTCAATTAACATCACAGAAATAAATTACATTTAAAATATATTACAATGGAAAACATTTATTTTAAATTGCAATTTCAAAAACAGTAAAAAATCTTGCTGACCTCAAACTCTTGAAGTATCAAATCAACATCCAATTTCCTTGTATGGAAAACATCTGCTTTTGTGTTAGATGGTATAAATCACTTTTTTTTTCCATTTGTGGATGATTGTTACTTTAATTTAGCCAAAATTATTGGTTAGTTTCATATTTGCCCACCCATACAGCCATGGTTACGTTGGCATTGTTTCTTCCGTGGAGAAGGTTATAAACACTTATGAAAAGAACATTTCATTTATTTAAAACTATGTAAGTACTGATTTATCGTACATAGAAAGGCCAGTAACATTTATGTAGAAAGTAAATAAAACTTTAAAAAATTGTTTTAAAACAGAAAGAGAAGACACACCACTTTTTCCTTCAGTTATAAGTTAAAAAGTATTAAGTTATTAGTTACATACATATATTATGATAATTATGTTTTGTGCTATTATAAACACATTATTCACTACAAAAAAATCAGCTAAATGTTTGTAATGGGGTTTTCATGCAGCAAATGTTTTACACAGAAATTCACTCTCCTTATGTTTCATAATTGAAGCCCAATGTGAGCATAAAATGCATGGCAAAGTGGACAACTGTGTCATATTTATGATCATGAAGTAAGTGAGATCCATTTGCAGTGCCGTGAATGGAGTGTTGATGAGTGTTGATTGCACTTCCTGCTTGTAGGTGATTTTAGTGGTTACACCATATTCTGAAATGAGAACCAAGTACTGACATGAACCGATGATTTTACAGGCGATCACATGTTTACTGGTAAGTCTACACTCAGGCTTACCTGTTTCTGTAAATCAGCCAGCAGCTGGTTTTGATTCTCCAATTTCAGTTTCTGTTCTTGTGTCCACTTCATCAGGTCCTTCAGGTTAGAGATGTTTTTAAGTGGTGTGCCCTGTCAGAAGGAGATAATCGGTTATTTCCAGATAAAACTGTCGGTGTGTTCATTGAAAGGCAGTTCTGCATCTTCAATACCTTGATCGTGTCTGGGACAGAGCTGTTTAGGTTTTCCTCCAGGCTGGTTAGTTTTTTCTTTAGCTGTGCCTCTTCCAGCTCCACCCTGGTGACTGTATCTCTGTTCTCATGGACTTGAATCTCCAGCGCTTTCATCTGATCCTGCAAACAAACCAGCTGTTGAGCACACTGATCCAACTCCTTCTGCACCCACAGATCCCAGTACACTAACTGAGACATAGGAATTACAATATAATTATAATATACTAGTGAATGAATATAATGAGACAAGAAATTAAATAAGAAGTACACTGTATTATTAAAGTTATTTAAACCTTATACAATATTTACTCAATTCTCTCTCTCTCTCTATATATAGTGAGTTGAGTAAATATATTGTAATATATACATTATATATTAAATATATAACTATATTTTCACATTGAATCTTCAGATTAATGTAGACACAACATAAAGACAGTATTTTAAATAGTTTATATTTTACATATTTGTTCAGTGGCATCTTTTTTTGCTATGAATCAAGGCCAGTATGCCTGATATCAATACTGATATAGATGTCTCTAATAAATTATTATTATTATTATTATTATTCAATTTTTGAGGATAAAAGTTAATACAATAAATACAAAATACTTACATACATACATACTATTACAAATATTTTTTACAACATTCAAAAATTCTCAAAACAAATAAAATATGTAAATAATCTACCAAAGTAAGATCCTTGGAAAGGAATTGTTCATTTGTAAGTCGGGTTTTTTCCCCCTCTTTTATATAAATATATATATGTTTTTAATTTTAAAGATATATTGTTCCTGGATTCTCTGAGCCATATTACCTCTTAACACCACTTATCCCTAATGTGGGGAAAGTTGTCATTAGACCACTTATTTTTATGTGTATGTGTATATAATTAGCCATTTTTGCCTATCTTTGCCTAGAAGATCACTTAAGTGAAAATTGGCACAATATGCTTAGTAATTATAATGTTGTTGGTACATTTTAGAACTGATGCCTAGGTGAACAACCATTTCTGTTAAATGGGGCGGTAATTTCAAAATGACCAACTGATCAGCCTGGCCAGTATTTCAGTCTGTCACGAGTATATGTCATTGGTCAAGTAACATATAGGCTTTACCTGAATGAGCTGGAGTTTCTCTTTAATCTGTTGCTCATTTTTAGCAGCCTCCTCCGTGTCGTGCCCCAGTCTATTCACCTCACTCTCAGTTCGGCTGATGGCTTTCATGATGCGGGCCAGCCTGGCCTCTGTGCTCTGGTGCATATGGTGCAGGGTTTCAGTGAACTGCAGCACACCGTACATCAGGATGTTCATGTCATCCATGGAGGCCAGCTTTTCCCCGGCATGGACAGACTTCAGCGGAGATGAGGAGACCCTGTTCGCACACAGAGCTGCAAACAGCACACACAAAGCTGCCTGCATCCTGTCCTCTTCATATAAAACAAACGGTGACTGCCGCAGGTGTGAGAAATGTGCACGCTTTGCAACATGCTGCTGCTTTTATAAGCAGTGACGGTGTGTGTTGGACATTGGGAAATCAGCTGAGACACTGGCCTATCAGAGATATGCTTACAGCTGTGTGTAAGAGAGAGACCTTGACTTATGTTGGTCATACAGATGTTTAGTGGTATTGAACCTGGGACATGCTTAGCAGTCTGTCTGCCAATGCACTCTTCTCCTTTAACCTCAAAGGTACTCATTAGTTATGTCAAGATCATATTTAGCATCACAGGAGGTCTGAGAGACCTGTATGTTCACGCTGCTGCCACCTGTTCAGTGTTTGATTTGGTGTTAAGTTAAGAATTTGCAATGCCTTTCATGTCTATTTATATCACTGTTCCTAAAACATGCAGATGAACGACTAGATGTGTGTCACAGCACTCCTTTTGTTTAGAATAGAGTAGTCAAAAATGTTAATAGAATTAATGACATGATAGTAATCTCATATGTAATATTTTCTGAGAAAGGCCCCCAAATGAAAATAATTCAAGACATGATTGTGGCAGATGGAAGCATTGATCCTTTCTCTCTATTTCTATCTAGACTTGTTTACATAAGTAGTTTTAGACTTGACTGATTACATTAGAAATTGAAGCTAAATGAGTTGTATTAGTAGTTATAAACTTGTCTGTTTGCACAAATAGTTTACATTAGGAGTTGAAACTGAACGGTTTATGTTAGTTTTTGTAAACTTGGTAGTTTACATTAGATACAGATTTTTTTTATAACTGTTTATATTAGTAGTTGTAAACTTGTCTGTTTACACAATTAGTTGTAAACATGACAGTTTATGTTAGGAGTTGAAACTTAGATTTTGCACTATTTGGCTGAGCAGTGGTTTGAGTGGCTCGCCAATGTGTTAGAATTCTCTAATACATAAAATAAGTAAACTTGACCAGAGTTCTTGTGGGGAGAAGAATTTATTGAAGGTAGTAGTGTAGCACAATTCTTCAGCAGCAATGTTAGCGTGCAAGAATCTTAACCCTTGCAAGAATCTCAGTTTCTCCCAAAGTTCTGTGTGTGAGACAGAACTTTATACCTGAAGACAAAAGGGCTACAAACAGTATCTACTGTTAGGACCTCTCGCTGGAGATCCTGCAATCTACAAGAAGTTCCTGAGGAAAGTTGTTCCTTTGTTATTCCAACTGTATGGACCATTTGGTTCACACCTTTACAGACAGATTCAGTTGACTGAATCTGAGGCACAGTCACAATGTAAATGCATCTGACTAAATATATACGCATAATCTTTTAAAGCTTAACTTTGAACCTTAACTTAATTGATTAAAATAGTTTTGACAATCACATCACAAACATTATTATTGTAAAGAAGAATCATTGCTGTTTGAATGACTGTTATAATAAGTTTTCTAAAATTGTAATTACAAAGCCTGTCTGTTTACATCAGTCCTGATTACTAAGAAAACATTACCTAATCCTAAAGAAATCATTTTGGTGTGCTTATTTGTTACTTAAGAAACCTTTCTCATCTCAGTATAGTTGAAAATGGTTGTGCTGCTCAAGGAAGTGTGGCAGTTGCAATGGAGTGTCTTTTTTCATTTGCTAAATTGAGCACACTATTTTGCATTGCTGAAGTCCTAATTTGGTTTCAGAAATGGCCACACGGAAGCACCTTTCTTGAGTAACTCATTTTAGTGACTCAGTCTATTGTCCTTAGAAATGAAGGCCATGCTTGAGAGAGCACCACATTGTGCACTGCTGTCTTGACAGAAGGAAGCAGCCTGTATATAACCAGGAAATCAAGATAAGTGAACTGAAAATAGAAGAACAGAAGTTATATAAGCGTATGAGTATCATAGTCTTTGGAAACTTTAAATGGAAGTGCACATAATAGCTCTGAACTTGACAGTTTACATCATCTACAGGCTGCTCTTAAACCATTGCTGGTCTAATAGAAAAGGGTTCATTTATTCCATCTATTTCCTTCTCTGTCCCCCTCAGGAACCTGTTGTACGTTTACCCTCAGAGTGTCAACTTCAATAGCCGGCAGGGTTCGGTGAGGAACATTGCAGTGAAGGTGCAGTTCATGGCAGGAGAGGATCCCAGCCAGGCCATGCCTGTGAGTCACCGATCACACCCGCACCCGGCTCTAATCACACTGTCAAAGCGTATTCTTATGAAAAGACAAAAACCATTTGGGATTATGTGAGTACATCTGATATGATGATCTCATCTCTTAGATAAACTCAATTGTGCACAATTAAGCTCTCCAGATCTGTGCCAAGAGTATGACAACGCCTCCCTAAAACACATCGATCCATGTCACAGTGTTTTAGCTTCAGCTAAACACTCAGGTTACATTAGTCACTCGAACCAAACTCAAATCTTCAGATCTATTAAGAAGCGCTCTGGGAAATGTTGGAGATTTCAGTGAACTCGCAGAACCTTTTGCATTTTGTTAATCGAATCAGAAACTCCCTAATAGTGTTAATGCTGCATTCGAACACCAGTTGCTCACTTTGAAACATCTGTAATTTATTTAGGGCTCAAGTGAGGCCATATGGAGTGCAGGTGCATTTGAGGCTAAATTAATTTTGTTATAGTTAGAAAATCCATCCACAGTGTTACGATTAGCGAGGGCAACATCATGGCTGCAATGTAACTCCCCAGTGACATCAAGTGGAGCCGTTAAGCTGTTATTCACGAGTGCAATGTGATTTCCACTCCCCTGAACAGGTCATCTTTGGAAAGTCAAGCTGTGCCGAGTTTTACAAGGAGGCGTACACCCAAGTGATCTACCATAACAAGTACAAACCTTTGTCTCATTCACTATTCATTACAGAAACAACACTTATCCATTTTATACATGTCCAGAATAGCATTACATTTCCATACAGAAGTAGTTATTTTTGACTCAGAGGGCCTCCACTGTACAATACAATAATATTCAAAGGCTCCACATGTAGTATAATATTAACAGATATATATTTATATTATTCTATTGGATACAGAAAGAGAACAAGAGAGAGAGAGAGAATAATTATAATTTTTTGGAAGTTTTTGAAAGTGTTTTGCTCACCAAGGCTGATGAAAATACAGTAATAAAAACCATAATATTGGAAATATTATTACAATTATAACGGTTTTCTTTTAAAGACAATTGGAAGACAATAAAATTATTTCTGAAGGATCATGTGTCACCAAAGACTGGAGTAATGTTTGCTGAATGCAGCTATGCCTTCATAGAAATGCAATTAAATAGCAATAATATTTCACTATAGTACTGTTTTTTATGTATTTTTGTTCAAATAAACGCAACATTGGTGAGCATAAGTGGCTTAATTCAAAAGCATGAAAAAAAATCTGAATTATTCTGAACTTTTGTTTGGAAAAAGAGTATATATATATATGTATCATTTGTAATATTTATTTAATTCATTTTGTGAGTCCAGAGGTTTCAGAAACTGTATGTTCTTCACTAAAAACAAAAGTTATTGAGGGGGGGAAATGATTTCAGTTTAGATCTTTACTGTATGTTTTCTTTTTTCTTTTAGCCTTTTAATAAAGTTAGTTGTTTTATTATCAACTATGTTAATATTATTATTATTAATATATTAAAACAAGCTAAATAATTTAAACTTTTTTATTTACAACTGCTAAAATAATTAAAATAATTTGAACTTATCCAGCAGCCCCCTTGGCTGAGGCTCCCTAGTGGGTCCCGGCCCCCTAGTTGAAAACCACTACAGCGTTTTTACATTCTCCTCTCTCCATCTCTGCAGGTCCCCAGAGTTCTACGAGGAGGTAAAGATGAAGATTCCTGCCAACCTCACCGACAACCACCACCTGCTCTTCACCTTCTATCACATCAGCTGCCAGCCCAAGCAGAATACCCCATTAGAGACGCCAGTGGGCTACACGGTGAGAGAAGGACCCCCCTCTCTTCTCCTCTTCCTCTCTATCCTCTCGTGACAGCGCTGGAGAAGCGCTTCAGGCTACCTGATGAAACACTCACCTCCATGTGACCCTGTCCCCCCTCAGAGACACCTAGAGCGTCCTTATACATCACCTCCCACGCAATCTCTTTCCCTGCTGGGATTCAGTAGCACCCTCCCCTGATTCTCCTTATGACACTTTTGAAGTTGTAGCGTCATGTGATTGTAGGTCATATATAGCACGCTAATGTTTTTGAACTGCATGTAGGCTGTGCAGGTTAATCATAGTTCATGTTGTTTTTTGCAGTGGATCCCCCTCATGCAGCACGGCCGCTTGCGCACCGGCTCCTTCAGTCTGCCTGTCTCTGTGGAGAAACCTCCACCCAGCTACTCAGTCCTCACTCCTGATGTAAGACATTTATCCTAAACTGGATGTTTGTGATGCTTAGTGGTTGTGTTTGTGCGCAAAAGAAAAAAAAATAACGAATTTATTCAACAATTCGTCTCCTCCGCATCACCCTGGTGCCATTTTGGAGAATATCCGCTGGATGTAAACAACATATGCTGTTCTGTGTCAGCTGCGTCACACGGATACGCTGTTTCCGTTCAGATCAAATCACAACAACGTGACGCAGCTGACACAGAAACAGTATACGTTGTTTACATCCAGCTGATACGCTCCAAAATGGCGTTACAGGGTGATGCGGAGGAGACGAATTGTTGAATAAAGTCGTTATTTTTTTTTCTTTTGCGCACAAAAAGTATTCTCGTAGCTTCGTATAATTGCAGTTGAACCACTGATGTCATGAAACGACATGAGGGTGAGTAATTAATGACAGAATTTTCATTTTTGGGTGAACTATCCCTTTAAATAATTTTTACTTTTTTTTATTTACTGCTACTAATAATTATTATTCATATTATTAGTAGTAATATTATTACAAAAAATAATAATTATTAGCATTATTATTACTATTATTATGATGTTTAATTAATAAATATTTTTTGAAAATTACAAAATCTGTCAAATCTGGTTTTAAACCATATTTAGACATATTCAAAATTATGGAAAATAATTAACTGTGTCAAAAATAACTATCACTTATAACAAGAATAGAAATTATAATAATTAATGGACTGATATTATACATAATATTACATTTATTCATTGTTACCATCATCCCCGTAATCATCTGTCCAACAACCAAGATAAAACACATATTAGTTTAATTCAAAGACATCAACACTTGAGACAGCTGAAGAAAAATATTGGACATCAAAATAATTTTTCCACAAAATTTTCTTAAAATAATTTTTTATTTCCCATGAAGTAAAATTACTTCACTCTATGCTTCACAAAGAAGGATGTCATCACTCTAGCTTATTGTGAAATTCAGCCTCTGGTCTTCCCTTTACCAATGCCATCATAAAACATACAAAAATATAAATGATGCCAATTTTTTGCAAGTAATATTGCATGTAACAACTCCATTTGAGATGAGATTATAAATTTTACTATGACAAAGGCAAAGCTTATGAATATTAATATTCTCATGTTGATGATGCTTCATAACACTCTTGGCGCTTTCAGTCACTTGTCCTAATTAATATTCATGAGTCTCCCTTTTAGTAATTCACTTAGACCTACTGAGCAAGTGTCACATTATGTAATCAATAATGTTTATGAACCGAGTCTAAACTTTAGTAGGATTTGTAGATTCATGCTGTGGTGCAATCAGTTCAGCCATGGCACAACAGAAAAATGCTGAGCAGTGGATGTGCTTCTAGTTAGTATAAGGCTACAGTTTTTATTCAGTATGAAAGGGAACCCAGGTTCATATTTTCAACCTTGCATGTCGTTTAAAAATTAAAAAAACAAGCAAAAACTTGCATAACTTGACTGCCATTTAACTTGACAATCAGTGATCACTATGCTTTTTTATCAGCTCTGACTTTTCAATTATTCCCTTCTTTTGTGTTCCGCGTGACAAAAGTCATATAAATTTAGAGCCACATAAAAAGTGACAGATGATAACAGAAGTTTTGGTTTAAAGCAAATTATCTGCAGAATGTGCAACTGAATTCAGGGCTCCAGTGGTAATATAACACCTGGAAATTGTGAAATTAATAAAATGTTGAAAAGTTATGAAAATTTCCATGGTGAAGTATACATTTTCATAGTTATGCTAAATTCTAAAAATGTTTTTAAAAATCCTTATTAAAAAATCATGATGAAGAGATGGAAATATTTTGGACAAAAGGTGTGGGAACCCTGTGGATTGAGAATGGGTGAATGAGTAATTTCAAGCAAACAATGTTTTAATCATGCAACCTAATTATCCAAGTTACAGGTAATGATTTAGAGATGAATTGCAACATCAACTTAAAATCTGTAAAATCTGAGGAGGAATGTGAACATGTGCTGAGAATATGTTGTGGCCTGTGTGTGTTTCAGGTACAGCTACCAGGGATGAAATGGGTGGACAACCACAAAGGAGTCTTTAATGTAGAGGTGAAGGCAGCCTCCTCAGTTCACACACAGGTAATGGAATAAAATAAAATAAAAATCAGAAAAAGAAAAAATAAATAAATTTAACACATTTTTATATAAGTTCATTCACATACATTTCTCACTTAATGTGTGTAGGATCCACACCTGGATAAATTCTTCACACTTGTATATGTTCTGGAAGAGTACTCCTTCCCTTACCGGCTGAAGGATGTTATAATCACTGAGGCAAACGTGGAGGCGGAGCTGAAGGCCAGCATGGCGGCTCTGAAAGGGGCACTGCTGGACACTTGCGTGCGCTTCCTGCATCAACTTATGAGCAAGCTCATATTGCTAATCGTACACCCTCCTGTCATAGCAGGACAGATCGGTTAGTAACACTGGATCTGGTCACGAATATTACTTGTTACACACAAATTTTTTGGTGTTTGCTTGTGTAATCCATTTCCTCTCATTCCTCCAAATCCAGTAAATCTTGGCCGTGCTGCTTTTGAAGCCATGGCCCTGCTGGTAAACCAGATCCACAAGAACCTGGAGGGAAACCAGGACCATCATGGCCGCAACAATCTGCTGTCCTCCTATATCCACTACTGCTTCCACCTGCCCACAACAGAGCCTGTATCTCCCCCTGCTGGTGAGTGAGAAATACAGCTCACAAAGCACAAAAATATGTCATGTTAAAGTGTGAGATTTGAGAGATACATAATGCAAAACATCCTTCATGGAAGAAGTAAAATAGTCAGGGTTTGGAATAATTTGGAAGTGACTAAGTCTTGAAAATGCCCTTTCGTGTGCCTTTGAGTTATTGAACTGTTGCTAAAACTGTAAACATTATTTAACCTTTAAACTGTGCTGATTAGTTTCTCTGGGGCTCAGTGTTTATCTATTGTAGTAACTGCTTCACTCACATTTATACTCACTCTCATTTGATCTCAAGAGCAGAATGGTTATTTATGTTCATACACTGAGTGCATCCCACTTCCTCCTTCAGTGGGACTTGCATCGTATGATCTCCCCATCCAGTATGCCACGCTCTCTAGGGCAACGGCAAGACCCAGCAGCCTGCTCTTGTCCCGCTCCAAGAGCATTAGTAACTCCAACCCCGACCTGGCCTCAACACCAGCCACCCCTGACGAGGAGGTGCAGAGAATCATCGGCAGCAAGGTGGGTGGCTCTTCCTCTGGCTTCTGATTGGTTGTTCAAGTTACTGCAGTGTGACCACTCTATCCAGTGTTGTTTTCTACTTGGACTAGGGAGCTACAAGGAACAGAGTATTAAAAGAAGCACTTTGAGTGATAGTTGCTGTTATTGTTGTTGTCTTTTAAACAGTCAGTTTCTGTTTTCTCTTTTGTTGGTGAAAATCTGGGGGGAAAACTAATCAAGTAAAATCAAATCTAATAATGAAGAATCAGATATTTCACAACAAATTGGATTAACTAATCAGTGACATTGCTTTGCAAAACAAAGCTATTTCTATTAAAAATAAATGCTGAAAAAATTGCATTTTTGTTTGATTGTGAAATTAACAGATTAAAACTGTTTCATCAAAATCGTTAAATAGTTAGTTGCTGTCCCTACTCTTACTGTCGTGTGCTGGAGCTTCAGGCTCAGAGATTGACTGTGAGATGTTTTCTGTGGCAGCTGTTGATTGCTCTGCTAATAATTGTGCTTATTTTTTGCTGTGGTACTGCTGTTCCTACCCTCTCCCCTCTTTCACTGTGCCACTGACTTGTCCCCCACCCTCCTCTAAATTAATTATTGTTCCTGCACTTCGTCCCCTCCCTGTGGCACCTGTATGTGGCTGTTCTGCATTCACCTGTGTTGCACTGTGGTGTGTGTTTGTGTCGTCGGTGGATAAGCAGGGGATAGACCGCTCACATTCCTGGGTAAACTCTGCTTACGCTCCAGGGGGCTCAAGGGCTGTGCTCCGTCGGAACCCCAACTCCAGCTGTGAGCTCAAGCAGGTGCCAGTCAAACCCTACACCCTAATGTCCCTCCCTACTGCCTCAAACCATACGCCATAATATAACCTGTAACTGCCTCAGACCCTTTTACCCCACATCAACCCTTAGCCATAACATTATTTGTTACCATCTCAAACTCTACAACCTAATACTCTCTGAAAACATACAACTTAACATGATCTGTTATGGTCTTAGCCTCAACGCAGCTTGTTACCATCTCGAACCTTTAAACCTAACATTACTTGTTACTTTATCAAACCTTTAACCCTAACATTGCTTGTCACTTTATCAAACTTTTAACCCTAACATTGCTTTTTACTTTATCAAACCTTTAACAGAAGTAATACTTTTAACCATAACATTCCTTATCACTGCCCTAACCCTAACATTGCATGTTTCTTTATCAATCCTTTAACCCTAACATTACCTGTTACTGTCTCAACACGTTTAACCATAAGCTTTATTATCACTGTCTCAAACCTTTAATCCTAACATTTCTTCTTTTAACAGTATCATTACTTAATACTGTCTCAACACGTTTAACCATAAGCTTTATTATTACCGTCTCAAACCTTCAACCCTAACATTTCTTGTTACCATCTCATTTAACCCTAACATTACATATTACTGTCTCAAACTTTTAACCATAACATTCTTTATCACCGTCTTAAACCCTTAACATTACTTCTTGCTGTCTCAAATCTTTTATTCAAACATAGTTACTGTCTCAAACCTTTAACCCTAACATTACTAGTTACTGTCTCAAACCTTTAACTCTAACATTACATGTTATGTTCTCAAACATTTAACCTTAAGTTTCATTATCACGGTCTCAAACCTTTAACCCTAACATTACTAGTTACTGTCTCGAACCTTTAACCCTAACATTACTTGTTATTGTCTCAAACACTTAACCCTAACATTACTAGTTACTGTCTCAAACCTTTAACCCTAACATTACTTGTTATTGTCTCAAACACTTAACCCTAACATTACTTGTTACTGTCTCAAACCTTTAACCCTAACATTACTAGTTACTGTCTCAAACCTTTAACCCTAACATTACTTGTTACTGTCTCAAACATTTAGCCATAACATTGCTTTTTACTGTCTCAAACCATTAACCCCTACGTTACTTGTTACTGTCTCAAACCCTTAACAGTAATATTACTTGTTACTGTTTTAATTAACCTAACATTAACTCTCAAAACCTTAACCCTGCCATTTCTTGTCACTGTCTCAAACCTTTAACCCAACATGACTTGTTTTTGTCTTAAACTCTAGCCAAATTTATTTTACTGTCTCCTACACTCAAATTCCCCTCATTCTCAACTTTTATATGCTAAAATGTTGAGTCCCAGTATTTCAGCCCTACACCATATCCTCCTATACGCTCTCATTGCCTTCACTCTGGTATTACTTCTGTAATCATACTCCATAATCTTCTACCAGCTCTTTTGCTGCTGTCCATTTGGCTTTATTCTTATGTATGTGTGTTTATGCCTGAGGATGCGTGATCATTTGTGTAGAAGGTGTGTGTTGTGTGCCTCCTTCTCTTCATCAACCAACTCATCTCTCTTTCCTTTGTGTGCTGTACCTCTCCTGCCCCTGTCAGTCAGAGGAAAACTTGGTTGAAGACTATTTACCAACAATACAACAGTGCCTCGTCTTGCAGTGATGGAACAATAAAACCTAGGTTTACATATGCAATGTTGCACCCAATTCAATTAACTACTACAGTGTCACATCAATATGCTTAGATCCTCCCTTACATTATTTGATTTATTTCGTGCATAGTCAGTTAACCACAAAATAACCCCCTTAAAGATTTCAGACCTCAATCACCCTGTCAGGGTTTATTTTGCATAGATGACCGGCTGACTGTGCATTATCCCTAACATAGCATGGATACCGTTTGATTATTTCGATTTTTTTTAAAGGATCTGGGTTGGTGTATCTAGCAGGCATTGTCTTATCCTCTTCCCTCATTTTCTCTCTTTCTGTCTTCCATTCTTCGTCATCACCTTCATTGTCGTCATCATCATCACCACCAACACCAACCATCACCACCATTGTTCTGTGTTCACTCACTGGTTTGCAGGCCAGTGAGCGTGCCTGTAATCGCATGTCTGCCTTCATCGAGACTGCCTCCATTCTCTGTCCTCCCTCCAGGCAGATCGCCAAGAAGGTAGTGCACATACTCATTTACTCACCCGTGCACTCTCCTGTTCATTCGTTTCTTCATTCACTCATTTATGTACTCACCCATTCATTGAGCCACTTTATCTTGTTCATGCACACGTATCACTATTATTTCAAAGTAATCTGCCTTCATTGTGCATGTGTGTGCTTGTTCTCTATGTATATTTTGTAAAAATGCTCTGCGTTCAGTTACTTCATGAAGAGTTGGCTCTCCAGTGGGTGGTGAGCTCCAGTACCGTGAGAGAGGCGTCTCTGCAGCAGGCCTGGTTCTTCTTCCAGCTCATGGTCAGTTGACCTCCAACCTTTTACATTTACATCAATAACTGAACTCAAGTCACATTTATTTCTGTAGCTCTTAATATAATGCAGATTATTTCAGAGCAGCTTTACAGTAATAAAAGAGGTAATAAATGTAGACCTAAATGTTGTAAAATTTATAATTTAAACTGTAAAGCAGCTCTACAGAGGACAATGGTGTCATTATTCAGCTCAATTTAGTTCAATATCAGTGTCACTGTTGCAAAGTTCATTGTATGAAATGAAATGAACTCAATTCAACTATAAAGCAGCTACAAAAGACAATAGTGCCATTATTCAGCTCAAGTCAATGTTGATTCAGTTCAGTAACAGTATCAGTGTTGCAAAGTTCGTGTCATTATCCAGCTCAATTCAGTTCTCATCTGATAGTGTTAGTACAGTCCAATCGATAATAATACTGAATATTATGGAGCCCCGCACATGACATGGAGGAAAAAAATTGCAAATCGTGCACATGACATCATAATTTGTTACCTAATTAAATTAAATTGTGTGCACAATATAAGAATTCGTTCCCTCATTTTGCGAAATCGTGGCCACATTTTTGTTAAATCATATTGAGGGAACAAATTATTATATTGTGTGTATGATTTACTTGAAACGAGGGAATGAGTTTAGTAAAATGAGAGAACAAATTATCATGTTGTGCACACGATTTACTGATTTCACTTGCATGTCACATGCGGGGCTCTGTAGAATATAAATTGTTTTTTAAATGTCTTTGAAAGGGATAGTTCACCCAAAATAAAAATGCTGTCATTTACTCACCATCATGTCATTTAAAAAAAAAAATTCATTTTTGGGTGAACTGTCCCTTTAATAGTTCCACATATAGTAATGACTGTATATGACTGAATTATTTTTGATGACTTCTAGACATGTAGGTTTTTAAAAACCTAGTGTTTGGTGAGTTTTGTAAGGCAGAATCATAGCTTCAGATGGTATCACTTATTTTCCTGTGTGTGATAACAGGTGAAGAGCATGTCCCATCATCTGTTCCTGTCCTCACGCCTGGACATGCCCCGACGCCAGCGCTTCCCAGACCGCTTTGTGGATGACATTGCTGCCTTAGTGTGTGCCATCAGTGCAGACATAGCCAGCAGATATCACAAGGTAAAAGAGCAGCAGATCTCCTTTTACTGTTGGAGGAACACAGACCTTATGTAGATATGGGGATGTTTGAGACTTTATGGTGGTTTCTATTCCGTTTTATGACTGTTAACTGTTGTTATGAATCAACAGGAAGCATGCTTATCTTTGTCTAAACCAATATCTGTGTGCGTTTCAGGATGTCGAGCTAGTGGAGAGGTTAAACAGCAGCTTGGCCTTTTTCCTCAATGACCTGCTGTCTCTCATGGACAGAGGCTTTGTTTTCAACCTCGTCCGCTCATATTATAAACAGGTACATGCACAAAAACACACAAGCACACATTTTAAAATGCTCCCAGTGTGCTTGATTATAGCGTAGTCTGAATATATGATTGGTTATGATGCTCTTCTCCAGAATTTGGTCATCATATGATGAATTTCTGCTGTCATGATCACTAGACTTTGTACACATAAACTATAAAAAGCCTTATTTACATAAGAAGGAGGTGTGTTTGCACCAAAAACAATACATTTAAATTCTTATACTAGCGCACAGTGCCTGGTTTACATGGATTGCAAGTGGTTTAGTGAACGAGACACATGCAGATGAGGCACAGCTGTGAATTCATCCTAGAACCTTTAGTGACAAATGACAGTTTGGTGCATTTGTGTCTTCAGATTAATAAGCTCCACACAGCGCAGAACCCCAGCTCTCTGACAGCGCTGAGGATGGACTTCATACGGATCGTCTGTAGTCACGAGCACTACGTCACCCTGAACCTGCCCTGCGCCACCCTCAGCCCCCCCGCATCGCCCTCACCCTCCACATCCTCCACCACCTCTCAGGTACACACACACGCACTCTAACTCTCTCTTTAGTGTCAAAAGATCCTTCAAAATTCATTCGAATGTGCTGATTTGCTGCTCAAGAAACATTTCTTATTATCAGTGTTAAAAATAGTTGTGCTGCTTAATATTTTGTGGAAACCATGATACATGTTTTTTAGGATTCTTTGATGAATAGAAAGTTCAACGAACAGCATTTATTTGAAATAGGAATCTTTTGTAACATTATAAATGTCTTTTATTGCAGAATGCAGAAAAGCTTACTAAGCCCAAGCTTTTGAAGAATAGTGTTAGTACTTTAACAAAAATGTACAATTTGTTAATTACAATATATTGATTATTAATAAGCATACTTAAAGGGATAGTTCACCCAAAAATGAGAATGTGATGTTTATCTGCTTACCCCCAGGGCATCCAAGATGTAGGTGACTTTGTTTCTTCAGTAGAACACAAACAAAGATTTTTAACTCAAACCGTTGATGGCAGTCATATAATGGAGGTGAATGGGAATCATGGCTTTGAGAGTCAAAAAAACATACACAAAACCAGATTAAACCCTGCGGCTCGTGACAATACATTGATGTGAAAAGACACGAAATGATCGGTCTGTGCAAGAAACTTGGGAATCACGGCACCATTGACACTCTAGCTACAATCTCAATTACGAGTGTCAATGGTGCATTTGAGAGATAGGTGGCGGTAATGCACTTATAAGTCTGCGATCTGCCGTAAAGCAAGAAGAAGAAGAAGATGCGTCACGCGCAGGCTGAAGAAGAAGACGCGAATGCGCTCAGGACAGTTCGGACATTGCAGTAAATCAGAGGTAAAAAAAACGATATAAATACTGTTCAGTTTCTTGTACAGACTGATCTTTCGTGTCTTTTCACATCAATGTATCGTCACGAGCCACAGGGTTTAATTTGGTTTTGTTTGTGTATGTTTTTTTACTCTCAAAGCCGTGATTCCCATTCACCTCCATTATAAGACTGACAGACTGCAACGGTTTGAGTTAAAAATCTTCGTTTGTGTTCTACTGAGGAAACAAAGTCACCTACATCTTGGATGCCCTGGGGGTAAGCAGATAAACATCAAATTTTCATTTTTGGGTGAACTTAAGCAGATTTACTTTACTCCTCAAGCTTGATAAGTTCAGTTTTCTGGGATGTGGTTCTCTCTACAGTGCTGTAGAGTTTCCTGATTTGTTTGTAATTGTGCGTTGGAGAGTTTCTCGCTGTAGAGTTTAAAACCTGTTTAAAACCTGTCATGATGGATGTTATGTTTCTGTCTGCTGTCTGTCTGCCATACAACCACATTATATCAAGCTGGACACACTCAGTGGAATCCTCTTAGGAACTGAATTGCACTTCACTTTATTATGGCAATGGTGAAGCAGACATTTCTGTGTTCTCTTGTAGAGCTCAGCGTTCTCCTCTCATGTTCTGGATCAGGGTGTGGTCAGCATGTTCGAACTGTCGGTGCCGTTCCGCCAGCAGCATTTTCTTTCTGGTCTGCTTTTGGCTGAACTGTCACTCATCCTCGAGCCAGATGGAGAGGGGTGAGAAACGTTCCTACGCTCGCACACTCAAGTATTTTACTAGCGATACACAGACATTTTCAGCTTAAGTCAGTAGCTGATTTCTTTCATCTTATGGTCAATAAATATAGGCTAATATTGATTTATAATATACACAATTAAACAAATCTGTTTGTAAAAATTCCCAAAATTTTAGAAATCAGTACCAATACTGGTGAAATTTCATAGTTCACAATGCCAATTTTGATACCATAGTTAAAGGCTGAAATACATTACTGTACATGAGTTTTGCCTGATGTTTTTTGTCCCGATTTGCAATCTGGAGTCAATGCTATTTGCTGAAAGTCAAAGTCAGTCTGCGGATTTTGAGCAGATTTCACAGAAAATCACGTAGTGTATAATGAGCATAGACAAACATTTTTTTTTTTTTAGCTTCAGACTGTGATTCCATCCAATATGAGGATATCAGTCATGTTTGATATTTTAAGACAATTTTAGAACACATTGTTCTATGTAATTCGTTTTTTGTATGATGCTCGGTTGTTCTCTGTAACCATTTACAAAGTCGACAAGTGTATGATGTCTAGTGTTTCAAAATCTGTTCAAATAAAATCTGTTTAGTGTATTCCAGCCATAAAGGACATATGCTGATGCACTCCTTTGTTATGCTGACACTCTTTTGTTTAAAAAGTTAAATATTAATATGAATATTAATGGTATTAAATTAAATCAATAACATGTAACCTTCAAATATTTCTCTGGGAAGGAAATATTTGTTCAGCTTTGTCTAATTACAAATTAATGAATTGTTTTTGAAGTATTAGCATGTTTTACCATGTTTGAAGCCATTTAGTTTTAAATTTCGCTCTTAAATTAGCACAGAAAAAAGCTTTGAACTGCTTTTATAAATAAGATTCCAACACCTCAAATCATATCTCACACCTCTTTCTGTCTTTCTCAGTGTGTTCTTCCTACACAAGAAGACCATTAGTGCGCTGCATTCTCTGCTGTGCAGTCACGACGCGGACCCCCGCTACACAGACTCCCAGGTCCGCTCCCACATCGCCCAGCTCTACCTGCCACTCATCCCCATCGTCATGGAGACACTGGCCCAGCTTCACGACTTCACCGGTTAGTGAGACCCTGTGAGCCGAGCGCCCACAGTAGAGCAGACTGCTTATCTCTTCGGTTATTTATATAAACTCTTTGTTTATGAGTTGAATAGTCTTTCAAAGGTCAGAGCTCCACAGAGTCATTAAAAACTGAACAAAAGTCCCATTTCAGCCGAGATCTGTATCTCTCCACCTTTGTATGTCCCAGACACGTCCCCACAGCGTGTACGTCACGCCTCGGCGCTCGTCGACGATAACGACCCAGACAACAGCACCATCAGCCAGTCTGTTGCCATGGCGATAGCTGGCTCACCACTCCCCCATTCCAAAGCCAACCCCTTCACTCTGCCTTCAGTGGTGAGTACCTGCTCACTGACCACTATTAATAACTCATGTTACGAATATGAATGAAGGTTGTGAATTTTTACATTTTTGAACTCTAATGTATATTTAGGTTAATGTTTTTGAAAGAAGTCTCTTATGGATGCATTTATTTGATCAAAAATACAGTAATATTGTGAAATCCTATCACAATTTCAAATAACTATTTTCTAGTTTAATATTTTGTAAAATGCCATTTAGTCATGAGATGAATTTTCATCAGCCATTACTACAGTCTTGTCAGTGTCACATGATCCTTCAGAAATCATTCTAATAGGCTGATTTGCTGCTCAAGAAACCTTTATTATTATCATCAATGTTGAAACCAGTTGTGCTGCTTATTTCTATGGAAACTTTTTTTTTTATCAATAGAAAGTTAAAAAGAACGGCACTTAATATTTTGTAACATAATAATGTAACTTTTGTCAATTTAATGCATTCTTCTTGAATAAAAGTATTAATTTCTTTCAAAAAATATTACTGACACCAAATTTTGAGAACTGTGGCAGTGACCCATTCATATTAAGCCTTGGTGCTCATACAGATAATGCAGGTTCAATTCTGGCCTGCAACATGCCCTGGTCCTATTCCCTTCATCATTTTAAAGTACTTTCATCTTTATCTAAAGCCCCAAAATAAGAAAATTCTGGCCTGCAACATGCCCTGGTCCTATTCCCTTAATCATTTTAAAGTACTTTCATCTTTATCTAAAGCCCCAAAATAAGAAAATTCTGGCCTGCAACATGCCCTGGTCCTATTCCCTTAATCATTTTAAAGTACTTTCATCTTTATCTAAAGCCCCAAAATAAGAAAATATTTTTCTTACTTTTTAGAAATAAGCTATATTTATGCACATAAATGTTCTACATATTTTCCCCATGCTGTTGCTCTAGTGGAATAAATAGAAAGGGTAAACAACAGAAATAGAGTTACTTGTCATACATAGTGCATGGACTTTTGGAATTTTCCCTCACAGCTGCATTATCTTAATAGCACCACTAGAGGAGCCCTTCATATTCACTTCTGTCCATTCTGTTGGCAGCAGTACTGCTCTCCACCACTAGAGGGGTGTACTCTCTGCTCTGACGGTGTACAACAGGGTTTCCTGGTTATTAGTAAATATTAATGGCTTGTGTATGGCTGAGGAAATGAGGATCATGTTTGTCTAAGTGTTTATTATACATATGGGTGTGTAAGGACATCCTCTGTATATGTCTGTCCCAAACAGGCTGCCGGATGTGGTCTAAGCAGGTTGGCTTTGTTGTGTTTTGTCTGTATGAGTGTATTTGTGTAGTGCAAATGTGTTTTTGTTATTTTTCTTCGTCAGGCTGGCCGTCAGTGTAGCACCCTCTCTGCAGAGTGCAGCAGGACGCTGCTGGTTTGTTTTCTGTGGGTGTTGAAGAATGCAGACGCAGGGTTGTTGGAGCGCTGGGTCTCAGACCTGTCTGTGCCACAAATAAACCGCTTGCTTGATCTTCTTCACCTCTGTCTGTCCTGTTTCGAATACAAGGTACATCCACATGCCCTTCTCAAGTAATGACTCTTTGATATTTAGAAACATGGCCCATCCAGTCACAGTGAGATAGTAGGATTGATCCTGTTTTATCTTAAATACCAAAGGAGCAATAAGAGTAAAATGCAGGCCAATCAAACATCATGTTGCACTTGACACTTTGTATATTCTCCCAAAGGATATGCATATCCTTCCGAACACTTTTTAAAATCTGGAAAAATCAGGGAATTTTACATATTTTAAAGACATTTTCAGGGCTGTATATTATTTATACTAATAGTACCATATTTATTTGCAAGAATTACATTATATTCAATATTTTTTACTGAAATAAATAGTTTAATAAATAATGTTTTAGAACTTGAAAATGCAATATATAAAACATGTTCTCACAGTTTGAGATCTATGCAATCAACTTTCGACTTTTTTTTTTTCCACAATGTAATTATTTACAAAGAGGCTGTGTTGTGCATGTGGCAGTTTAAACCTATATTTGGCTGAACTGAGGGGAAAAATACACTAAAAATATGGCATGACCTCTTTAAAATTCAGAAAAATAACTTGGAACTGGAGTTTTGGAAGTCGCTTCTTATGTTACACCTAGTCCTCTGACACATTCAGGAATTTATACTTTATATTGTGCATTTTTGTGTTGCATGTTAACATGTTTTTGTATATCCTTTTCATTGTGCCTGTTCTCAGGGGAAGAAAGCCCTGCAGAGGATAAACAGTCTGACCTTTAAGAAGTCTCAGGACATGAAGGCCCGTCTGGAGGAGGCCATACTGGGCACCATCGGAGCAAGACAGGAGATGGTCCGTCGCTGCAGAGGTACAACAGGTGCTCTGTTGGTATGTGTGCGAGTAAATGTCAAACCATTGAATTTGTCATTCATCTCTGTTCCTGTGTGTTCCTCAGAGCGCAGTCCTTATGGAGGTCAGGAGAACGTCCGCTGGAGGAAAAACGTCACTCACTGGAGACAGAACGCAGACAGAGTGGACAAGTGTGTCTTTTTTCCTCTTCTCTTACTGAGTATCTTTTCGTTGCTGTTCACGTTCACTGACAACTAAATAATGTTGCTCTAGCTGTCCATTGACTTAATGAAGCACATAATCACACATGTACAGTTGTGTGTGTGTGTGTGTGTGTGTGTGTGTGTCATGGGCACTATGAATAGCTTACTGTAAACACTGTCTCTGTGCAGGACCAAAGCAGAGGTGGAGCAGGAGTCGGTAGTGGATGGAAACTTGGCGACAGAAGCTGCTCTCATAGCCCTGGACACACTGGAGATCATTGTCAAAGTAAAGTAGACTTTGTCCCTCTCATTTGAATGCATTTACTACAAATACCATGTGTTACGACATGTGTCATTTTCGCATAGTTCATAAGTGTTTGTGTATGTTTTTGCATCAGACGGTGGTGATGTCAGAGCTGAAGGAGAGTGTGTTGGTTGGTGTGCTGAGAGTCCTCCTCCACAGTATGGCAGGAAACCAGAGTGCCCTCTACCTGCAGCACTGCTTCAGCACTCAGAGAGCTTTGGTCTACAAGGTTTGTGTCTGTTGTTAACAGTGCTTGTTCATCCCTAACCCTGAGTACTGAACATTGGTGCAAAAGCCGTCCTGCACTTGGGTAATTTGACATAATATTATAGAATTATATCATTATATATCATTATATAATTTTATCAACCATTTATTGGTTATTGGTTATTTGATGAAAATAATTTTCAGCTTATTGTTATTAGCCAGAGTTTTCATATCAATGCATGCCTAAAATAGTTTCATTTGGGTTTTGTGTAAAATTCATAAAATAAGTGTTCGTTTAGATCTTATTTAAAATCACTAAATTGTATTACATGTACAGTACTGTTCAAAAGTTTAGGGTTGATAAGATTTTTTTATGTTTTTGAAAGAAGTCTCTTCTGCTCACCAAGGCTGCATTTATTTGATGAAAAATACAGTAAAACCGTGATTTTTTTTATAAAAGTGAATATTATTATCATTTAAAATAACTGTTTTCAATTTGAATATGTTAAAATGTAATTTATTCCTGTGATGCAAAGCTGAATTTTCAGCATCTTTACTCCAGTCTTCAGTGTCACGTGATCCTTCAGAAATCATTGTAATATGCTGATTTGCTGCTCACGAAACATTTCTTATTTAAAAAAAATCCTGTAGTTCAAAAGAACAGAATCATTTGAAATAGAAATCTTTTGTAACAACATGTATACGTGTATGTTTACTCTCACTTTTGAATATTACTGACCTGAAACTTTTGAACTGTAGTGAACTTTTGAACTTAAGAAACCCATTAAAGAAACCCGCTCCATAACTACTGTCACTCCATCACTAATGAAAAACACAAGAACACAGTAGAAACTATATAGAAACATCCTGGCGATCACAGACAACATCCTTACATTGTTACACTGAGGCTACATTTACACGACAACAATGTAGTCAAAAACGGAAAAGTTTTTCCCTTGCGTTTTTAAAAGTTTCACGTATACACGACAATGTTTTCAAAACGATTCGCATTTACGCATATCCGTGAAAACGACCAAAAATGCTGTATTACGTATGCCAGGCCAGTAGTTGGCGCTGTCACCTTATTAGTAAACAGTACCTGTAGGGAAGTGACGATTATATGTTGTATATGATGCGTCTCTGCTGTTGGCTGTAATATTGGTGAAGTAAATCCACACTTTGCTGAAGAAGCGTTAGCAAACTCTTGAGCAGCAACAACAGTACCATGTACTCCGCCATTGTTGTGTATGTTTGTTCGCGCTTGCCTTTAAAATCGACACGTACTACGCATGTCTACATACCTAACACGTACTACGCACGCGTGTGACGTCACCGTTTTCAAAGATTCCCGTTTTGGGTGTTTACACGGAAACGACAATGGTGGCATTTTCAAAAACTTGCACTTTGAAACCCGTTTTCAAAAATATGCGTTTTCAGTCCCCAAAACGCCGTTGTCGTGTAAACGAACAGGCAAAACGCATAAAAAGTTTCCTGTTTTTGGCTGAAAATGTTGTCGTGTAAATGGCCCCTGAGATTTTGCAGACTTGTGCCACTCAAATTTTCAATGATTTTCAAAATCATTGTCATTAAATAAACCAACTTAAAACTTTAAGACCTTTCCTCATTGTTCAGGTCAGCCTTGTTTACATATTTTACATAGTTCACGAAGGAAATTGTAGAAGAAACTAAGCTTTGCACGTGTGTTTCTGTAGTTCCCTGAGATGTTGTTTGAGGAGGACACTGAGCTCTGTGCAGATCTGTGTTTGCGGTTACTGCGTCACTGCAGCAGCAGCGTGAGCTCCGTACGCAGCCACGCCAGCGCCTCCCTCTACCTGCTCATGAGACAGAACTTTGAGATCGGCAACGTAAGGCACAATGTCACATTAAACTCCTATCCTTGATTCAGCTTTCCCTATATATAAATATGATCAACTAAATCCTGTGTCTTCTCTGCTATTCTGTAGAATTTCGCCCGTGTGAAAATGCAGGTCACCATGTCTCTGTCTTCACTCGTGGGTACCTCGACGAAGTTCAGTGACGCTCTTTAAAAACTATTCTCACATATGCCGAGGATGACCTGGAGCTCAGAGATTCCCCCTTCCCTGAGCAGGTATCAAACACTTGGATCGGAGCTGGTAGCTAAAAGGTTGTTGGTTTGAATCCCACAGCGGATGAAAACCCAACATCCACCACTACTGTGCCCTTTAGTGATCGATAAACACTTTATATCTGCTAATGTAAAGTAGGTCACTTCAGGGTTATTATCGACAACTAAAACCATAAAACATTGATATTGAAATAAACTGAAATAACAAAATATATATAAAACATATTATTGTTTTCAGCTATTTGCCAAGGCAGCATTTCTCATTTCCACACAACAAATGCTTAAAAAAACCATTCAAATTAAAGTGAAAACAGAAAATATCAAAATAAAATCTCATTCAAAATAGTAACAAAAACTATAATACTCTTTATTACTTTTCTTCTGTCATCTCTGTAGGTACAGGATCTCGTCTTCAATCTCCACATGATTCTCACTGACACTGTGAAGATGAAGGAGCACCAGCAGGACCCAGAGATGCTTATAGACCTCATGTACAGGTCAGTGCTTTGTCATCATAAAAACCAAAGGACATTTAATGTGGCTCGTGTGCTACATTTAAACACGGCTCTTCTCTGTGTGTAGGATTGCTAAGG
This sequence comes from Sinocyclocheilus anshuiensis, assembly GCF_001515605.1. NCBI lineage: Eukaryota > Metazoa > Chordata > Actinopteri > Cypriniformes > Cyprinidae > Sinocyclocheilus > Sinocyclocheilus anshuiensis. The sequence goes on along the minus strand of NW_015555781.1, from coordinate 73,898 downwards.
GCTATCAGAACTCTCCAGATCTTAGACTCACGTGGTTGCAGAACATGGCAGGGAAGCACTCAGAGAGAGGGAACCACGCGGAGGCAGCACACTGCCTGGTGCATAGCGCCGCCCTGGTGGCAGAGTACCTCAACATGCTTGAAGATTGCCGCTACCTCCCTATCGGCTGTGTGTCATTCCAGGTAGATCCTGTGTGTGTGTGTGTGTGTGTGTTTGTGTTTGAATATATGGTTTATGAGGACACAAATGTGTATAAAGGCATGGGGTATTACAGCGTAAACATGGTTTATGAGGACACTTCCTGTGTTTAGAAGTTTAACTTGAAATACAAATTTTACTAAAAATGAAATCAATTAAAGCTGTGTAGGAATATAAAAAAAAACTAATGAAAATGAAAAAGCACATAACAAAATTACTAAAACTTAAACTTAAAGTAAAATTAAACTGAAAATATAACAGTAAAAGCTCATTTAAAATAATAAGAAATACCATAATAGTATATAAATAATGCTATAAAAAAATAGTATATACACAATGGTTGTTTCATCTCATCATTCCCACGAATGAAAAATCAGGGATTTATTATTATTTTTTTTTTATTAGTCAGGTCTGGAAAAGTTTGAAATGAAGTATTTTGTGATTTTACTCAATAAAAATTTTATTTATATAGCATTACAGTAGTTTTTTATACTAATAATAGCATAATTATTTGCAAACATTATATTATGTAAAATAATTGTACACATTTTAACTAATACATTTTAAATCATTTAAAACATTTTAATGAAGTAATATAAAATTTAATCAATTGAAAATTTTTAATACATTTGAATAAAGTTTAATAAGTAAGTAATATTTTGTATACTGAGAGGAATTTATTGAAAATGCAAATGTAAAGCACATTCTCACTGGACACTTTGCTCATTTGATTAAAATTTTACAAGAATTGATGATACATTTTGTGGATTGTTTCACAGAGTATTTCGTCCAATGTGCTGGAGGAGTCTGCGGTGTCTGATGATATTCTGTCCCCAGAGGAGGAGGGCATCTGTTCAGGGAAGTACTTCAGTGAGTCTGGGCTCGTGGGACTTCTGGAGCATGCAGCTGCTTCGTTCAACATGGTGAGAGCTCACGTCACATCACTCCCCCCACAGTCATGGAAACTGAGTGCATCCAAGGGATTAGACTCGTATCCAAGCCAGCGCCACACATTTTTATGGGATTATTAACTATTAACTGAAGGTTGACTGTAGATTCTGTCTCTCCTCCAGGCTGCCATGTACGAGGCCATAAACGAAGTCTACAAAATCCTTTGTCCCATTCACGAGGCCAACAGAGACTTTAAAAAGCTCGCCTCTGTCCACGGCAAGCTGCAGGATGCCTTCAACAAAGTATACAATCCGGTTTGTTGACACGGGAAGTTTGTTAAAGAGCTGAACTTTTTTAGATTATGAATAAGTTTCTGCATTAGGTGAAACTGGGCTACTGGACAAAAATCATTGAGCTGATTCATTATTAAAAAAGTATTTTCCACTCCATTAATCATGTTACATACAGTATATCCTGATCTTATCAGCAGCTTCTAAATGTAAGCACTACTTGAAACATGAATAGCTCATGGGAGAATTCTGCATTCCCGATTTTAAATATGCGATCATAGATAGTTTCCTATAATTATTTAATTTCATAATACCTGCAAACTCTTTACCTTTCAGTGAAATTCACCTTTCTGACATTTGAAATAGGCCGTTTGTGTGCTTTGTGCACATCTGAGGAATTTCATTCGGGGAGGCTTATATGAAAGTGTAATATCTTACCTCTGTATGATGCCTATTAAAGCGTTTATAAATGCAGCTCTGCGTTGTATACAGGGGTAACAGCTGTATTTCTGCTTTTACAAAAGCACCACCTGCTGTCAAAGAGTAAATTTAGTTGAATTTACATCTGCCGTTTGTATTCAGACCAATTAAATAATCATTTATTGGGCTGATATGTGAGGTTTATCATTTTACATAACTTTTTATTTTTGTCAAAACTTGTATTATTTGAACTCTAAAGTTGTTTAAATATATAGTTCAGTCATGAAACTCTAGATGGCGCATTCTGACGGGGTGTTAACATAACTGATGATATTCAGAGAGTTAAATGACTTGGCACAAGCTGACATGAAACTTTAGATGGCGCAGTCTGACGGGTTGTTAATGTAACTGATGATATTCAGAGAGTTAAATGACTTGGCACAAGCTGATTGGTTCATGCTGCATATGTAGCCAATGGGTTATTTTATATGCTATTTGTGCAGCAGTAGTATGTCTTAAATACTCACGGCACCGTATCGCCATATGCATTGGCAGTAGCAAGTTCCTGTACTTGCTTGCAGCAGCAATAATCTACAACTACCGCAATAACCAACAGCAGCAGCGTAGCAGATCTGTTCAACCAAATACATTAACATTGTCATATCTATCACCATGCTAAAATGTTCCGAGAGTTGTCATGATTGAAATCATAGTTTCTACGGTTTATGATGTTATGCAGGTATGTTTGTATTTTAATTTTATTAAGTTAATAATAATTTATTGTACCAAACTAGCAATTGTATTTCACAGCTGTAGTAGCTATATAAAGAGAATTTTAAATGATTTGTGCTCAGGATGAAGCCAGTCTTGTGCCGAGATCCGGACCACAGACATTAGTTGCTGAGCTGTTGTGTAAAGCTCTGTGTGTGTGGTTTAGATGTTTGACTGATGTCTTTTCTCTGTCTTGTCGGTGATGATGTGTCTCCTGCTGTGTCCGCACACAGAGCTCAGGATGGGAGGTATGGCTGATCGATCACACTGTGCTTCAGTATTTATCAGTACCATATGTTGCAGAGGGAATTTTCTCCCACACAGAAACTAACTGTCTCTGGTCTTTATCTCTTTTTATTTCTCCATCGGTCTCCCCGTGTGCGGTCTGGATGTTTTCCTGGTGAGTGAACATGAACTTGGTTACCAAACATAAAATTCAAGCTGTTCCATGCCTCTGTAAGGTTCACTGTCTCTGACACATTTATGTAAGGCCATTTCACAAGAATGGCAAAAGTCAGTGTTGTCCTAGAGCACATGTGCATGCATTCAGATCCATAAACCCATCCTCCATGCCATCAGTGTTGTGCCTTTAAGCCTGATGTGGCTGAAACAGACGAAAATTATGTTATTTAGGCTTTTATGTGACATGCCATGCTCTTCTCTCTTCTTACATGCATCTCAATTGTTCCTGTCCTAAATGTTCAGGGCATAGAGGATGTTTGGCACCTACTTCCGTGTGGGCTTTTATGGATGCCGCTTTGGCGATCTGGATGAGCAGGAGTTTGTCTATAAAGAGCCTTCCATCACCAAACTAGCCGAGATCTCACATAGACTGGAGGTTTGTTTCTAAGTCTGGAGTGCTAATATCAAAATAACAATATTTATATTTTAATAATAATAACAACTATTATTATTATTAGAAGTAATTATGTTTAATAAAATTAGTAGTAATTAAATTTTTACACTTCATTTTTAATAATTAATTATAATTCTAAATATTCATTTAACATTTTTAAGTTTTTTTTTTATTTGATCTGTTTTAC
>NW_015555781.1:69778-70069 GCF_001515605.1 Sinocyclocheilus anshuiensis | reverse complement strand
GTTTTTTATATATATATATATATATATATATGTGTGTGTGTGTGTGTGTTTTATTTTTTTCTATATGTTTGAAAGTGTCCTACATTTTAAAGGACAAAGAAAAAAACACTTTACAATTTATATTAATTTATGACATTATTCATAGTTCAGGGGATACAAATCTTGGGACCGTGGTCTGAAAAATGGTTTACCTGTTGATTCTGTCCATCTCAAATTATGCTTTTAAAGGGGTCATATGATGTTGCTAAAAAGAACATTATTTGGTGTAATGAAATGTGTTTATGCGGTTTA
>NW_015555781.1:56504-69436 GCF_001515605.1 Sinocyclocheilus anshuiensis | reverse complement strand
TTATAAACGAGGCATTTGTTGCATCCAGTGGGGACATAATTACTGATTATAATGATTTATACTTATACTATACTGCATCGCGCCGCGTAAACACAAAACCATGTTTGCATTTGTGATCAGAGAAATGACAAACAACTCTTTCTTTGCGTGAACATTTGGGCGGTGTTATGCAAATCTTCCCACATCGTGACATAGACATGTGGGGGCGTTTAAATGAGGCGTTTTAGGTGGGCGTGGACAAGTCTTAACTATTATAAAGAATATCTCTTTGGGTTTGAGACTTAAGTCTTTGCAACTTTAGGGATCTTATCTATTCACGAACAGCTTGTAACACTCCAAAGAGAAAGGACAACTTGAAATCGCATCATATGACCCCTTTAATATGATCATTTGTAAGGTTTATGCTCATTTCTTTTGTAGGAATTTTACTCTGAACGATTTGGTGACGACATGGTGGTGATCATCAAGGACTCCAACCCTGTTGACAAGAACAAACTGGACCCCAATAAGGTCAGATATTACCGCTAGTACAAGACTGAAGGCTTTTTTATCAAACAAAAACACATCTATATTCATTTAATGACATGTATATACTATTGTAGTATTTATTAAAATTTAAATTGGCCTTTATTTTTATATTTTCAGTTTTCAAAATTAGTTTGTAATTTAGTAATTTTTTAAAATAATTTTTTTATATTTAGTTTTATTTATTTTTCAGTTATAGTTTTAGTCATTTTAGTACTTAAACTTATTTTATTTAGTTTAGTTTATTTACTTATTTAAGGTGACATTCCTAATTTTTACCTTTTTTTAGGTTTACTTTCCATCTAATATTTACATTTTATTTCAGCTTAATTTCAAAATAAAAATTTTTTTAATAGTTTATTTTTAGTTAAGAATAACAACACTGATTCTTTTTTAGAATATTTAGGTCTGAAACTCTTTGACCCCTATAACTGCAGTTTTGTACATACGTTCTCCATATTGAACAGTGCTGTGTATGTTTATGTTACCCAGGCATACCTACAGATCACATACGTGGAGCCCTTCTTCGATACTTATGAGCTGAAGGAGCGCATCACATACTTTGACAAGAACTATAACCTGCGCACGTTCATGTACTGTACGCCGTTCACGCTGGACGGTCGGGCCCACGGCGACCTGCACGAGCAGTACAAGCGCAAGACCTTCCTCACCACATCCCACGCCTTCCCCTACATCAAGACCCGCATCAACGTCATCCACAAAGACGAGGTGTGAAACACTGTAGTTTTGGAGGTTCGTAAATTGCCTCAAGACCGATTTTCTAAATATTTTTCCTCCTCCCTACAGATCGTTCTGATGCCAATGGAGGTGGCGATTGAGGATATGCAAAAGAAAACACAGGAACTGGCTTTCGCGACCCATCAGGACCCTGCTGACCCAAAGATGCTCCAGATGGTGCTTCAGGGATGTGTTGGCACCACTGTTAATCAGGTAACATTTAGTTGAAATAGTTTCTTTTTCCAGCATGTCGGTTTGTTTATGGATGTGAACCTGTACATGTTGTCACAAAGGGTCCGCTGGAGGTGGCTCAGGTCTTCCTGTCTGAAATTCCTGAGGACCCCAAACTCTTCCGGCATCACAATAAACTGCGCCTCTGCTTCAAAGACTTCACTAAAAGGTGGAGTGACTTTTATGCACACATTCTTGCACACAAGCATACTCACTTTTTCAGTTGAAAATGTTTAGGTAGCGATTCATTTTAATTAGTTTATCAGTGCATTGATTCAAAATCCTGCCAATGCAACTGCATCAATTTTTAGCATTTAAAACTACTGACCAACAAAAGTGATTTAAAGTAGAGTACAATATTTAAAAATGAATAAATATATTATTTTACATAAGGCTGCAGTGTTTTACAATTTTTCGTTTTCTGAATATTTTTATTTAGTATTGCTTAACTTATTTTTGGAGCAATAAACTTGTTTTTCCTGCTTAAGGTACATATTAAGAAAAAGTATTTTGAGATTTGTCAAAAAGTATTTGACCATGTTACTGAATCAAACAGTTCAGTATATAACGCTGATTGAATCATGCTGAATTTAGAAAATTTGCAATTCAATCAAGTTAAAAAGCAGTAAATCATTAATCAAATTGATTTGCTGTCAACCCCAAGTTTCACACCCCTAGTCTTATGTAGCCTCGGTTTGGATCTTTATGGTCCTAGACATGGCCGCAGTCTATTTCCAACATGCTAAAGCTGCCAATTACCTAAACCACAGATCAGCATGTTATCTTCCCATGGCTAAGAATGAAGTGAACGAGTGATTGAATGTTTGAAATGAATCCTCCAGTTAAATCAGCATTTTCTGTTTTGCAGTTCATTAAAATGGACAGCCTTTTCTTGGACTGACAGTTCTGGGTCTCTTGTGCATTGAACCTACTAACTGCAATGTTCTTGACTCAGGTGTGAGGATGCTCTGAGGAAGAACAAGTCTCTGATCGGTCCAGATCAGAAGGAATACCATCGAGAGCTGGAGCGGAACTACACTAAACTGAGAGAAGCCTTGTTTCCTCTTATCAACCGGAAAATCCCTCAACTCTACAGACCACTGCCTCTGCCAAACACACCAACACAGAGGTAACATCACACACTCCTCACTCATGCAAACACCAGCCCCTCAAGTGGGGTTTATCTGAAATCGATCATACACAGGTCATAGCAGCCTGGTTACTTGAAAACTAAACCCATCAAACTAATTAAAAATCTGTGCACCCTGACTCTGGCAAGATGTTTAGCAGCCAGTCACCATTTTTGTGTTTATAATATGCATGAGACAGTTTATGAACATGCTGTTTGAGGCTGAGACTGTGCACTAATATAGTGTTACATCTACATTCAATAAATAATAGAAAATAATATATTGTATAATTAATAAAAAAATAAAAGAGCAGTTTTGAAGGTGTCTGTTCACTTTTTGTTTAAAAAATGTTCTCATATACAGTTGTATCTGCATTTAATAAATACTACTAATGTGTATAATTAATCAAATAATAAAGTGAAAGCATTTTTGTAAGTGTCTGTTCACCTAATATTATACAAATATTAAATAATAGTAATTAAAATATATAGTTATATGTACATTCAATAAATATTAATGATGTTTCTAATAAAATAAATACACATAAATGTAAATATTTTTTAATAATAATAACAATACAATTAAAATAACAGAAAATAAAATATGGTATAATAAATAAATACAAAAGAAAATAAAACAAGCATTTTTGTCAAGTAACGTGTTTTTCCTCATCCTGGGGTGATTTCCCAAAGTCACCAGAAGTTATTTTTCCGAATCATGGATCTGTTCTTGCTCATCTTTCCAGGAATTCTCTCAGTCGATCCAGTTTTCGGCGGGTGGAGTGCTGAGGTGTGGCGGAGCCGAGTGCGGGTGGATGTAAAGCCAGACATGATCTCCCGCCCCATCATTCAACCCCCTTAAACCACACACTAAAACACACTCCACATTCCTCTCTCAGGCACAAGCCCTCCTGAGCCAGTCTCTCTCTCTCTCTCTCTCTCTCTCTCTCTCTCTCTCTCTCTCTCTCTCTCTCTCGGCGGAGCTTCAGTCTGTTTACTCTGAGAGGTTATCTGCTGTAAACAGAGTCATGATCTTCATGGGCACAGCAGCATAACTGGTCAAAGTAGTCATCAGTAGAGAAAAACGAGCTACTTGCTCAACATCGGAGGTAATTTTAGGTTCTAACCAGCACGGGGCATTCATATGCTCCTCTGCATTTCCTCCTTTTGTTTGTTTGTGGTGTCTTTCTCTGTCTCGTGCACTTGTGTGAGTGTGGGAACAATATGAGCCACAGTCCTTCCAGGCATTTGTGTGTGTGTGAATCTGTTGCCACATGAAAACTTGTAATGCAGTTTGATTTATCTGCTTGCTTGTGGATTAAAACATTTGTAAAAGCTCTGTCTTTTTGAAGACTAACCACTGACAGGCTGAGCCCAGAGACTAACTCACTCAGAGAAGACGGGTTTAATCTTTCACGTCATTTGCGCAAACTGTTTTTAAAACTCATTCTGCTGTTGGCTCAAGCAGTGATGTAGATAAGCCAAAAAAAATTTTAAAAAAAAGGCTGGATTTGTTTCAGAAGTGTAGAATGTATATAGGAGACATCCCTGGATCATTCTTTGGATGCGTGTCCCTTTAGGTAACGGAGTAAGCATATAAGGCATTAATATAGTAATTAACTGTGGAAAAGTTTCACACTGCACTAACGAGAGCACGCTAACGTTCTGCACTGACTGCTTTGAGTTTTTACTGCCACTGCTGCACCGAATCCTACTTTCAGACACAAAGGTGTTTTAATGTTCATGTTATTGTAAATGCACAGTTATGTAATGTATACTATTCAGTATCCACGTTATGCACTAGTATGTAAACTGGAAAAGAGAATGATTTAGATGTTGTTGAATGTAAATAATGTCCTGAACTAGCAATACTTTTGCCTACCTACTATAGTTGGACTGCTGTAATATCCGTCATGCACTATTTTAATGTTTGTATGACCTCTACTGCCTGTCTCGACACTATACTGTGCAAATTGCTATATACTGTACACTGTATTTTTAATTACCAAAATTATTTTTTTTATTTATTTTTATGGTTTTCCCTTTTCTCTTCCAATTTTACTTTTTATATTAAAATACATTTCTCCTATTTTGTTTAACGGTAGCTTTATTTAAGTGTTTATGTATAGATGTAGATGCGCACACATAATAAAAGTGTATTCATTTATTATTAATAAATTAAAATATTATTTACAGTATAATCATTCTCTGTATTGTAAATAATATTTTAGAAATATTTATATATTAAAAACTTGAAGTTGTTATGTATAGATATAAATGCATATTAAATGTAAATAAATGAATGTGTATTCTTTATATTATTAATAAATTAATAATATTTACAATGTTCATTATATAGTAAAAATATCAATATAATAAAAGCTTAAAGCATTTACGTATACTGATATAGACACACATAGTCAAGGTAAATATTAAATGTGTATGATTTATATTAACAAAATATTCAGTCTCTATATAGTAAATAATAATTTAAGATATTTTTAAAAATATTCATATATTAAAATGTACTAATAGATGGTTGAAGATATTTCTTTAAAACCGTTCTCGAACCCTCTTTTCACATGCAGCTCTTATTAATCTCCTCACAGCTTGATTGTCTGCTTCTCAAAACGACCTCCATATGGTTAACGTGTCATTGATATGTAAGGAGACAAAGAAAAAACGCGCCTGTCCATCTGCGAGCTAATAACAAATTTATATTATCTTAATGGCGCTTTACAGTCCTTATGGACGACGGATGTCCTCGTCTTTACCGTAGATCGGTCTGAAACGGCATATCCCGAGCAGCACATCACCAGCGTTATCAAGTTACAAAATTGCACTACAGCAATTCAGTATGACCGCATTAAAGCTGAATTTAATACTAATGAATGATTTTCGATGTTTCCCGACCGTCTGTAATATTTAATAATTATGAGGACGCGTGTTGTTTCTCGCGTTGCTGAACTAATTGCTCTATATTGCGTGGACAGTTCAAGTGAAAATAAGAAGAGCAAATATTTGATGAGGATAATGGGATTAAAGGAAGAGTGGACGCATGTGTTGGCTCTTTAAGAGCAGAGGGAGGGGTTCGCTTCATGGTTTGGCTGCGGTGTTTTTGTCTGTCAGGGAGACTGCTGGCCTTATCGACTGAGGGGACTGGAAGGGGGTAGGTGACAATACACACATGCTTTATATGCTTAACCTTGTGATTGTAACGGGGAAACAACACAGTTATACAGTATTCGCGGGGTTTTATACACTGGGTTTTCCTTTTGCTTTCATGGTTGTGATGCTTCAGTCTTTGTGCTGCTCGATTTTACTACGAGTTTCAAAGTAACGGTACTACGATGGGGATTCACCATTTAAACCGGACTTATTGCTATTATATGACTCGCTTCTAGAGTTAATGTTGCATTTATTTAAAAACCAATGCTCGCTTTTATTGGTTGATATACATTAGGCATATGGAAATGGAAAAGCATCTATTATAGGAAGCGCGCACAATGCCTTGACAGTGTGATCCTGAGAGTTCAGATACACGCGTGTGGAATCATTTTTAGTTCATATGGAATATTATCAGCTGATTATTAAAAAACATTTGAAGTGTTAAAAAACGAATGAAATCTAGGTTCATTTGCGGGCGCGCGCCTTTTTGTTAGTCAAATCAGGTCATAAAGCACCTTTTATGTGTTTATCGTAATATACTTCTTTTGTAAATCGCGCATTTAAATAGGCTCGACGGAGATGATGGGTAAATGAGTGCTGAAGACGGTTTGGGGTAAATTCTTCATTGAATAAACGCCCCGTGACTCTGAGGAGAGGGTGGGGAGAGTTTTTCATGACTTCCAGATGTTCATCACTTTGCTGCAGTGGTTTTGAATTCACGGGCCTTGGTTTGGTTGGCCAGAAACTGTTGGGCTTCACACGCGCGCTTTAATGTCTGATTTAAATTAGCATGTTACTGATTGTGAAACACCTCTTGGACTGGAGAACGTGTGGAAAAAAAAAGAGCGAATAACAACTATTCAGCTCAGTAAGCTTACGAAATTTATAATAATGTTTTAGTTGTAGTTTGGTGATTTCTTTAGTCGTTAACTGTGACATTAGACGTTTTTTGTTACTATGTTGTTTTAGTCACTAAAACTAAACTAAACTAAACTAAAGCAGTTAGCTAGTGAGGGTTGTAAAGTGATCACAGTACGCGCTCCGTAGTGCGGCACAGGAATGCGCGAGGGCTGAAGCCGTGGAATTCCTCGCGCTGGAATGCTCAGTTATAAACCCCATTTGTAACGTGGAGCACACGCTGGGCGTCTAAATGTTGTTTGCAAGATTAATAAAATGAGCGCTTTTAATTTCCTTTAATTGTTGGTGTTTCTCAGAGTGTCACTCTGGAGAGTGCTTGCTCTCCAAATTCATTTTATAGCCTTTATAGCTTGTTATATTGCAGAAACTGTCTTCTCATTTGTGACTTTTGTAGTTTCACTGAGCTTTTTTTTTTCTTTCAGAAAATGCTCCTAATATACTGAAGCATTATTTCTCCTGAGCGTCATCTGGGCAATATTCTGGAGAGTGCTTGCTCTCCAAATTCATTTTATAGCCTTTATAGCTTGTTATATTGCAGAAACTGTCTTCTCATTTGTGACTTTTGTAGTTTCACTGAGCTTTTTTTTTATTTCAGAAAATGCTCCTGATATACTGAAGCATTATTTCTCCTGAGCGTCATCTGGGCAATATGTACCTGTATGGCAGTGGGCAGCATTTGGTCTGATTCTCAGCAATTTTATGGCTTGTCATGTTCACTTTAACTTACCCCCAGCAGGCATTATTCTGCTTGATAGGTGTGTAAAACTGGCTGTCACTTTAAATGTGATGTTCAATTCATCTTAGACAATAATCGAGCACGCAAACAGTCAGTGTAATTCTGTTAATTCGGCAATAATTTATTTTCCTTTTTTTTTGGTTCAATAGCCTGTTAGTTCCCTTGAAACAGAACATCACGCAAGGATAAAATCAGTTAAAGGGTTAGTTCACCCAAAAATGAAAATTGGTTTTACTCCTCTATCATTGCAGTCAGCGGGTGTTGCAGTTGAACGGTCCACAAGTCGTCAAATAAAGCGTACGCATTCATAATAAAACGTGCCTCACACGGCTCCGGGGGGTGAATAAAGGCCCCCTGTCGTGAATCCATGCGTTTTTGTAAGAAAAATATCGTACGTATTTCATACGTAATAAACACTTTTTTCTGTCTTCTGTTATCTGTCATACACGGATCCGTTCCGGCGGAAGGCGTATGATGTATGCGCAGCGAGTGCGCGCCTCTTGAGGTATGCTAGTCTCGCGAGTTTGTTTATAGGAGCAAAGGAAGCAAAGTTTCCTTACTTTAGCAAAGGAAAACCAGTCTCCTCTTGGCTTATATCGAAATCCGCCGACATTTTTCTTTGCAAATCTTTGGTTTGTACTTCTAATTCGTGACCGGCGTTTTGTTTTGTTGTCTCTCTGCATTGGTCACCAATCACGCAACGCCGACGTCCTACGACATCCGCCGGAACGGCTTCCGTGTATGACAGTTGGCGGAAGTGATATAAAAGTGTTTATTACGTTTGAAATATGGATATTTTTCTTACAAAAACGCATGGATTCGCTACAGGAAGCCTTTATTCACCCCCCAGATCCGTGTGAGGCACGTTTTATTATGGATGTGCGCGCTTTATTTGATGGAATAGCCAGAACAAATTTTAATTTAACTCACGACTGGATTCGTCTGAAAGAAGAAAGTCATATACACCTAGGACGCTTCGAGGGTGAGTAAAACACAAGCCAATTTAAATTTTCGGGTGAACTAACCCTTTAAGTCTCATTGCTGTTGAAAAGTATGAGGGCTTGCTGTTACCACGTGCTTGTTTTCTGTATGTTCATTTCTTATTTTTATTTTATTTGTTTATTTGACAGTAACAGCGCTAATTAATCAACAGAAACAATAGCACTGTAGGCTAAGCTTCATGTGTTGTTCATGGCCAGTTCCTAAAAAGGCGAGTGAAAATTACAATAAAATAATTTATCACAAATATCTCAGGTAAAATAATGCATTCAGACCAAATCCCAAACCAATACAATGCACATCCACCAAACAAACAATGCAGCACAAATCGTAATTTTGGTAGCAAGCTACAAAAAAAACAAAAACAACAACGAACAAACAAAAACAAGTGTTTGCAAAAATGTCAGTAACCAGCTAGCATTAGTGTTCTAATATTTGATTAACAAGCCATAACTTCAGCTAAATAGTAATAGAAGGGTAAGTACTAATTCATCTAATGCTGTTACAGAAAATGCAGACTGACTAAAAGTATTAAAAGGCATTCTGTAGGTTAGCATATTTAAGTACATTTACCAACTCAGAAGTCTATATTAATTTAAAATCTGACCGCTTTGAAAGCTGTTAAGTTTCTGATCTAAAACTTGGAGGTTCTTTGTATAAAATTTCAAGTGACATCATTGTCTATGTTAGCCCGTACTCATCTTATCAAACAATATGTGAAATGTGTAATGATTATTTTTACATGTGTTCTAAAAAGAAAGATATATCATTAATAGATGTATAGATCTGTCGCTACTTCCATTACATCACGACTTTAAACTCGATTTTCAACTTATTTTTTTGCCCAGATATCATAATGTCTGGCTGTGACGTAATACATGGTGTTCAAAATAACGCACCAGTGTTGGTTACATTTTGCTTAAGGCATAATCGATTTAACCATGTTGTAATGTCGTTCATTACACAAGTCATTTTGGAAGCTTCTTGCTCCTTTGTGCAGTGTATGTGCCTCTTTTTTTTTTTTTTTGGCCGAACAGAAAGTAAAAAACGCTTCTAATCCGGAGGAGACATTAATCTGAAGGGGAGAATGGAAATGGAGTCCCCAGAGTGAAGGTGTGTCTCAGTGTTTGTCTGCTGCATGTGTGGGACATGTGTTCTGGGGTGTGTGCTGTGCCTGCCGTGCTCGTCTAACCCAGAAATGCTCAGTGAAGTCTCTAGCAAAGATTCTGCGCAAACTTCAATGCACAGCTGTCATTTTATCGTAACTCTCTATTAAGTTCTGTCAGGATGTGTGATAGTTGCCCTCTGGAAAAGTTTTGGTTTCCACACGAGAGGTCTGGAACCTGGAAACAGTGAACCTGTGAACGTTCCCCATGAAATCTGCTTTACTTACTCTGTTTACATTAGTGAGCAGAGTCTGACTAACCCCTAAGTCTCCCCACCACAGCTGCCCCGACCGCAGTGATGAATCGGCACCCCTTTCATACTCATGACCTTATCGCTGCTGCATGACACTACAATTACAACATGCTTCTTTTGCTTGTCTCTTTCTTCTAAGCATTTATATTCCCTGCCAGCTTCTCCCTGCCATTCATCACGCTTAGTCCCGGTTCTCGCAGGAATTTGCCGTTAATTCTTTTTTGGAGGGGTAAATTTGGATGTCTGTGGTGATTCCTGTTGCCCGGCTCCACCCCGCGGGCCATTTCCTGGAGGTCAGCACAATGACCAATGGCGACGCAGCGTGTGTTCGTTCTGCTCCTGCTCCGGCGGTAACGTGAGCAGAGAGAGGCTCCTCCCTGGGCCTTGAGCTTTGGCTTCAGGCCTTGGTGTTTCTCTGCATGCCATCGTTTTCTCCATATACCACTCCCTAATGTAAAAAACAGCTCTGTTTGTGCAGGGCATGCGGACAGTTTCCAGCATCGGTTATAACTCTATAAGGTCCTGGTTGGAGTCTTGCAACAGCCTATATTTATGAAGCTAGCAGGTTTGTTACGCAACATAACCCAGCGGAAATGTCCCCAGACTGTCCACAAATTGAGAAGAACTGAGCGCTGAGTTTTGCCTCTTATCAACAAGATCTGGTCGCACAAGAACAGCTTTGGACCACCAATGGAGAAGTATTCCTCCCAGAACAGTTTTGCCTTACTTGGGGTCAGAAATTAACAGGGGGAAAATGGCACCAAAAATGCCTCCCAAATTCAAGATAAGGGGAACTATTTCGTTAAGAGGCAATATTTGAATTTATCCCCTGGAATTGATTTACAGGGGTGTTTATTATAATTACTTTAATAAATGTGTGAATCTGTGTTGTCTTTTTTGTCACATATTTCCTTTCAACCAGTTACTTAATTGAAATCACTTTCAGAACAGCTGAATTGTTCCATGCTTTTTTCCTTCCAGCTGATAAATGATAAAAACTTTAACAGCCAATCAGAGCCCGAGAACTTAAAGTGGCAGACAATAAAACTCCAGCATGCGCTTGTTAATAAACAGAACATTATCGTCCATTGGTGTGGATGCTAATAAAGTTATCTTTATAGTTATTATTCATGGGGCCTTAAGAGTTTTCAAACTTTCATAGTTCAAAGACACGGCACAGTTCCAGCTTTGTCTTGTGTGTTTTCTTGAGTGGTTAGAGGAATGCACTAAATACGATCACAATCGGGACGGCTGAGCCCTTTTACACTGTGCTGAGACTCTGTTGTGTTCGCAGTATTTTTAATGTCATTCCTGAGTTTGAAGTTTAAGTTAAGTTTTCCTTAAGCCTCATCTAGTCCTGGTGTGCTTTTTACAGCCTATGGTCAGCAAAGTAGAAAACGTAAAGCCAATGGCATTTGAAATGACTCACGCTGGGTTTCTTATTCTGAAAGCAGCCAAAAGTATTTCTGTTCTAGACGTTTCCATTTAAATTGCACCCTTTGCTCTTTTAGCCTCTTTTAGCCTCTCCTGACCTACACTCTTTGTCTTTCGGCTCTCCTTCCTGCTGAATTTGCTGCATTTTTGTCTGTTACTGTTTCTGTTTTTCTCTCCCTCCTTGATTTTGAAGTCTCCCCATCGCCTTGGCTGGGAGGAAGTGACCGACTACTTTCTGGGTCTTTGGGGAACTGTAGCTGTAGCTCCCTTTCCTGTAACTCTTTCTGAACCTAAACTCATGCACTGTACATGCACATGTGCACACTTGTTTTCAATGGACCGTAACCCTCATGTATTTTAGAGCATAGTATCATCCACATCTGTCTAAAGGTCATGAACTTTTGCTGAGTACGTGCTTGACAGTGTGTTGCTTCATGTGTGGTTGGAAGGAGACGTTTGTGTTGTCGGCACTAGACATAAGTGTGTAGTCAAGTGTGTTGTCAATCTTTTTATCACCATCCACATAGTCATTATACTAAAATGACTATGGACTTTATAGTATGGTATGCATGTGACACAGTGCATGATATATAGCGTGGTGTACTGTATATACCTGAGTCTGAGACCACTTTATTTAGCATTTTTCTTATTTATATGTTTACAAATTACGCTATCTTTCAAAAGTTTGGGGGTAGCAAGATATTTTTTGTGAAACTGAATCTTGTTTTTTCCCCCAGAAAGTATTTTCTAGAAAGCATTAAATTGATCAAGCGTAACAGTGAAGACATTTATAATGTCTTTATAACAAAATATTTTAATATTAAATGAATGCTGTTCTTTTTAAACTTTCTATTAATCAAAGAATCCTGAAAAAATGTATCTCAGTTTCCACAAAAATATGAAGTAGCACAACTGTTTTCAACAGTGAGAAAAAGTAAGCAAATCAGCATATTAGCATGATTTCTGAAGGATCATGTGACACTGAAGACTGGAGTAATGATGCTGAAAATTCAGCTTTGCATCACAGGAATAAATTACATTTTATCAGATATTAAAATAGAATACAGAAAACATTAATTGTAATAATATTTAACAATATCAATGTTTTTACTGTATTTTTAAATAAATAAATGCAGTCTTGGTGAGCATAAGAGACTTTTTTTTTAATTTGAGTTTTACAAAATCGTATCAATCATAACTTTTTAATGGTAGTGTAGATTATCATCATACCATTTTGAGCAAAAAGTTAACTTGAAAGTTAACAGTGACTTTTTGGTTTCTCCCCTTTTTTCTTTAATGAAAACAGCACTCAAGCTGCACGTAAAATGTCTATTTTATATCAGTGTTTCTTGTTTTACATTTTTATTTAAATTAGTTTATTTCAAATTTTAATATTTCGAATCTCAATTTTTTAACTCCACTATATCTTTACGTCATTTTATGTCATCAAAATAAAATGGCAATGTCTATTAACTCACTACAAATTTACTCGTAAACCACTAGTGAATACATCCAGAAAAAGAAACATTAAAAAAAGTTTATGGTTACGGTAAGATACTCTTTTTGTTTTCCAGAAAGAATGGGACTTTCTTAGCAGTGGGCAAATGAGAAGCATTACGTGTGTTTTAATGGCAG
>NW_015555781.1:55220-56494 GCF_001515605.1 Sinocyclocheilus anshuiensis | reverse complement strand
TCTCTCTCTCTCTCTCTCTCTCTCTCTCTCTCTCTCTACCTCTCTCTACCTCTTCCCTGAGCTCCTCCCAGCTCTATATTAGAACCAGCTGTGGAGTTTGAGGCTGAATGAATGGCTCTTTGTGATTTGGCTGTCACTCCTGTATAAGGATCTGTTTCTTTCTCCCTCTAGAAACTGGCATGACAAAAGTGTTAGGACAATGTAACCTAATGTTCCCTCTTTGACATTGTTACTCCATAAAATCATATCAATTCACCACTAAGACTGCAGAAATGCATGTATGGGATGTTGGGCTTTAGAGGAACTTGCACTTGATTCTTCGCATTTACATGGACAACAATAATCCGATATTAATATGATTAAGACAATACTCTGATTAAGAATCTACCATGTAAACAGAGATTTTAGATTACCTTAATCCGGCTAAAGTCATATTCGAAGTAAACAGAAATCGAATTAAGACATGTGGAGTATTCCTATTTTAGTCACATTACTGAAGTGCAGAATAGACATGTAAACACTTTAATCACATTATTACCGTCGCGTCGTGTGGGACTTTTCGCTGCATTTTGCGACAGGATACACACACGGCAGTGGTCAACCGTTTGACGGCAAATAAAAGAGCTTCAACACCACCATCGTCTGAATGCACGTACAAATAATTAACTGCACTTAAAGGGTTAGTTCACCCAAAAATGAAAATTAGGCTGCATTTTACTCACCCCCGAGGCATCCTAGGTGTATATGACTTTCTTCTTTCAGACGAATCCAGTCGGAGTTCTATTAAAAATTGTCTTTGATCTTTCAAGCTGTTTCATGGCACTCAATGGGTGCTGCATTCCTTCAGTCCAGAAGACGTGAAATAAAAAGCTCCCTTTCATTAAAAAAAAGTGTCTCACACGGCTCCGGGGGGTGAACAAAGGCCTCCTGTAGCGAATCGATGCATTTTTGTAAGAAAAATATCCATATTCAAAACGTAATAATCACTTTTCAGACGAGTCCAGTCGGAGTTCTATTAAAAATTGTCTTTGATCTTTCAAGCTGTTTCATGGCACTCAATGGGTGCTGCATTCCTTCAGTCCAGAAGACGTGAAATAAAAAGCTCCCTTTCATTAAAAAAAAGTGTCTCACACGGCTCCGGGGGGTGAACAAAGGCCTCCTGTAGCGAATCGATGCATTTTTGTAAGAAAAATATCCATATTCAAAACGTAATAATCACTTTAACTTGTGCTCACTGTTGTACACGGAAGCAGTTCCGGGAGCATGACGTATGA
>NW_015555781.1:54705-54978 GCF_001515605.1 Sinocyclocheilus anshuiensis | reverse complement strand
GGATCAAAAGAAGCAAAGTTTCCTTACTTTAGCAAAGGAAAATCAGTCTCCTCTTGGCTTATATCGAAATCTTCCGGCATTCTTCTTTACAAATCCTCGTTTTGTACTTCTAATTAGTGACGGTTGTTTTGATCTCTCCGCTGTGTTTCCACGTGCGTCACTTCTGAGCGGCACATGCGCAAAGTCGAACTCATACGTCATTCCCCCGGAACTGCTTCGTTTACAACAGTGAGCGCAAGCTAGATTCAAGTGATTATTACGTTTTGAATATAG
>NW_015555781.1:40840-54194 GCF_001515605.1 Sinocyclocheilus anshuiensis | reverse complement strand
ATATTCTAAAAGCAACTCATGTAAACACCATAATCATAATATTGGCTTATTTAGAATAAGGTAAATAATTAGATTACTAATGTCCATGTAAACGTAGTCACTGTTGGATCATAAGCTTAGATGACCAGAAATGAAATTCTGTATGTGATTAACCTCAAAAAACATTTTAGGAAAATATTAGTATTTTTTCATGTCATTACATTGTTAAAGCATTAAAAAAAATGTAAAAAAAAAAAAAACTATGTTATAACAGAATGATTTGATGAGTCCGATTTAAATGATAATTACAAAATATTATCATATTTCCATAATCCAGTGTCACTAAATTAATATCAGACATTTTTGAAGACCAAGGAGAGTGAGTGGTCATGGTGAAACATCCAAACATTTAGTATCTCTGAAAAGCCCTGAATGTGCTCTGTACAGGACATCCAGACTTAAAACTGCGCCATGTATAGTCTCAGAGAAATTCACTAAAATATAATGTCCTCATATGAGGATGCAGGGTCTCAGGAGGTTAAGAGGATAATTTTCCAGTCATGCAGACTTTTAACCACAAAGTCACTTGAACCCTGCTCTTGAGGATGTCTTTGAGGTGTAGGAGTGTTTGTGAAGGTCTTCGATGTTCTGGAATGTTTCTGGATGCCGTCTGGTGTCCGGCAGGGGTGTGTCCATTTCTCTGGGTTTAGGCGGGTGACTCGGTAGAACTCCGGACCAAAAAACATTGCTCACAGCGCAGAGCTTTCCCAGGCTTGGGACGATTTGCCAAGTAACATGTTGTTGTGGTTGAGGGAGATGAGGGGTGTGTTGTGGTGGTAAGCAATGACGATAGAGAGCCAAGACAAATTAGTCTCTCACAGAAGAGTCTGTTTTGGATCAACAGTCGTGAGGAGTGGCTTCTCTGGGTCTTGAGATGACGGCGAACGTCTAAAATGAAGGGTGCGACCGACATCATATAAAGAATCTGCCAATGTTAGTCATAATTTGAGCAGTTCTGTAAATAATTCATCTTTTTTCCCCCCCTTTAGGATTTTGGTGGCACTCATAAGAGAGTTGAAGGAATCGAAAGAGGAGAGCGAGGAGGTTGGGGAAGAGAGACCATCATTTAAGCACAGTGAGTTATTTAACTCTGACTGCTATATTTAGACGAGATACAAATTACTCAAGTGGTTCTCTTGCATTTAAGGAGTCAATTTATTCCTTGTTCATAGATAAGCATCCCAAATTCCACGTCATAGCCAAGAAAAATAAAGCAGCTTGTTGAAACGGACCTTGAGTTTCACACAGTGATAAAGAGACCTTTGAACATCATCATCAAAACTAAACACCCCTTAATGTTTATCCGTTCCTCAGAAAGCTTGCTTGAGTGAAACTAATGACCAGACATTTTCCTTGACATGTTTTCATAATATGAAACAAGCTTTGAGGAATTCAGTTTTCCCGACTCCACAAGCATGGAGAATTTACTCCTACTGAGTAGACCGATATAAGACTTGCTAATCTTAATAATGTGGTAGTGGGTGTAGGACACCCTGGAGGCAGGAGATGTCAACTTCCGCTGCTCTGGAATGTAAAGCGAGGGAAGTTGGGCGAGAGGTACGGAGAGAGGGGCATGGGTTTATGGCAAAGCATTCCTACCGGAGGAGGGTACAGACTGGCTGTACTGGTCAAAGGTCTGCTGCAGGGCTCTGCCGGGGAGGGGCACACTGTGCTCTGTTCACTGTCATCTCAATGGGACACTGTTTATGAGCAGACAAAGAGCGAGGAAGGTCACCGCCACACATGCACGCATGCCTTTGCACAGTAGTGACCGGTGCAGCCCTGTTCTTCGGCAGGAGTGGGTGGATGTGGTGGGCTGGAGAAGGGGATTGTTCGGGAGCATAAGGCACAGCGCTGAAACGACAAGAGTCAGGAAACTAGGTTTCCACATTTACTGTAATGTGAGTGGCACTGTGTGATTGGTTTCCAGGGTATTGCTATGTGGTTGCTAAGGTGTTGTAAGGGGTTTAAAGTGTGTCGCTCGCTGTGCAGTGTTTTGGATGGATATTGATGTACGGCTGCTGTTTTGAGTAATTTTAGCATGTTGCTATATATACTAGGGCTGGACAATTAATTGAAATAAAATCTAAATTGTGTTATGCTAAGTGTGATTTTCAAATCGCAAAGATTGTGATTAAATTAAATATATGTACAGCGCATTTCGGAGCTATACATGAAATTTTAATTTACACTTGAGCAGTTTATTTTTATGTAGAGTGAAATAGTATTGTTACAATAGTAATTTGTCTTATTTTGTTTAATATATTTGAAGAGTTCATTTGCAAAAACCGATAACCAAATAATATCAATCAAACTGCAGTTGGGTTGGTTTGATTAAGTAATAATAACTTAAACAAATACAGGTAATTTACAAAGTTAAAGTTCATTGAAAGTATGTTTTTTTACATATTAAAAGTTTGGTTTATAGCAAAAGCAGATAACTCCACATTTCATGTTTTAGAGTTAAAAAAAACACTCGTTTAATCTTTGTAATCTCCTCAGATGACAATGTAGATGCCTGACAAACGTTGTTGTTGTTGTTGTGATCATAAACTGTATGGATGTGATTACACGCAATACACAGAGTTTTTCCCTCACCATTGTAACGTGCTGCTTTTGCAAGGTTCCGTGAAAACGTTTCAGCTTTTATTTTCCTTTTTCACCCTGAAGAAGATATCACAGGTTCATCAAGTTCGTCGAAATTATCCATACTCGATCACTTTTAGTCAGCTTTGACGAAACTCCTCTCAGCTAGCACGTCTTTTCAAAGTGAAAGTAGCCTTGTCACCTGACCTGAATACACTAAATAAACTAGATTCGCTAAAATGAATTTATCGGCTTCTGTTCAAAAACAACAAGGGCGCTTGTCGGCTTCTGCAGTAAAACGTGAACTCGCAATGCCTTGAAAGTGGACAAAACCGGCTTTTTTGACAAAATGTGTTTAGGGTTCAGATCGCGCTATATGTGGAGAATAATGCACGGCAATCAGCATCATTTAAAAGTGGCGTTTATCGGTTTTTGCAAATGAACTCTTCATTTATTTAATAATAATATTATTAATAATCACAATAAAGAAATAATAATAATAACTATTATTAATAAACTGATATATAATCACAACATTTTGGTCAAATCGAACAGCCCTGCATAAAAAAACAAACAGAGCAAACATGGAGCTCTTTAAAAAAAATGCTTGGACAAGTTTTTTTTTTAATATAATTAGTTTGCTCCCCTTTAAAATACACGTTAATATATTTTTTGTTAAAAAAAAATTTCTTTGTAATGTCTTCAGAATGTTGAAATAAATCTTTTTATTTTTTAATCACATTGTAAATCACAATAGCAATTTTTATTAGAAAAATCATGATCAAATTGTCTCCCCAAATCATGCAGCCCTAATGCTTGGGCATTCTGAATGATTGCTATGTGGTTGAGGAAATGTTCAGAGTGTTTTTTTAGCATGTTTCTATGCAGTTACTAGGCTATTCTGAATGGTTGCTAGGTGTTGCTTGGTCGACGAAAGCATGGAAATTTGGTCTTTAGATATGAGTGCTTTTTTTGCCTGATCTATAAGATGACGGGAAAGTCGTAAGTAGGTTATGGCCGCTTGGAAAAATCAGTAAGCTAATAATTTAACAAACAATGCAGTACAAATGATAAAGGATGAGTTGCACACTAAAGTTTAACACATAAGAGTTTGTTCAAATCTTGACCCTAAATATGAACAACAATAATAGAAATGTTAGAATAATAGTAGACCAGAGAAATAAGAGAGACAGAGAGATGTGTTTGAGGAAAGCAAGGGTGTTTGTGACACTGTGAGAGAGACAGGACAGTTGTGTTGTTGCTTAAGGCTGGATGTTTGTCATGCTGTGTGCCTTTTCTGGAGTCTGTAATTATGGCACATCAGCCATCCCCCTGTCAACAGTCTTCACAGCACTGACGCTCCAATTTTCACACACACAAACACAAATGTGTGTGTTAGCGCTCATAGTAACACTTCTCATGCGTACTCAACATTCATCTGTGGCTGTGGCAAGGGAATAAAAAGCCCACTAATTAAGATGATGTTGACTTAAGCAGCTCGGCATGTTTTAATCAAATCTTTTTGTTTTGCATGGCCTCATTATCATCTTTCTACATTGTAATATATTTAATGGGCACACTCAGAAACAACATACATGCATTTCTTTTTATTATTAGCTTCTAGCATTATTGATAAAAGTGCATTTTTTTTAGTCTTTCTTTCATTTAAAATTTTTGAATTTAAATAGTTTTTTTCATTCTGCTTACCTCACCCATTTAATGAAAGCAGATTATTTGGAAACTTAGGAAATCTTTATGTAACAAAAATTTGACTTGCTTTCCAAAAAAGTACAAAAGTTTAACAAACAAACAAATAAATAATTATATATTTTCTATTTATGTATAAAAAAAAAACACGAAGTATCAAAAAACTGAGACAAAAAGGGCAATCTTTTTGTAAACTTGCTCTATTATGAAAAATATATTTCTACACTCTATATACATGTAACTATACACTAAAAATAAAATATCCCACATAACTCAGCTTATTACATCCTGAAATTATGCAGGTGAAACTGCAGTGAAAACTAGTGTATTTGTTGTGCTTAAAATATGACATCTGAATAGTACTGATACTTCAATAAAATTAATTTAATACAAAATAAATAAAACAGGATATCAAAATGGGCACTATGAAACAGCTGAGAGGCCTGTTAATTGAGTGAGATTTCAAGTATAAGAAAGCGAGCAAACGCACACAGGATGGATAGTGGGCAAGAGAGCTCATTTTGTCGGCTTAAGATCTACAAAATACCAAATCAGTTCAGTCAGTGTTTCCGTATGGCCTACTTTCTTCTCCAAAAGGCAAGAACATAAACAGACTGAGAGGGTCATGAGATTAGACAGAGGGGGAAAGTTTTGTGTGAGGCAGCAAGGGAGAAGCAATTTCCCATTATAAACCGAAATGACTGGCGCAGTCAGCAGTTCTCTTTTGAGATCTTACTAATGACCTAGAAAGTTAATCTTTGGCAAAAAGGCACATTAGCTGGGAAAGATGCAATGCTGAGGGGGAAAAGAGAGCAGTCTAAAAGCACAAGAGCCAGATGAAAAGAAAGGTTATAGTAAAGCCGGTTCATTTTACCTAATTGATTTTAAGATGGAATGCTTTGCTTCAGATGAAATGCGCAACTGAGAGAGCGGAAGAAGGAAGAGCGGACAGAGGTCAGCTGCTATCTCCTGATCATCAGCTGACAGAGTGAGGAAAAATAAGGGAGAAAAGAGGAGATAGAAAGCATGGAAAAAGTGTGGGAGAGAAAGGCCAAGCAGTAGTGCCTGTGTCTTTTTTTATAGTACCTCGATTCTGAGAACCACAGAGAGCGCATTCAGATGATTCCTAATAAGGCTGTAACTCGATGCTCTTTCTCCTGTTGTCGCCTGCCAGAAAACGTTCCCCTCTTTTTTCCCTCTCCTCCAAACAAGAGAACTAGAAACAAACAGAAACCGAACAGCCTAACTTTGTAGGGGATAAAGCAGGGGATGAATTACAGGGAGTTTGACCCCCTTAATTAAGACTTGAACACAAATCAAAAGGTTTGTGTGGGATCTAAAGGTAAATATTCATATTCAAGGTACAAGTCAGGTACAAGTTAATTCTACATATTTCATAAGGAACATTTTAACAGCATTCTCAAAAATCAAAAGTTAGCTTACTAGTTAAATGCTCAAGAGTTTTCTGTTAGGACATCAGGTGCTGTAATTATTTATAGACTTACATTTAAGTAGGTGTATGCAGGGCTCGAATTGAGGGGGGATGGCATCCCTCTTGTTGAAAAAAAAGACAAAAATCATCCCCTCTGTAAAACCACCATCCCCTTTAGATTAATAATGCTGTGTATTATTAAGTAAAACTTATCGTGCAAATTAAGTACTGTATTAATATTCTGTACGTATAATAATTTATAAACTAAATAACGGCAATTGGCCAATCAGAGCTCAGCATTAACAAGCTCAGTCATTTTTCGCACAAAATGTTTCAAGCGCAACATCTGCCGTTCTTTAAGAAGACAATGTAATAAGGTATGATATTTCCTTGATTATAGTTTAAAGACATTCCCCTGACATAACGTTATTGTGCTGTACTATGTGTGACTGTGAGGATGAGGGATGCGTTTATTCAGAAATGATCACCAGGCCTGTTATAATTCACGCTAGCTGACATTATCAAGTATGTCAGTGGCTGCAAAAACAAAAGAAAACTTGAGTCCAAAAGCATTCAATGCATGATGAAGCCTATTAGAATGCAGTTAGAATGCCTCTATAATTCAAATAATGAAAGACAAATATATTAGTTTTTATTTTTTTATCTTTATATGATGTAGTTAAGTAATATCACTCAAGAATCAGCACGTGTGCATGATCGCAAATGTTAAAGTAAATTTATACAGCAGTTCAGCAGACAAGAAGTTAATTGAGTGTTACATTTTAGACACATTTTGTCTTTTTTCCTGTTTTGCAAATTAAATGGTTCCAAACAAAGTTGTTGTGCGTCTCATAGGAACACTGCGGTGTATCTTTCCTGAATTAATTTGTTTTTGAACGAATCGAGTGAGCCAATTATTCAATGATCCTTTCATAAAGACAGTCAACTTGCTTCGATTCTAATTGAATCAGCCATTTTGAAAGAATAGTTTGATTGAAGGACTCAATGAAACATTCATTAAAACAGACACTTGCCGCCATATGCTGGTGGTTTTAGTGTTATATTTATTTATCCGTGACAAGCCTTAACACACTCAGCAAAATATCGTCTAATTATCGTTATTGATAAAATCCCAAAAAACATTTATATATTTTTTGTCAATATTGCACACCAAAATAAGGGGCATCATTTAGGTCATTTGACACACAGGCTGCACAAGGAAAACAGCTCATAAACCATAGTTCATTTAATAAAGCTTATTTTTTGATAAATAAAAATTAGACAAATTTTGTAATCATTTGTAAACACAGGACCCCCCACCCCACCATCCACCTTGACATTTTTTTTACATTTCGACAACTGGGTGTATGTCACTACTTATTTCATTACTTAACTATGCCAGGGTGCCCAAAGACCCCCCTGAAGGGCACCATATAATTTGCTGGACTAAGGGATAGTTCATCTGAAATTTACTCACCCTAACGACTGACTTCTGTGGAACATAAAAGGAGATATTTTGAGAATTTGAGATTGAATTTAAGACGTCATCAGCTGAAGAATAAATCATATTCAGAGATGGGAACCGAGAAAAATGTAACAGCTCTGATTATTCATCTTAACTTTTCCAGTTGCTTAACAGTTCTGTTAACAATTCTTTAAATACTTTATTTCGAAAAAGGAAAGATGGTTTCTCAGTTTCAAACCCAAAATATCTTACGTATGTTACAAAGGAAACTGAATAAACATGAAAGTGCCATTTTCCTGCTGTCAATCCAGCGGTAGTACTGTGGATTTTGAGCCTTTCCCCTGCTGGTCTGAGGAGTATATTTGTATACAGCTGCTTATTACACGGCTCTGTGGAATACTTGATTCTGATTGGTCAATCGCGCCATCCAGCGGTGTGTTATTCCCAGATAACAACCGCCAAATTGAATAACACCGAGTACTACGAGTTATCTTGACCGGTACTACTTATATGCTTAACGAGTCACTCCGCTATTGTTGACTGTCTGGCGCCATCTTGTGACTGAAAACACTTAACCACCGCGTGTTACAATGGAAGAAGTATTCATTTCAACATATATGGTAAAAACAAATCTTTTTAGCCGTGTAATAAGCGGGATAATGTACATCCAGCCATTTGTTATCTCAGAATAAACCCCTTCAGGCTGATACAAGGCCCCTCCGCTTTGCGTCGGGGTCCTGATCACCCTGTCGGGGTTTATTCTGAGATAACAACCGGCTGGATGTATATTATCCCTTACTTAATTGCTGATTTAAAGATTTTGAATGAGAGCTGCCCATTAGGTTTGGTAGCTGGCTATAGATCTCATAAGTTTAATTGGAAAATTGGTATTGGTTACTTACGGTATCTCTCTTATTCAGGAGAGATTGGCTGGTGAATGACAATCATGGCTCAGGTGCTTCATATGGACTCCAGTTTTCCAGGTAAGGTCCCACTTTGCATTAGGATACTACATATACTGTAATGCGTATATATTGTGATTGTTATCCTTTCCCCAGTTCATCCGCTCTTAAGAGACTAAGTATTAAAGTGAAGCCTTGTTCTAGTCATAGCCAAGTTTATTATTTCCCCTGTTGTCCAATTCCGAGATTAGACTGAGATTTCCTGCAGTTGAAAGTTGTTTCCTCTCTCCTTAGGGAAGATTAACCCCCCGGAGCCCCCCTCCTTGCATCGAAAGGACCCAGAGGCTCCATACTCAGTAGAGACCCCCTATGGCTACCGTCTGGACCTGGACTTCCTCAAGTATGTCAATGATATTGAAAAGGGCAACACTATTAAGAAGGTGCCAGTGCAGCGGCGCCCACGTTATGGCTCGCTTCCACGTGGCTATGGCTACACGGGCTCCTGGTGGACCTCCACTGAGTCGCTGTGCTCCAACGCCAGCATGGACAGCCGTCACTCGTCGTACTCCTACTGTGCACCGGGATTTCACAGCTCACAGCGACCCAGCTTCAGTACGGCACGTGTGGAGAAGACCTTGCTGGATGCTCGCCGCAAGCTGGAGGAGGAGAAGGATGGCCGTCGTTTCTCAAACCTGGGTAGAATGCACAGTAGCGTGGCGGGCTCCAACACCTCCCTGTCCAGTGCCCACAGCTTCAATCGTGCCCAGGGAGGTGGCTCCTACACGCCAGTGAGCTCCGGCTTGTCCACACCTGTCTCACCGACGCCCGCCCATCTGCAGCACGTACGGGAGCAAATGGCCATTGCCCTGCGGAAGATCCGTGATCTGGAGGAGCAGGTGAAGACCATCCCGGTGCTGCAAGTGAAGATCTCTGTGCTTCAGGAGGAGAAGAGGCAGCTTAGCGTGCAACTCAAGAGCCAGAAGTTCCTGGGCCACACACTGGGGTTCAGTCGGAGCCGTCCACGAGGAGAGCTCTACATCGACATACCCGAAGAGGAGACGGGAAACGGGAAGGGAGCCGCAAGTAGAGCCGCAGGAAGTCTTTCACCTACCACTCCGGGTTCCCTTCAGGACTCAGGATGTGAAATCGAGGAGACTGTAATTGTCGGTGGAGCTCGTCCGGGTGCAAAGCGGGAGGTGCGAACTGTCGGTGTAGGACCTGAGGTGGAAGAAAGGGCTTGCCGTCAAGTGGGAGTAGGGGTGCGAGAAGAGGACTTGGGGCTGCTGCCTGAAACCGAAGCCCTCAAGACTAAGGTGGGGCTTTTAGAAGTTCAGCTGAGGAAAACGATGCAGGAGCTACAGAGCACTCATCAGCAAGTCGAAGCAGCTCAGAGAGAGAGGCAAGCTCTTTCCCCTCAGGTAGACCATGCGGTGAGAGCCACCAGTCTCGGCTGGAAAGAGCAGCAGGGTCAGGCCGGTGCGGGCCTGCACACAGTTGTCAGTTTTACTCAGCAGCCTCATCAGCAGAGGACCGTGGGGATCCAAGTGTACACACTGGAGCAGCCCACTGTGGTGGGTGTGGGGACACTGCTAAGAGCCCAGGGTTGCACTTCTCCCAATCAGCCTGTGTCTGCACTGGAAGGACCCCACAGAAGTCATGCAGAGTCCCCAGCAGCAGAGGGTGTGTATATCTGTCGCTATTTACTCACCTACATGTTGTTTCAAACCTGAACTATTTTCCATGGAACATGAAAGGAGGCAGAATTTTTATGTTGATTTTTTTCTGTACAATAACAGTGAAAGGGGAAAAACAATGTTCACTTGTGAAATTACAAAGAAAGTATCAAAGCACCATGAAAGTGGTCCATGCCCCATTTTAGTATTCTGACACCACATGTTAGCTTTGTATGAGCAACAGACTGAAATTTAAGTCATTATTCACTCCAAAATCTCCCAATTCTCCTAATTCTAACCCAACTTCTACATTTGTATATTCATGTATACACATGAATTTACACATGTATATTCAAATATGCTGTGAGAAGACGCAATGTGCCAAGCTTAAAGGCCATGGAGGCAATTGACCGTTTGAATATGCAAAATAATCTGGTCTGTTCATTACTTAAAGCTGTTGTATAAATTTTGAAATTTTGAAATATAGAGCATAAGAGGTGGTCACACTTTTCGTTCCATTGTCTTCAGTGTGGGAAACTGGAAACACGAGCTGATGCGAATTTCATTGTGTTGCAAAGTTCAAGTTTGGTGAACTCTTCTTACCTGTAATGTCGTATTATGTGAATACATGTGACCAGTAGACCAGAAGATTAATACATCACAGCTTTACCTTTTAGCTGAATTGCTGAACACAAACTTTAAAGTGCATAATTTTACATTTTGGATTATTATTTGTTAAATGTTGAATTTATGTTTTTAAAAAAAGCACTACAGAGAGTGACATCTTATCTTGTCCATTGCAGTGTACACATAAGTGTAGTGTGACTGCCCTCAAGACATATGGTCTACTTTTATGGTGCTGTTTTTACTGTTTTTGGAGTTACACCGCTTCTGCTCCTATTCACTTTTACTGTGTTGAAAATAGCAGCATGGATGTTCTCCATTTTTTTCTCCTTTTGTGTTGAAGTTGAACCAACATTACGGTGTCTAAAAAGACAAACTCCACATTTTTGGATGAACTATCTCTTTAAAATTATTTTAGTATTTGTGCTTAATTTCTCTTTTGCCCTCAGAATTGCCGCTTGAGTTTCCCATTGCAATAAGCTCTAAGCAGGTGCGGGAGGTCTTGAAAAGTGAAGTGTCCAAATCAGTGCCAGTGATCAACCAGGCAACTGCTATGGAGACAAAGTGCAGCCAAGTGGCTGCCGTCTACCAACGGTTAAAAGAGGGTGAGATTAACCAGAAACCAGCAGAAGAAGCCACCCAAATCGATCCAGCAAAACCAGGTTTGCTATGTTGTCTTTTAGTAACTGGTGATGATAACAATGAATCAGACATCTTCTACGTATTCCAACTAGTGATTCTCACACTGGCTACTGTGTTTGTATTGTCCAGCCTCCCCTCAGTCCACCCTGAGGTCAATAATGAAACGAAAGGCTGATGGGGAACCTGGCTCTCCGTACACCAAAAAGAACCTGCAGTTCATAGAAGTCAATGGAGGGTAAATACAGAATTATGTTAATTAATTAAATGATATGTTGCAGATATTTGATTCAACAATATTATCATTGAGCTACTATGTATTTTTCTTTTAGGATAACTGATATTGCTAAAACAATTTGGTTAAGGGTGTCTTTTTGGTTTTTGGAAACTATAGTTTTTAAGAAATTTGATATTAAATTGAAAACCAGAGTGTCATTTGCACAAAACTATTATTTTACTGCCTAGCAACATTTGTGTTTCCTTAAGGAACTGCATATCTAGTTTAGATTATCCATTTCATTAGATCAGAGGGTTTATATGTTAAATAACAGCACTAATGTGACTTGCAGGTACGAGTCGACATCATCTGATGACAGCAGCTCGGAAAGTTCAGATGAGAGTGATGCAAGTGAATACCACGAGGCTACAGAGAAACTACCGGAATCTGCGGAGCAGCAGTCTCAGGTGATCTCCTGCAACCCCCAGCCCATCTGTGAGACAGCAGCTGCCCAAAGACCTCAGTACAGCACTGCCCAGCCACCAGCCAATCACACTGCAGCACAGCAAAGCGCCAGCCAATCACAAGCTACGGATGCAGCTACCCAGCAACAGGTCACCCAATCACCAGCAGCAGAGGTAGACATACAGCACTCTGTAAACCAATCATCAGTGACCACTACTGCTCATCCGGAAGGCATCATTCAATTCACAGAGGCAAAATGTGTTTTCCAAGGGTATACCTCTCAAAGCACTGATGCGTCTCTTGAACAAGACTCTGTCCAGTTATCATACACCAGCACTACGGTGCACCAATCCAAAGCCACCGATTCAGACGTCCAGCCAAATCTCACTCAGCCAGAGGTGTCGGGCCTTTCTGCTCAGCAGACAACCACTCATTCACAATCCACCGGTGCCAAACTTCAGCCAAATGTTAGCCAATCAAAAACCACTGACCTCACCACCCAACAAGGAGCAACACAGTCACAATCTACTGATGCCTCACCAAAACAGGACATAGCCATATCCTCCGCCACGGATCCAGCCGCTGATACAAGCACCACCCCCACTAACAAACAAACAAGCAGGTAGGTTGACTCAAATCAGTAACACAAGCTCTATTATGAGATTCACTTTTGATTATGTAAGTTGGCTGTAAATGCTGAGTGACGAGCATTTTCTCTTTCTTTCCAGACTGGAATTGAGTGGCAGCCTCATGGTGGCTCTCCACACCTTGCAGAAGGCACTCAGTGAACCAAATGCATTTAGCCATCAAAATGCAGTATGTTCATCAGTTGCATTCTTATGCATATAAATGATAGATACAGGGATTAAAGTTCCGTCACTACGACGGATTTCCATCAGTTCATAAAGACAGTCACTTGCTTCATTCCTGAATGATTCAGCCATTCGAACGAATCAATTGAATGAATGATTCAGTGATAAAATCAGTGACTTGCCGCCACCTGCTGGCAGATTTAGTTTCATTTTTAGCATATAATTTCAGTTATTTGAATCATATTTCTGTATTCAAAATTTTATATTTAAAACATTAATCTCCACATGAATTTATGAATTTAATTGCACTCGTGCTACCTCTGAGCCTCATTAACTGTCTGAAAATGTACCTACAAGCCACTTTTGTGTTCTTCTGTGCCACCTCTGTAGTACAAATTAATTTATTAATACTAATTTCATATGATTGGTAACTTATTTGTCTTATTTTACTTATTATATTGCAGGGATTAAAGCAAAAAAAAATATTTTGACTGAATTTTTCCTCAGCCATACCTGTCGCACACCCAGTTTAAGAGCAGTTTTTTTCTTCTTGTAATTAGGAGCGCTTGTCCTCCTAATTTAAAAATTTAGGAGCACCTTCTGATCAATAATCAAAAATTAGCCTTCCTAATACAAGGTGAAATTTGACTCCTTAAAGTGAATTTGGCCCGCCCATGAGAAAATGAGCTACTACCGTGCGAGGCGAGCGCAATATTTTTTTTTCCTCGAGAGACATCATGGCTTGCAAACGAGCGAAGCATGGCAGTTGCCCCGCCTCTCTCCTCCTCATTAG
>NW_015555781.1:39492-40824 GCF_001515605.1 Sinocyclocheilus anshuiensis | reverse complement strand
GAGGTAGCATGAGTGCAATTAAATTCATAAATTCATGTGGAGATTAATGTTTTAAATATAAAATTTTGAATACATTAATATGATTCAAATAACTGAAATTCTATGCTAAAAATGTAACTAATTCTGCCAGCAGGTGGCGGCAAGTCACTGAATTTATCACTGAATCATTCATTCAATTGATTCGTTCGAACGGCTGAATCATTCAGGAATGAAGCAAGTGACTGTCTTTATGAACTGATGGAAATCCGTCGTAGTGACGGAACTTTAATCCCTGTAGATAGCATAGTTCTTAACTTCAAGATATATTTATGGTTGTTTTAAAAGTGAATAATATAATTATTTTGCTTAAAAAATTAGTATGTATTTGCATGGGGCCCTATGAGTTCTGTAATGCGGAAAACACAGACATCCAGCCAGACATTCCAAAAATATATAATTTACAGTATAACATGAATAAATCAAAAGTAGGGCTGTACACTTAAGTCATGATACAGACTAGTATCAGACTAGGCCTTCACGACAACTTCAAAATAAAAGTTTGGTTTCACTTGATATTGTGATAGAAGTATATTACTATTGTACAGTAGAATGTACTTGTCAAAGCAATAATAATAATAATAATGAAATCAATAAAACCTATTTTTTAAGAAATACAATTTTCCTCCATATTTTTGACAGTAAACCTATATTTTGACTTGTTTGTCAAAAATAAAAGGAATTGTTACATTTTCATTTGACTGTTTTAAAACATAAATTAAATATTAATATTAATGTGTTATGCCTTCATTTGGTTACCACCCTTTTTTGTTAATAAATTAGTATTAAATAATAAAACCAGAACAATTAAAACAGACAACACAGAATTTCTGAATTTCATTGGACCCTATCATTGTAAATAAAAAAGGAATAAATTATTAAATTGCCTAAGTTTTATTAATTAAAAAGACACGCTTTTTGATTATTAAAATTGAATTAAACCAATAAATAGGACACCAGGAAAAAATAAAATGGAAAACACAGAATAATTTGGGAAAATATAAGATGGATTTCATAGGGCCCTAGTATTTGCAGTGTCTTTGATTGCGTCAGCCATGTCCATTGTTGCACTGACGCATTTAAAATAGAAAAATTAGGCAAGCATCACTATTGTTATTGCCCATTTTACTATATTTCCCATCCAAAACTTTGCCATGCAACTCGTCCAGTACTATTTGTGCCTCAGGCATGAATAATACCTCAAATTAACAATTACAACAATCAGACAATTTTCTTACAATTTTCATATGGCAGACCAAATAATAGGTGGAAACTCCATTAGACTTGAATTGAATA
>NW_015555781.1:35744-39202 GCF_001515605.1 Sinocyclocheilus anshuiensis | reverse complement strand
TACATACTTGACCAGAATTGAGGTTGGGCTCTTTTGACTTGCAGCTACTCTCAATACTTTAGCAGCACCATAGCAACCACACAAAATACCCTAGCAACACCATAGAAACCACAGCACCATAGAAAATACTGAGACACGTCGTTCCAGCTCCAACATTGTGGTGGCAAGTTGTGCAAGGACAAGTGCCACTCATATTTTATAAAGAGAAAATCCAGAAAATCATTTGGTGCTGCAAAAATGACCTTTAAAACAGAGCTATTCAGTTATATTGATGATCTTCTAGTAAATGAGCATGATGTATTTATTGTAATATGTAATATTGTAAGCCCGTTTCTGCGTTCTCTTTTGTTGACAGAGGACAGCCTACACCACGGTTCTGCAGGAGTGGCTCAGAGTGTCCTGTCATAAGGCTGCTGACACTGCAGTAGTCAAAGCGTACATGGACACCTTTGCCTCCATTTCCCCCCAGCTACTGGAGTTTGTCATCAACATGGCTGACGGCAATGGAAACACAGCTCTGCACTACACTGTCTCTCACTCCAACTTCCCTGTAGTTAAGCTACTGCTGGATACTGGTGAGCGACGCTCTTCACATCTCTGAGTAACACTCACTGCTGACACCCTATTTTCGTAGGTGCAATCAAACGGCCTGGCGGGCACATGCACATGCTTTGACACATTACGTCATGTCTATTTCTATTGTTAAAATTGCAAAAAGGGAATTCAGTGGGGAAAGGGAAATCCGTAGAATTGAGTACTTAAAGAATGTAACTAATATTCCATTATTAATATTTTGAAGTTAATATTTAAGGCTGATTAACATTTGGGGTTGGTAAGATTTTTCAAATTTTTTTTTTAAAGAAGTTGCCCGCTAAGGCTGCATTTATTTGATTAAAAAATACAGTAATATTGTAAAATATTATTACAATTTAAAACAACTGTTTTCTATTTTAATATATTTTCAAATGTAATTTATTTCTGTGATGCAACACTGAATTTTCAGCATCATTACTCCAGTCTTCAGTGTCACATGATCCTTCAGAAATCATTCTAATATGCTGATTTGCTGCTCAAGAAACAGTTATTATTATTATCAATGTTGAAAACAGTTGTTCTGATTAATTTTTTTTTTGTGTGTGTGTGGACACCATGATAATTGTTTTTCAAAATTCTTTGACGAATATGAAATTCAAAAGAACAGCATTTATTTCAAATAGAAATCTTGTGTAACTTTATAAATGGTTTTACTGTCACTTTTGTTAAATTTATTGCATCTTTGCTGAATAAAAGATATTCATTCCTTTAAAAAAAAACTTACTCGGTCCAAACCTTTGAACAGTAGTGTATTTGTGGCAAAAAATGTGTCATTACGTTTTATTTAGCATGTGACAGAGCTATATCTGTCCCTCTTATTTATCAGCTGTCCTTGTTGTGTAGGTCTCTGTAATGCTGACAAGCAGAACAAGGCTGGTTACACAGCTATTATGTTGACAGCTCTGGCTGCCTTCAACTCTGACAGTGACCTTCAAACCGTCCTACAGCTGCTCTGCACTGGCGACGTCAATGCCAAAGCCAGCCAGGTGCGCCCCCTTCTGGTCCATCAGTATACTGCAGTATGTGTCAGTTAGTGTATTATACTGATGCCTGTGTGTGTGTTGTTGTAGGCGGGGCAGACGGCACTGATGCTGGCGGTCAGTCATGGCAGAGGAGACATGGTGAAAGCTCTGCTGTCCTGTGGAGCTCAGGTGAACCTGCGTGATGATGACGGCTCCACAGCGCTCATGTGTGCATGTGAGCACGGACACGTGGACATTGTGCGCCAGCTGCTGTCTGTGCCAGGCTGTGATGCTACGCTCACTGATAATGTGATTATCTCTTTGTTTAGCAAGCATCTAAATCATATTTCCACCTTCATCTGTTAAATTCTGTCTTTCTTCTTTCTCTCTTATTATTGTCATTTTTTCCAGTTTTGCATCGGAAAGGTATAGTTCAGCAAAAAATTAAAATCGTAATCATTTACTTACAGATATTTTGATAAACGTTGGTAACCAAACAGTTTCAGGTCCCATTGACTTTCATTGTATATAAATAAAAAAACTATGAAGTCAATGGGAACCAAAACCAAGTCAAGTCACCTTTATTTGTATAGCGCTTTATACAATACAGATTGTGTCAAAGCAGCTTTACAGTGATAAACAGAAAAATAGTGTGTTGATAATGTAGGAGGACAATAGTAAGCAGTCAATTTTTCAGTTAAAGTCAGTTCATTGTTGATTCAGTGATGTCATCATCCAGCTCAGTTCAGTTCAAATAGTATCTGTGAAATCAAGTCGACAATATTGCCAGAAATTAAGTGTCCCTAACGAAACAAGCTGAAGGCGACAGTGGCAAGGAACCAAAACTCCATTGGTCACATAAATGGAGAAAAAACCTTAGGAGAAACCAGAGTCAGTCTGGGAGCCAGTTCTCCTCTGGCCAGATGAAACCAGCAAGGCATTGGGTAATTCCAGGCTGCAACACGAGTCAGATTGTGCAGAGGACTCGTCTGGTTCTCGTGGTCTTGTCCCGATGGCCAGACGAGGTCTTCACAGGGGATTTGTCTCTAGGGTTCGTCTTGTTGACATGGTCTCAGCTGAGATTCAGGGCTGTAGAGGTCGTCTCTAGGTGCTGATCCCCCATCTGGACTGGATATGGACTGGATCTGGGTGGCTACGGTGACCTCAGAATAAGAATGAAACCGACTAATATTAGCGTAGATGCCATTCTTCTTATGATGTAGCGAGTACATCAGGGTTATGGGTGTACAAGTGTTCCCGGTTTCCGGTTGACCTAATGAATGCAGCCTAACAATCCTTTAACAGATTTGAATTATAGAAATGCAATGGTGTATTATGTGTATGCCAAGTTAAAGAGATGGGTCTTTAATCTAGATTTAAACTGACAGAGTGTGTCTGCCTCCCGAACAACACCAAGAAGACTGTTCCAGAGTTTAGGCGCTAAATAGGAAAAAGATCTGCCGCCCGCAGTTGATTTTGATATTCTAGGTATTATCAAATGGCCAGAGTTTTGAGATCGCAGTGGACTTATAGGACTATAATGTGATATGAGCTCACTCAAGTACTGAGGAGCTAAACCATTCAGGGCTTCATAAGTACTTAGCAAGATTTTAAAATGTATTCAATGTTCAATAGGAAGCCAGTGCAGAGTTGACAGAACCGGGCTAATATACTCTTAAAAATAAAGGTGCCTCACAATTCTATAGAAGAACCTTTTTGTCTAAATGGTTCCATAAAGAACCTTTAACATCTGAAGAACCTTTCTGTTTGACAAAAGGTTCTTTGTGGCGAAAGAAGGTTCTTCAGATTACTAAAAGTTAAGAAAGAGATGGTTCTTTAAAGAACCTTTGACTGAATGGTTCTTTGTGGAACCAAAAATGGTTCTTCTATGGCATCGCTTGA
>NW_015555781.1:17598-31314 GCF_001515605.1 Sinocyclocheilus anshuiensis | reverse complement strand
TAAAATCTATACGATGTTTAATAGGTAGCCAGTGCAGTGTTGACAGAACCGGGCTAATATGGTCATACTTCCTGGTTTTAGTAAGAACTCTAGCTGCTGCATTTTGGACCAGCTGGAGTTTGTTTATTAAGCGTGCAGAACAACCACCCAATAAAGCATTAAAATAATCTAACCTTGATGTCATGAACGCATGAATTAACGTTTCTGCATTTGACATGTTTTGGCATGATTTAAAGTAGATTTTTAAAATATTTCTCACATTTTCCTTTTTTTTTTTTTCATTTTCTTTTTTTGTCATTAATTTAGCTTTTACGAAAATGTTTGTTCTGGTTTGTGACATCTTCCGTTGCTGTTTTACAGGATGGCAGCACAGCTCTCTCCATAGCACTGGAGGCCAGTCAGAATGACATTGCCGTGCTTCTGTATGCGCACCTCAATTTTGCTAAGCCGCCTTCCCCTGTGAGTGTGCTTGCTCTCTTATCACCTAATAGCCAAAGTTGACAAATGTCAACAAACAGCTGCTACATCCAGTATTCTGTTAATCTACCCTGTGAATGGAGTCACCGAGTTTCTCCTTTTCCACAGGTGTCACCAAAGTCTCCAATTCTGGGATCTTCTCCTCCCTCTTCTGAACTGAAGTAAATGGATGTCATGAATCTGATGTCACCTCCTCCAGCAAACGATCCTTATCCATTCCACTGTCTGTGTGTGAGTTTTTGTGTGTTTGTGTACATGTGTACAGTATGTATACCCACAAGTTAGCATGTACAACTTTTAGAAATATACAAATTGTGCACTCTTCAAAGAATTAGCACTTGACACCATTGGTCCTTATATGTTGTTTTCTGTTAATTTTTTTAGCATTTTCCATTGTAGCAAAGAAAAAAGGGTGAGATTCAAATAAGAATAACAACAAGCGTGTGACAGCAATATCATTCATCTAGCGGCCCATTTGTTAAAGAAGTGTGACCTTATACAGCCAGTTTATATAAGTGCATTTACTTTTAACAATCCAGCAATATTTAGCATTCAAATCATCCAGTTAAAGTCATACAGCAGTTTATCAGAGCATTGTGTAAACAACTAAAAAAAGGTATTTTAATCAAGTGTCCTTTCACGGTTTTTCTATTCTCAGTCTAATAAGAAAAACACCTTCTGAGTTTCCACACCAGCTGTTTTCAGAACAACGTTTGATAGCCTTTACATAGTGATTTTCAACAGTATATTTGATTATACAGTGCAGGTGTCTCACCCTACAATGGGAAACATAGTGGTGCAGTTACTTCTCTAGGAGATTTGTAATGCTATCTTTTACAGGTAATACACTTATGCTGATATTTTAGCATTTTTACTGAATGAATTCACATTGTGAGATGTCATCCTGCTTTCGATAGTGTTTATATTCAATTTGTGGGTTTGTGTAAATTATCTGGCTGTACAGGTTCTCATTATCCTAATGGACAGCATTGCCACCACAGATTTGTTCACAGCCAGTGCAGTGTTATGGTCTCTTGAGAATGTACTTTGTTTACTCTGATTTGTGGACTGCCTGGTTTTGTCATTTTTGTTCATGTAAAAACTTGTGTTGAAGGTTTATTGAACAAGGGCTCTCCAAAGACATGACAGATGAGCGTAAAATGGGTTTTCCAGAGCTAATAATTTTTTTTTTAATCTCTCAGTTTTCTTGCATATTGCCAGTTGCAATCAGCCAGACGAGAGAAGGAAATATGAAGGTACGAAAGTTTCTTGTTTGATGAGACCAGATGTTGTCTAGCGAGTCGGGTATATGTCATTTGCACATATTGGTATTGGCATGTGTTCACCGAGCACCGATTGATTTTGTTTCTTTTTACTCAGTCGCTGGTGGTTTTAGGGTCCAGAATGTGGGGGAAAGGCTCAGTATTGTCTATGAAGAATGTAAAATGGTTTCCAAAATGAAAATAATATATATCATCTCCAAAGTTTTAGTGGAAAGACTATAGAATTTTTTTTAGCTTTTTTTTTTTAACCACACAAGATGTTGGATTTTAACATTTTAAATGGAAGAGCTTTGTTTCATTTGAAAGATAGATTGAAATTTGTGGTTTACCCACTTTGTACACATGCTTTCTTATAACTAGTTTAGTACCTAATTAGTTTTATACTGTTTTGTATTTGTTTTATTTAACACTCTTTGAATATCTTTACATTTGTAATATCTGTTCACAGCTTTGTATATCTTTTGGCACATTTGCTGGCCATGAACCTTTATGGAAAGTGCTCACATTTAAATTTGTCTGTTTGTTTGTTTGTTTGTTTCCCTCGTTTTTGAAAAAAATAAATTTAGATAGAAGGAAGTGGAGTGAAATGGAGTGTTTATTGAATGTGTACGCATTGTAGACCTACAGGACAATGCAGCCATTTAAAAAAAAAAGAAGAAGAAGAAGAAAGAAATAAACCATGTCCGATATTCAGATTTGTTTTGTTTGTTCGCCAGAGGGCGCAATAATACAACGATGAAGACAGTACATCTGTGTAGATGTAGCACAGACGTAGAAACTATCGTGTTCTATGTATATGAATATATGATTTATTTATTGCAACTAACACCTTTTATTAAAATGGTAAGGGTTTAATTTTGTTCTGTCACCTTTACATTTATGTTCAACACAGTTTGATGTACAGAATGCAGCCACTTTATCAAAAACATTTAAAAACATAATAGGTTTTAGGGGGTTAATGGGGTCGACGGATTTTTATTTATTAAAATATTTGTAGTAACGAGCAGCTGTTTTGCTGTCAGAATACTATAAAAAAAAAGGGTAAGCTGCAAGAACAATGCTTGTTATTACAATAAATATTAGTGTAATAACTTTCATATGACATAATCGAATAGAATTGTTTTCTCGCTATGTTTATACCTACTTATAATTGAACTTATAAAATGTAAAGTAGCTAAAGAAAGAAAGAAAAAGAAAAAAACATCCCAATAGAAAACAAGCAACACCTGACAGCTGCAATTTTCTCTAGCTCCATGCAATATCATTGCACAGCTGAGCTGTATTTATTCCACTGTCCAATGAAAAATATATAAAAAGGCTTTGCAAGAGCAAAATATAAAAAATATATTAAAATGAGTCTTAGTGTGACCAAAAAAAGGCATTCATTCATTCATTATTATTATTATTATTGTTGTTGTTATGTGAAGAAAATGCAATTTGCTTTTATCATTGAATTACAAATAGACTATAACTGTATAGGCCTACAATCGCCTACACACATAGTATGACAGCTAAATTAGCCCATATACACACATCTACTACACAAAATTATAGTATTACGCCGTATTTTTAGCCACATACATAATATCATTCATGCATGATAAATTAACTGTGAACAATAACCATATTGACTATAATAGGCCTACATATTTTCAGGCGAATCTAAAGTAGCAATACCGCTTTTGTTATCCCTGTTGTTGTTGTTGTTGTTTTAAGATAGCCTATGTATCTTCACGCCCCCGAGTTAAACCGTTCATCGTGAAACATCTTCATCGTTCTCAGAAGTGCCATTTGCAGCTTCAGCAGAAAGCCGGAAGGTCTCTATGGCTGAACAAATTCGTTGTAATCGAGATCAGTGCCAAACATGGGTGGACCTATAAAATTACTGATAAAATGTGTTCATGTTTGCAGAAGATAAGGCTTGAAATCCACCCTTTCTCTACAGCAATCGTAGCTTGGTCAAATATTAATGCCTGTGTGTTTTATCACTCCCATACAGTCTGAGAAGTCTTATTAATTAAATGTCAATATTGGCACCGTGGACACAAATCACTGCGCCATTCTTAAAATAAGTAATTTATCGGCTATAAGCCATCAGCACTCTTAACTCAAAGCCCCTCTTAATGGCTCAAAACATGCTTCAAGCAGTCTGTATGTTGTGACTGTTTCTTAATTTTATTAAAAGGCCTATGTGTTTCAAAAACTTTACTTGTGCGTTGTCTTTAAGACCCCGCATACAAATCATAAAAAATGCAAAGAAACTACACTGTAAAAAAAAAAGAAAAAAAGCTGACCTATCTTTAAAAAACAAGGCATCTTGTCGCAATCAACGTGTTAAGTTAACTCCGTTATCAACTAACTCAAAAACTTTAGCTCATCTAGGCAAATTAACAAAGGCAGTCTATTGAACTGTA
Organism: Sinocyclocheilus anshuiensis; assembly: GCF_001515605.1. Lineage (NCBI taxonomy): Eukaryota > Metazoa > Chordata > Actinopteri > Cypriniformes > Cyprinidae > Sinocyclocheilus > Sinocyclocheilus anshuiensis. The sequence goes on along the minus strand of NW_015555781.1, from coordinate 27,140 downwards.
AAAGATATGTCACATCAACTAAAGATTATTTAGCAATTCTAATTCTCTATAGCAATGCTTTTTCTTTTATCTTTGTTTTATTTTCAGGTGTCTGCCTCTTAATAATAAGGACAAACATTTACTTGCACAATATTGTTCAACATAAAACTGTTTGTTCAGATGACTCAATTTGGAAAGTTTGAGAATATTTGGACAAGTTGTGAACAAAGACTCGAGTAGGCTAAGTAAGGTTAACAAAACAACTTTTGCTAGCGACATGTTTAGAGTATTCTTGTGCAGTTCGCACAAAATAATAAACTGACCCTTACTAAAAATTGTTTGTTCAAGCTACTTTTTTACATTTTTTAGAAGAACTTTTCGCAAGTTGGTTTCTTTTACAGTGTGCATATTCATTCGTTCGTTCATTCATTAGTTTGTTTGTTTAATTTATATGATATTTCTCTGTTACATTATCCATCTTACATAACTCATATACAGTCGACCATAGCTGTGGTAAAATATTTTAGGTAATATCGGTTACACATACATAAGGGAGCCCACCATTAACTAAGAGTTTTCCCTCAGTAATTCGCTGCTTATTGATAGCAAGGTAGCTGTTTGTAGTAGTTATGTCTAGGTGTTGGGTTTAAGGGATCTAGAATATGGTCATGCAGAAAAAGACATTAATATGTTCTTTATACTAATAAACAGCCCATATGCTAATAATATGCATGCTAATATCCCTAGCAAGTTAATAGTGAATAGTGTTTCCTAATCAAAAGTGTTACTGTAATATCTGTCTTAATGAAGCTCAAATAAAAATACCAAAAACATTTGATTTTTAATTTTGAAAATAGCTGTTAATTTACACATACAGCATAGGAACCTCCAGAAATTATAGGAATATAGAAACTAAGAGAAGTTTTATGTACCATCAAAACATAGCCTACAGTGTCACAACCAGTGTAAAGTTTAAAGTCAAGCCCACAGTCCACAGTAGGAATCAAACAATGTGTTTTTTAATGAAGGCCTTTGGGCGGCTCTGAAATGGACAGTGTTTGAATAATAGATACATCAACAGATACAGATACACAACTGTCTTGCTTATCAAGTTTCAAAACACCCCCCAGTGCTCTACTTGGGAGGAGGAGTCAATTTTTTTTCTTTCAAAACAATTCCCTTCTCTCCTTTAAAAAGCCCAGCCAAAAAACACAGCTAGGTTGAGTTTTTTTGGCAGCCTGTCCACAACTAATAGTCACCATGAGTCTTTCTGCAAAGGACAAATTGGCGGTGAAGACCTTCTTCGGCAAAGTTGCCCCTAAGGCGGAGGACATTGGCAGCGAGGCTCTGGCCAGGTAATTTGAACTGCAGTTTCTGCATAAATTAATGGACGTTTATAACATAGGCTGCTATTATATCTCTTTTGTTTTGAATCGTTTCAGGACTCTGTTCGTTTACCCTCAGACGAAGACCTACTTCTCCCATTGGGCAGACCTGAGCCCCGGCTCACCTCAGGTAAAAAAACATGGGCTGACCGTAATGAATGGCGTCCTCAGCGCTGTCGAGCTGATTGATGATCTCAAGGGGGGTCTGCTCACCCTCAGCGAGCTTCACGCCTTCATGCTTCGCGTGGACCCCGCTAACTTCAAGGTAGCCTACTTCAAGGTTTTGCTGAAAACATTTGTCTGAGGAGTTCTTTTTTAATTTAATACAGTCTAGCCTAACAACCGATTCTTTAAAGGATACGAGACTGCAGAAATTAAGCGGCATCCTGCTTGTTTTTTTGTTTTGTTTTTTGCAAAAGCTTTACGGTTTTGAATTATGTTTTGCTTCTGTCTGTATGACCATAAATTACGGAGTAACAGTTTCCTCAGAAGAGGAAAAAAATTCCTCTGAGTGATTGCATCGGCGCCTCAAGCGCACACAACATATTTTGCTAACTTGACATCGCAACCTGTTCATTATCAAAATAAAATACGGTTAAAGAAACATAAAAATTGACATTGCTCAATTTAAATAGTCCATAGTACAACCTGTTCACCACCTCACTGTGCTGTTAACTTATAATTTAGAAGGGAACTATAGCCTATAGCTATTTTTATAATGTTTCAAATTTTGTAAACATTTTGCTTTATTCACCGGTATTTTAGCCTACATTATTTCTGAATGTATTAATAAAATGCGACGTAAAGCCTACTTGATCTTTTTTCCTCCTAAAACGAAGTTTTATACGGAGTAGCATAATTTTTGACCATGCAGTAAACATTGTAAATATCTTGAAAAAATACTTCAATTTCGTTTAAAGTTTTTCTGTTCGTTTAATACATTTGGTCAAAATCTTGTTATAAAAAATTATGCTGTACTGGCCATGACTAGACGCAAAATACTAGACTAAGACTCCAATTTTATTTTTTGTATTTTTTTTATTATTATTATTATAATTATTACTATTATAGACAAAAAAAGTTTTTTAAAAATTATGTTATTAACCTATATGTCTTTTACTGAAACCGGTTTCGGAACGGTAATAGTGAACGCAAGAACAGAAACGTTAAAATACTAACAGTCTAGCCTAACAACCGATTTTTTTTTTTTTTTTTTTGTCAGATCATCAATCACAACCTCCTCGTTGTGCTCTCATTGATGTTTCCTGAAGATTTCACTGCTGAGGTGCATGTTTCAGTGGATAAGTTCCTCGCTCTGGTCAGCCTGGCCCTGGCCGAGAAGTACCGCTAAAGTCGACCCTGTCTGACTATTCATCTCCGACGCGACACTGTTTTCAAGGATGAAAATAATAAAATTAAATGTATGAAATCAAGCTATCTCTTTTGTCTCTTTTTGCACCACGGATCTGATATGTAGGGGTTGGTACACTTAACTCAGGATATAATTTGCCAAATTCAACTATGATGTATCAGTTAGTGGTAACTTAGTGATACCATAACAAATAAATAGACCCAACGAGTTAACTCAAATATTTGAATGAACGAATCAATAAAATAAAACAATAAAATAAAATAACATACATACATAGGCCTACATTCATAAGCCAATATTTATTAGTAATATGAACTTATTTCCTGTAAACCTTTGTAAAATACTCCACAACCATTTGATAACTTCTTTTATTTTCGATGTTTTAATACGATATTGCTTACATTTAGAATTAAAAAATGATACATTTACAAGTAATTCAAGTGTAATCAACCAGTCCACCTGGTGCCGGAGCCGGGGAAACGGCAAAAGAACGCTGCATTGACCATTAGGCTACACCTGCCTCTTTAGTTCATTTAGGATGGACTTAATTAAACTACTCATTACCTTTACAAACATTTCATTCAGACATTTCCATATACTGACATATATAGCATATATATATGGCTATTCAATATTCATCGCATTTCTTAATGTCGCCGTAGTTCGCCTTATTAAGGCACAATATTCTGTTAAACTTATTTGGGGAAAAAAACGTGGATTGAGGAAAGTATTATTGAAATAAAAAGTGACTTGACTACTTTGTAGCAGTTTTAAAATAAGAAATCTACTAACGTGTTAGTGTTGTTGTTATAGGTCCAATATTAACATGTAGACTAGTCCTCAGTAGGTTTGTTATAAACAGAATATCTTCATATTGATTATTCTGCATCTTAAACGTGGGAATTCAACAAACGTTACTGATACAGAAGTTAGTTGTGTTTTATGATAATACGCTAGTCTATAATAGGCCTACTGCCTGATCATTTTTTTTTTTTATGAGCCAACCTCTTCACAAATGCATGCTGAAAGCATTCTATTACTGCAATGTACAAATTATAGTCTGTTTCCCCTCACATTTGGTCAGTGTCCAGTCATTTAGTTTCGACTGAAACGTGTGAAATGTTTTTCCATTCGCTTACGAAATCAGCATATAGTTCTTATTTAAGTTAATATTTATTTGAGTAGCCTATTTGTTTTCATGACAAAACACTGATATTCCATTTTTAACGTGTTGCAGGTACCAGCTAGATCAACCCAAAAGACCTAGCAGCTCAAAACACGCTTAAAAGTAGAGTACGATGTATATTTTATAATGACACATGCACCTTATTATTTATGTATTTATTTGTTTGTTTGTTACACTTCACGAGTAGGAATCAAAGAATGCCCTTCTTAATGAAGGCCTTGGAGGGCTCTCTGTCATTGTTCTGTCTCTAGAGTTTGAATAATAAATAGGCCTACATGTGTTTTAAGTGTTTTATTATTGCATTTTAATTGTCTGGAAACTACCATGTCCTGCATTCAGTTCTTCAACAATGCTTTGATTTGTTCTTTAATTAGCAAATACACAGTTATTTAGTGTGTATGGTGGGGTATTACAAATGAACCGGTGTATGCAATCAAGCACACAATGAAGTACTCACAAACAATAAATAAACACATCATGTGTAGCTTTTGAGTCGAGACCTTATCATGGCTTCTTGTTGCCTATTTAGTGTTCAGGAAGGGTGGAGGAAATTAGACATAGAGGCTACTGTGCCAAGACTGCAAGAGATTCAAGTTTTCTTATCTGGTTAACCATTCGTAATGCCTGACATAGCACCTCTCTGCATCAGCACTGACTTTTAACTGCACGCAAAATGGAACCGACCATCTGTCACCGTATATCCTCCGAACTGCAGGTTTTTATTTATTTATTTATTTACATGTGATTATACGAGCACAGCATATTATTGACATTTTATTTTCATTTTTTATTTTCATTTGAGATATCCATGAAATATCAGAGCCTGCGTTTGCTTTTCATTCTAAAAAAAATGTCTAATGATTGAGTCTGATTTATATAAACATGGCCAATCTGTTTAGGTTGGCCTCTGAGCTCTTCACAATACATCAATATCGTTTCAGTAGTACGCCTGCTTTGGGGATTTTCTGGCTATGTTTGTTATTATGGCAGCAGCTGAGAGTGCCGGATATAGGAGCGGACAGGTTGCGTGTGGCGCTGTCCAGTGCTGAAACCAGCAAGTCGTCGCTAAAAGGTTCTCCGAGTAAAATATTTCCCTTTTTAAGATAGGCTTCCAAACGCAAGGTGTTCATTTCAAATTCACATGATCCCTATAGTTAATAATATGAACAGGCATCTAAGAATGAGTACAACGAAATTGCATGCAATGCAAACATCAATAACAGCACAGCACTGATCAGAATTTTTTGGGTTTTATTTATTGGAAGATGCACCATACGCATTTCTGTGAAGCTTTTCAAAACCAAATATTCAGTTAATGGTACTATTTTCCAAGTGCAGAGACTACAACTGCCAGAAACTTCTGCCATGCTGCTTGAATGTCCGGAGTGAAGGCACGACCGAGCTGGGAAGCCAAAACAATGGTCACGCAGTCACCGAGGAGCTTTGAGGAGAAAATTACAAGGTGATCAGAATTTCACATATACACTCTGAAAAAAATAAACGTTCTAATAAAGCAGAATAATTTCTAAGGGTATAAAAAAACGACCATTGTCAAGTGAGAATCGAGCATATTGTACAAACAAGAGTACATATATTTTCAACTAAGTGGGAAAACAAATCTTAAACAATGGATCGTAAACTCTCAGTTTTGTACTTCTCTGAGAGCTTTTGCTTTCAAGTTTTTACTTTTAGGTGTCGTTTCCAAATGTCTTACCGCTACAATATTTTTTAAATAGCTGCTGAACTGCGCGCTCCATAATTATCTACACTTAAGTGAGACCGCCCACAGTCAAGAACGTCTTTTGATAACAGGCCATTTCAAAGATAGCACACATTTTCTCAGCGAGGCGTGGCAAGAATTATACAATGTTTAATTGACAAAAAATAAAGTAATTCATATTACACAAAATACAAGAAAAAGAAAAGAACAAAATTAACAGATTAAGCGTGCTTTTACGAAAAAAAAATGTTGTACATATTTTGAGTCGCTCATTATAAGTTGCAGTATCCGGCAGTTTTGCAGTAACCTCGAAAATTAAAACAAAAAGTAAAACAACATTTATAGGAGTGTCGCCTTATGGTATTCATTAATTTAATAATGATATTATTAAATTAATCGACTTCCATTGAATGAATTGCTAATTAATTTGAATAAGTGGATTTAAAAAAGGAAAAAATAAAGTATGTAATTAGAAAAAAGTGGAAAATTTTGGCAATCTTGCACATTCTGATAAATCATCTTTGGGGGTGAGAGGAGGGTCTTGGGTGTATCTTCCTGATGGCAGTATAAAACTGTCAGTCCTCTTGTCAGAAGCCTACAGAAGTTTGCTGCAAATTCATCCTTCCACGATGAGTCTCTCTGCCAAAGACAAAGCTGCCGTCAAAGACCTTTGGGCCAAAATCTCAGGAAAGGCTGATGACATTGGTCAGGATGCTCTTTCTAGGTAAGGTTATTAATGGTGTGTTGTAATATGCTACGTCATAATGTTTTCTTCGGGCATATATATCTGTAATTCAATTCACTGTCTGTCTAGGATGTTGGTGGTCTACCCCCAGACCAAAACCTATTTCTCTCACTGGAAAGACCTGAGCCCCGGCTCTGCCCCAGTGAGGAGGCACGGGAAGACTGTGATGAGCGGCGTCGCTGAGGCTGTCAGCAAAATCGATGACCTTACCTCTGGGCTCCTGAACCTCAGCGAGCTTCATGCTTTCCAGCTGCGTGTTGACCCCGCCAATTTCAAAGTAAATGCAACGAATTTCACCTTTAGTCATCTCCGATTCTGTCTTACTCTCCTAGTCACGGTAAACTTTTGTTTCGTTTTTCCATAGATTCTGTCCCACAACATCCTCGTGGTTCTGGCCATTCTGTTCCCCACCGATTTCACTCCAGAGGCCCATGTTGCTATGGACAAGTTCCTCAGTGCTTTGTCTCTGGCTCTGTCCGAGAAGTACAGATAAGCGCATGTTACTGTCTTCGAGTCGGACCGCGTCAGACCAGATGGATGCCTGTATAAACATTCAGTCTTATTATGATGGAATAAATGATTATGAAAATCATTTACTAAGCGTCTTTGGTGCATGTTTTTGCAAGTCATAAACCTATCAGTGTTTATTTGTCAGTAAATTATGTTTCTTTGTTTTTTAACCCAATGCAGTTTGTTTTAATTATAACCATCACTGAAAATTATCATCTGATTTTATTTCGAATGTGAACATGGTCGACGATCAGTCTATAAAGAATTATTGGTATTTATATTTAACAGTATTCAAATATCAAAAAAAAAAAAAGTTGCTGAATTTAATATTCACATATGACAATAGACTATACTCATTAATCATGCATTTTGACATTTCTTTTACAGGCTTTAGTTTAATATCTTAGACATTCATTGAGAAAACTGTGATCAAATGAAGTTTTCCCTCAAGAAAAACTTAATGGTGCTTACTTTTTTTACACTTGAGTAGACTATTCCTGTACATAAAGCAGCTACTTTAAGTATAAACAAATGTGGGAACTTTTACTTTCACTCGGTTGAGATACTTGACTTTGAAGTGAGTAAATTATATTGATTCAATTGAATTTGCTCCATTTGGCTTCAGTTATGAACTTTTGAATTCTAATAAATGATATGTTTCTCGCTGAGTAAAAATATTTAAAAAGCTTTCTATTATAAGTTGTTTTTCAACGTCCAGTAGCCTATGTAAACTTTACTAAGCGGGTCAAATCTCTCAAAAGTGTTATTTGGTGCATTCTCTTCATTTATTTACACCGAGAAACAAATTATTATACAGTCGTGGCCAAAGGTTTTGGCAGTGACATAGATTTTGTGTTTTGCAAAGTTTGCTGCTTCAGTATTTGTAGATTATTTTTCCACATGTTTCTATGGTATACTGAAAGACAATGATAAGCATATCATAAGTTTTAAAGGCTTTTATTGGCAAAAAATATAATGAGTCAATATTTGCAGTGTTGGCCCTTGTTCTTCATAACCTCTGCAATTCGCTCTGGCATGCTGGATATTAGCTTCTGGGCCAAATCCTGACTGATGGTGATCCATTCTCGCCTTATTAGTTCTCGGAGTTGATTACAATTTGTGGGCTTCTGCTTGTTCACTCACCTTTTGAGGACTAACCACAGGTTCTCTATGGGATTGAGATCCGGGGAGTTGCCTCTTGTACTTCCTGCAGAATTTCAGTCTGTCCTTGATGTTTTTCTTGGAGAGAAGTGGCTTCTTTGCTGCCCTTCTTTACACCAGGCCGTTATCCAAAATTCTTGGCCTCACTGTGCGTGCAGATGCTCTCACACCAACCTGCTGCCATTCCTGAGCAAGCTGCTGCTGGTGACTGCTGGTGACACGATTCCGTATGGTCCTGGTGCTTGCTGGATACTCTGGGACGTCCTGAAGACTTCTTCACAGCATTCGAACCTCTCCTTGAAGTTCTTGATGATTCGGTAAATGGTTCTTTCAGGTGCAATATTCTTTCATTGCATATCAGGCCATTTTGATGCAAAGCGATGATGACTGCACATGTTTCTTTGGCCCCGTCCCCAGACCTGTACATCATCTTACATTTCATACAGTTGACTGTTGACAAATATGATGCAGGGCAACATCTCCATAAATGCAGTTATGCCCTAAAATGGCCTCACTGTGCGTGCAGATGCTCTCACACCAACCTGCTGCCATTCCTGAGCAAGCTGCTGCTGGTGACTGCTGGTGACACGATTCCGTATGGTCCTGGTGCTTGCTGGATACTCTGGGACGTCCTGAAGACTTCTTCACAGCATTCGAACCTCTCCTTGAAGTTCTTGATGATTCGGTAAATGGTTCTTTCAGGTGCAATATTCTTTCATTGCATATCAGGCCATTTTGATGCAAAGCGATGATGACTGCACATGTTTCTTTGGCCCCGTCCCCAGACCTGTACATCATCTTACATTTCATACAGTTGACTGTTGTTCAGTAACCGCAGTTAGTGTTGAAGCAGCCATGTCAGGGAGACGCTGTGTGTTTCTAGGCGAAAGCAAAAGCACTATATTTGGCCTTCCGAAAGTAGATGCAATGAGGAATCATTGGTTAAGATTTATTTACAACAGAACAGAGTAGTGTACAACGCTGGCTGTGCAAAGGCTATTACTAAAAAAATGGGTCAATTCCGACTTTGCTATGACAATCCTTCTGAATGAATCCACGTTGAGCGAATCAGGTGAACCAATGATTCAATGGCCCATTCATAAAGAGAGCCATTTACTTAATTCCTGAATGAATCAGCAGTTCGAACGAATCGAATGAATGAATGACTCAATTACTTACTCATCTTCTTTTATGTTCCATAGTTTATGTTAGGCCGTTATAGCCTAAATGCTTATGTGTAATTTATGTTGAATCAAATAAAATATTTATTTCTAAAGCTACAATTTGTAATGTCTACTTGATACTTTCTCATTCAAAACAAAAATAGTTGTAAATAATCTTTTGAGGGTATTTTCACAGTCAAATTTATTTTGCGATTAATTAATCGAAACATCATGTAATTAATTACATTAAAAAATTTAATTGACTGACAGCCCTAATATATATATATATATATATATATATATGTGTGTGTGTGTATGTAT
>NW_015555781.1:0-16557 GCF_001515605.1 Sinocyclocheilus anshuiensis | reverse complement strand
GTATATACGTATGTATGTAGAATTTGTTTGTTTGATTTTTTTTTTTCATATTGGAAGTTATTAATTGATTAATTCCTTCGTTTTATTTTATATATTTTTATGTTTGTTGTTTATTATTTTATATATAAGACAATTCAAGCCTTGAAGTGCCCTTGAATCAACACTTACAATCATAACACCCATTGTTAAAATAACGCACTATTGCTTAAATAACATCAGTGAACTCTGCAAGAACAAGTAAATTGTATTTGGTTATGTTTGTCAGTAGCTTAGACGATTTCAACTTCAAATATGTTACCATTATTTATGTAAATAATAATTGAACAATTGGAACAACCGATGTTTGTCTTGTGTATTTGTGCTAATATTTGTATCTGTTTTGGCTAAAATAACTGTAGAACTGTCCAATTCTGTTACCTCTCTGAAAAGGCATCCTTATATTTCAATATACTATTTATAACTAATTCTAACTGTAAATTATTTTAGTTGGAAATCGCATATTCTTTCAAAGAAATATAAGAATAAATGAATGAACAATATGTGAATTCATGCAAATATAAAAGAACACAGGATACGCCGCATATTGAATACGGAAACATGTATTTGCTTCAACTCAGAAGAACATGTTCTTTTGTTTAAACATCAGATGATCCTCTGTGTAACAGTAAAAGCAGGTTTTGTTTCTAGTGGTACTGTCTTCGAAGGGAGGAGAACACGACGGCGAGGAATTTCTGAAAAGCGGCCTGGACCTCAGGTGTGAATGCAGCGCCCAGTTGAGCAGCAACAACGATGGTTAAGCAGTCACCCAAAAGCTGTGGGAGGACACAAGGGCAGTGTCATATAGACAGACGGGAGGCATGAACACTGAGGTCAGAACAAGTCTTGGTAATGAACATTATTATTAACTTACCCTGAAGTTGTCAGGATCTACGTGGAGCTTCTCGGAGTGCAGCACACTTAGTTCGGCATAGGCGGCTTTGATGTTGTCCATGTTCTTCACGGCTTTGTCCAGGCCATGGAGCACGACTTTACCGTGAGCAGCAACCATGGGGTTTCCCATGATGGCAGCGGCATTGTACATGTTTCCAAAATTGCCGAAGTACCGCTGGGTCCAGGGGTAAACGATAAGACATCTACAAACCAGAACGAAGAGAAAGAGCATTTTATTAGATCGCTGTCTGTAAACTAGTTGCCCGCTTTAAGTTAATGCCAGGACTCAATACCTTGCCAGAGCTTGTTGACCAACGATATCGTAGTTCATCTTGGAGAAGATGTCCTGGATGGTGGTCCTCTCAAATTCTGTCCACACAACCATGTTTCCGACTTTAGATGTTCAGACTGACTGCCTCTAACAGATGCTAAAGAGTGCTGTGAAGAGAGAGAGTCTCAGCGGTACTTTTAAATGCGCTTCATCACCCCACCCCTTGGCAGGCTATTGGGTGACAAGTTTGTGTGTTGGTTCAGCCACGTCCACCCAAGAGATGCATATCATAGCCTACTTTTTTCTTCTAATATTTGCAAAGACTAAACCTAAACAGTTAATTCTAACAATATTTTAGATAAAAATACCAGTAACGGGATTCTGTTTTTAACTTATTTTAATGTGTCAGCATTTTTAAAGAACAATTATATTAATCGGATTATATAGATTGCATATGAGAGACTTAAATAAAAATACATATGATAGAATACTTTTATAAATAGGGAATTCTGAACATTTTAGTTTTGTTGAACTGTATGTTCCATAATTATCAACACGTGTTCTGCATAACACTCAAAAACTATGTAGCCTAATTTATTCATGTGGTGTTTCTTTCAGTTGTCTACTAACTAAACAAATTATGAATAATAATAAATAGTTAATATTTTCATTATTACAGTTAGTTCATAAAGACAAGAAGTACTTTTGTTACAGTTCCCATACAATTGAAACATGTTTAATGCTTTAAAGTAGCCTATAACTTATTTCAAATGTTAAAGCGTCTTATCATTCGACAAAAAAATCATTTAATTTCAGCTCTTCATGTTATTACTGTACTTTATCATATACAACTTAATAAATTCCCATTCAATAGCAGAACATCTAAGAGTTAAACAGCCAACAGTTCATCAGTAAATAACTGAACAATTGATTAAGAGTTCACATAGGAATAGTTGATCTCTAAAACGTTGAACAATAGTTTTACACTAAAGACATAAAAAAATCAGCTGATCGTACGACCATAAAAACAAGTCGAATGATATTTAATTGAGCAGTTAGCCAAGTGAGTAACTCACTCATACTCATTAGTTACTCAGCTTATATTACTCAATTACTAATTGTAGAGTCAGTTGCAGTTGTGGCCTCCATCAGTTCGGTACAGTTGATACAGTGTTTTTCATCTGTACCCCTGTCCCCGCTGACCACCCCGCACATTTCTCTAATTTGCACGAAAACACCAAAGAGCACCATGTTATGAAACATTTTTTGAGGAGAGATCGTAGGCATCAAAGGTCCGTCTTACTCATAAAATGACAAGCAGATATTCCATGTTAAAGAGAGGCGGTGAAGTAAAAATCGTATCCCTAAAAATAGACTTTGTTCGATATCTTTGGATTAGAGAATCGTGCATCCTTTTAATCTCGAATTGAAGAGGGCACTACCATGCATGTGTGGAGCAAAAATCATGGGTCGATTGTGATGTGCAGGCAAGTTATTTGATGTGTTTCAACTGTCCCTTGGTTCCAGTTGTACACTATAGGCCTACATATATTTTTAATTGCTTGTTGTGTGGAAAGCTGTTTCAGTAACCCAAACAAACGAAATGTTTATAGGAGTATCGCCGTATATTCATTCGAGTTAAAGGTGGTTGATTTATTAGCTACATAAAAAAACAATTTTCAATTTAATGAATTGCTAATTAATTGAATAAAGTGGATAGAAAATAAAAAGTATGTCATGAGAAAAAAGTGGAAAATTTTGGCAATCTTGCACATTCTGATAAATCATCTTTGGGGGTGAGAGGAGGGTCTTGGGTGTATCTTCCTGATGGCAGTATAAAACTGTCAGTCCTCTTGTCAGAAGCCTACAGAAGTTTGCTGTAAATTCATCCTTCCACGATGAGTCTCTCTGCCAAAGACAAAGCTGCTGTCAAAGACCTTTGGGCCAAAATCTCAGGAAAGGCTGATGACATTGGTCAGGATGCTCTTTCTAGGTAAGGTTATTAATGGTGTGTTGTAATATGCTACGTCATAATGTTTTCTTCGGGCATATATATCTGTAATTCAATTCACTGTCTGTCTAGGATGTTGGTGGTCTACCCCCAGACCAAAACCTATTTCTCTCACTGGAAAGACCTGAGCCCCGGCTCTGCCCCAGTGAGGAGGCACGGGAAGACTGTGATGAGCGGCGTCGCTGAGGCTGTCAGCAAAATCGATGACCTTACCTCTGGGCTCCTGAACCTCAGCGAGCTTCATGCTTTCCAGCTGCGTGTTGACCCCGCCAATTTCAAAGTAAATGCAACGAATTTCACCTTTAGTCATCTCCGATTCTGTCTTACTCTCCTAGTCACGGTAAACTTTTGTTTCGTTTTTCCATAGATTCTGTCCCACAACATCCTCGTGGTTCTGGCCATTCTGTTCCCCACCGATTTCACTCCAGAGGCCCATGTTGCTATGGACAAGTTCCTCAGTGCTTTGTCTCTGGCTCTGTCCGAGAAGTACAGATAAGCGCATGTTACTGTCTTCGAGTCGGACCGCGTCAGACCAGATGGATGCCTGTATAAACATTCAGTCTTATTATGATGGAATAAATGATTATGAAAAACTTTAACTAAGTCTTTGGTGCATGTTTTTGTCATACAGCAGTCAGTGTTGAGAATGGTGAGAGACTAGATACAGTCTTAAATCAGAACACAAATATTGTTTCATTCATTCTGTAGAACCAGCCAATGGACATGGAAGTAATGTTGTTTTATCTAGTGTTGACATTAATCAAACATAAAATTACCAACCACACAACCAAATAAGAAAATAAATAAATCAACTTTAAACTTAAAAAAACTTTTAAATAAGCATATTGCTAAATAATTTCTCAAATAAGCATTAGTGAAGGCAGAGCACTTGAGTAATTGAACTTCATTAGTCTGCTAATTAGTCTACTAACTTCATTAGTTTTGGAGGGTTTTACAATTGTTGCAATTTAAGTCCTTCAACGTGCAAAGATATGTCACTTATCATCAATATATCCACTTACTGAAAATATATTACTAGTAGAAAATATAGTTACTTTTTTCCTCAAGAAAAAATATTTTGCGTACTTCTTTACAATTGCATATAAATAAAGTAGCTACTTTAAGTAAAAATAATTGTGGAAACATTTACTTTCGCTGAGATGTTTGGAATAATTTCTCTTTTAATTGAGTAAATAATAATGACTACATTTAATTTGCTCCATTTGGCTTCAGTTATGAACTTTTGAAATCTAACAAATGAGCCGTTACTGGTCGGTAAAACTTTTTAAAAAGCTTTTTATAAAAAGTTATTTTTCAAAGTTCAGTGTGTTATTATTACTTTTGTTTACATATACATTAATAAAGGGGTTAAAATAGTAATTAGTATATATTATACTAATAATTAGTTATATATTATACTAATAGTTAGTTATATATTTAATAGGCCTACATTATGATATAATACATATAGCCTAATTAGATACTAAAGTGGGGTCATTTTATTAATGAATCTCTTACATCATACGTACATCTGCGCTTTGTTGCTTATGATGAGAGAATTCGCCTGAGAGCTGAATTCAGTCAGCGAGCGCCGTGCACTGAACAAAAACTCATCTGAACGCCTCTGATTGGCCATTGCATTCATAAGCTCAACAGACTCGGCGTTCATAAACTCAACAGACTCGTGTGTGATTGGTTATAATGCGCTACACTGTAAAAACGCATAAAAAATCATGGCGCAACACTGAGCAGATCTAAATGTAATGCTGCGGTCAACACTTTTCATTTCATTTGCATTTTATTCGTGACAGCCGCAATGGATTTAGTTTAACTGTACAGCAGCATTTGTGTCTGTGTGTTGCCATATTTTCTACAAGCGGAAACTGAGGATATGCGAATATTACATCATTGATTGGCGACAATGACCAGGGACCTAAAGTCCCAATTTTCCTTTTGTTTTCTCTAAGAATGAATGAATTTCCAGATTTTTATGAAAAACGCAAGCAACAATTGGGTGTTTCTGGGAGAATCTCCGCTTTACAACACTTTTTAAAGCATTCAGATAGGATTAGCGGTTCAAAAGTTATTAAACATTAAAAACAATAGTTATTTTTAGCCGCGGGAGGCTGTCTCGGTCTTTGAGGGCTAAAGTAACGGACTATTCCTTAAATCAAATAACAATTGTATTTTGGTGATATACACGTTGGATCATTTGAATAAAACTTGGAATATGCCTACTACTATCTGTCCTTATTAAAGTTATTTTGATAGTCTCCTATTACTAAAAGAGGTAATCAGATTAGGTTATGCACGAACTTGATGCCTATTTTAATAAAAGATGATCCATTAGAAACAGCTTATACCAAAAGCTTCAAAAGCTGTCTGCAGCAGCAGCAATCCCTAAGACACAATGTGTGAATTCATGCGAAAAGTGCTGGACTGGTAGTCTGGCATACCGGGCATTTTCCCGGTGGGTCGACGCACTTTTGGGCCGGTACAATTTTTTTTTTTTCCGCCAAGGACCGGCCCATCATGCAGGGACAGCGGCCCATCACATATAGACGGAGTGATACGGGATCTTGCTCCGCCTATGTAAATATCGCTTCACCTGAAGTAAAACATAAAAATACAGAAATACACAGAATATATATTTATATATTTTTTAAACAAAAAAAAATCCATATACAGTGTAAATGAAATTGCACAGTGATTCTTCCACCTTCCTCTCGGTCTCTCAAAATGGACAGACCAAAGCGAAACGTTGGTGCTGAAAAGCTCAGGGAAAAGTAGCTTAAAAATTTAGAGGCGGATGCCGCAAAATGTGCCTCGTCGTCGGCAGTTGCGAAATGTATACAGCAGCGTTATCAAGAACAGGCTTGCTCTGCTGTGAGTGATGCGGGCCAAAGGGACAGGCAAGAGAACGAGAGGTGTTTAATCGGTAAGGAGCTCGATAACGGGCTCGCATGAAGGGGAAACGGAGGAATGTAACCTTTCCTAATGCGTGTGCGCACCATGAGTGTAGAATACGTAAACACTTTTTAATAAAACGAAAATTCGTCCCTTGCTCTTTTTTTGGCCAAGTCAAGTGTGTTCACAGAGGTTTCCATGGGCCAATGCGAATACATCTAGATTTAAATATGACCTGATGTTTTATTCTTATCCAAAACAATGAGCTGGGATATTCACACACCATTTTTTATTTTGTGAGTTCGCAATATATTCAAATACTTAACTTTCAATATTAAAGATACTGTAATCACTGTTTAAAAAATCATAATTTATTAACTTATTCTCCGCCTTCCTCTCTTATTCTTATAAAGGTTGCATTCTTTGAGGAGGTCTTTGCTGTCCCTTAGTGTGAAGATTACTGGCAACATTTTAAATTAGTAGCCTATACACTGAAAAAAAATGCTACTAAATCTTTTAAAGGTAAGTGGTCGCAAACAATTTATTTTAGCTACATTTAATTTAAAAAAATGTTGAAAGTTAGTCAAATAAATTTGTTTATTTAAATGTAGCTAAAATAAATTGATTGCAACCACTTACCTTAAAAAAATGTAGCAAATTCAATGAATCATTTTTTTCAGTGTATGTTGTACACAGTTGTTACTTATTTTTATTAATTGGAAATCATATACTTTGACCTTTTAGCTTCTTTTCTTTGGGGTATATATATATATATATATATATACACACATATGTGGTGGGCCGCCTGGACCAAAACATGCCAGGGCCGATTTTTTGTCCCAGTCCAGCCCTGCATGCGAATATAAAAGAACACAGGGTACGCTGCATATTGAATACGGAAACATTAAATGCGCTTCATCACCCCACCCCTTGGCAGGCTATTGGGTGACAAGTTTGTGGGTTGGTTCAGCCACGTCCACCCAAGAGATGCATATCATAGCCTACTTTTTTCTTCTAATATCTGCAAAGAGTTAATCCTATGTATTTTGCCGAGATTAAAATAAATAAATAAATAAATAAATAGAAACAACAATAGGCCTAATGAGACTATGGATTCTGGTTATAACTTATTTTACTATGGCAATGTTTTTTTTAAAAGAACAATTATTGTCATCGGATGATATAGATTATATATGACAGGCTAGATATAGGCTAAATAATAAAGACATATGACAGATTATATACATATTAATACATATTTTATACATATGGAATTCTGAACAGAGAAATTGAATTTAGTATCTGACAAGAGAAACCATTTTTCAAAATTTTCTCAGATCTCTGCTTCTCCGTTTTCTGTTTACGTTTTTAATAGACAAATAATTGCTCATAATTGATGGTCTCCCCATGAGAGTTGCAGGCTACCGCATATTTACCAAATCAAACATAGTGACTTTTGTATTTGACATTACAGTTTCCTCAATCAAAATATAATTTGAATAATTATTTATCTAAAATTCCGTATTGTATTTAAAAGAGACATCTCCTTAATTTTGTATAAAAACGTACATTTTGCAACGTGCGTAGAACGTTTTCCATTAGGCCTATACCAAATCTGAATATCTAGGCAAAATTTGCTACAGATTATATTCTGATAAACTCTAGGCAGTCGAGGTATTGCGTATAATAACGCTTATAATATTAAAGTCTTGCATCACAAGTCTTTTAGCGTCCCCTGCTGTCCATATGTATTAACATGGCTAATATAACAAATCTGAAATTAAACAGAACAGAACAAAACACAACTAAATGTAATCAGCAGGGGGCGCCAATCTCTCTCTCTCTCTCTCTCTCTCTCTCTCTCTCTCTCTCACTAACATATGTGACCCTGTCTGTGAAAACCCAGCTAAAGTAATTTTTTGGTGATTTACTGTTTTCTATATAAAATCATTATCATATGGTAAAGAACATTCTGTGAAAATGTAACATTGATATCTTTATTACTGACTGAGTAAGACTATGTCAAAGATTGAACTCATAGTGAAATTAATGGTTGAAATCAAATTTTGATGCTTGTTATCTCATAATTAGATTTTGATACTTTAGCCTGGATTTCACAGATAGGGTCACATATTTTATTTGATGTAAAGATAGCCTATATACAGGAATACCTATAAAAATAAAACAGATTTTATATAAAAATACGCATTGGCTACATTTGAAGTATATAGCCGATTTATTGCCTATTTATTATTATTATTATTTATATATGTCACTGTTAGGCTTATGTTAATACAAGTAGCCTAGGCCTATATGATAATACCATCATACTTACAACCTTATTAGATATTAGTAAGAGCTAGGCGCGAAAGAAATTCACTCAGTGTCGCTTGAGGTCTACTGCTTCGGGGTGTCTGTAAAATGCGATTCCTTTCGGTTAATGCCCAAAATCTAGGCCTTAAACACCGTTTCAGATTAATCGGCTACTCTTTTGTTCACTCGGTCACAGTCACAATATCGTCCAAACTGCTTTAGAAATAGCCTATTAATAGAATATGGTAATAACCTATATGTAACGACGATGTGATTTAAGCACTAAATTCATCAGTCAATCTTACAATTCCCTGCGCGAGAATATTTTTGGAGACTCCCTCTCAGCTTCGCATACATCGAGCCAGTGGATACTTGCCGTTCGTGTGGCGCTCTTGAGCCAGTTTCAGAATGATTGTGGAGCGGACAACGACATTATCTGACCTGATGTAGCCTATCATATTCACAAAGAAAATGTGACACTTTGAAGCCTTCGTATCACAGATGTAGGCTATGCAGGAAAGAAATCCGTAGGCTATAGGTAGCCTAGCCTATAACGTTATCAAGGCATCGCCTACTTAAGCACCAACTAATGTAAATTTGATTCTTAATAACTGATTAATAAGTTTACATCTGCTGCAGAGGTCTATAGCATGGTTGTCACATATTGCATGATGGCAATTACAACTGCACAGGGCTGCGTTTCTCAAAAGCATCGTAAGCCTAAGAAGATCGTAAAAACGACCGTAAGACTGATCTTAGTATAACGGTCTGTTTCCCAAAAGCATCGTAACTTAAGTAGCACTTGAAAATCATCGTAGATCTACGAGTGCTCTGGAGTAATCGTAAAGCGTTGTTTAAATTAACTTATGAAAATAATTAAAAAGAAAAGGGAAGAAGATGAAAAAATAAAAATACACATGATATCATAAATATGTACTGTATACATAGAATAGTGCTGATAGAACAAGTCTGCAATAAACTCTTTTTTGTCTGTAACTGTAGAAATGTATTGGCTGGATGAAGTACATATATTTGTGGTACTATCACCCTTAATATATACACTTTATATATTAATAACATCTAAACTTACATGTTTATGTTTAAAAATATCCATCAACCATTAGTCATTAACTCCAGAAACACTTGGAAGAACTCATAAGAATTCTTATATTTCATAGGGCCTTAGGCCTTGGGTGGTTCAACAAACACATGGACATCAAAAACGTTGAATCAGCATAGTTTTATAGATTTAAGTTATCGATTGAAATTATAGAAACTTCATTTAATCACCATAAAACAATCATATTACGGTACTTGACTGTGCTGGCAAGATAATTGGCACAGAAATGGAGGGCCTTGCAAGCCTCATCTCCTTCAGTGCAAGTCTCCTCTCCTCTAAAGCCAGCTTGGCCTTCTTGAAGTCAAATAGCTGCTGTTGAAATATTGTTGTTCCTCCTATTGGCCTCTTTAAGACATTGTCTAATGTCTTTCAAGACATCTCTCCAGCTGCACTAAGTCCTGACTACAACCACAGACATTCTCAAACTACTGAGGTGTTGTGGCTGCAGTCTGGACAATTGAAGATGGAGGCTGAGGCCTGAGAGCTTTGTTCAGAGGACTAGGAGATGGTTGGTGCTGGGAGATGGCAGGTGAAACTGATAGTTCCTCTGAGCATGAAGGGCCTGACTCAGGCTCAGGTTGAGGCATCCCTACTCCTCCATGAGGGTCAATACCACCACAAATGCCATCTGAAGTATTGACAAGGCATTTTCTTCCTCTGCTGCGAGAAGGGGAGAGTCATTGGTCCAACCACCTGTTTTTTTTTAACTGTCATCCTCTGCAGTGCCCTCTTGCTTTTTTGCCAGGCTTGCAAAGTCCTGCCACTTCTTGCGGACCTCCTACCCTGATCTCTTAACACCCATGGTTGCAGTTAATTCTGTAGCAAAGTCCTCCCATATGTTTTGTTTTTCCTTATTTGTATGGTGTCCTTTAAAACGGCTGAAAATGACATCTCGCACTACCTCCTCCAGAAGAACATTAATTTCATCTTTTTGAAAGGTATTTTGTTTCTAATCCACATCCGGTGACGACTATTAGGTTCAAGGATACGATTCTATAAGGTAATATTTCAGCACTTGACAAACGGACAGCGACTCTTACGAAGTAGCACGTAGAACGTGTTTTGGCCAGTTCATGTTAAGTGCATTTTTGGGAAACGCACGTGGAATTGCGGCAAGCGTTCTTAACCTTGCACATAGAGAGAGCTCTTAAGAGCTAGATCCATCGTTATTGGGAAACCCGGCCCAGGGCATCAAATCGGGTTAAGCTATCTGAACCCGCACTAGAGTTTCCAGCAGCACACTAACTGCAGACTGCAGAGACATTAGAATAAAACAGGTTGAGAGCCACTGTTCAAATATTTTAGTAGGCCTATTATGAGTCTAGTGTTTTCGCACAGTTTCTTTACGGACACAAACATAGGCTCCTTTGGCTTAGGGAATTACAGAAATCTAAAAAGAAGCCATATATTTTGCTGATTCGTAAACCGGCTTTGCGAAATGTTAAGATAGTTCATATGTTTTCTTCCGTCATTATTTTCGATAAAATAGCCTAATGAAAATTGTGCGAATCAAATATTTAAAATGTCGAAAGCCCTTATATTAAATCACCTGTACACTGCAGGAAAAAAAAAACTTTCTGAGATTTTTTTTTTTTTTAATGAGCTGTTTACTACATATTTTCTCTGCAGGTTCAATAATATCTTTGATAAGTCCATAGGGAGAAATGGGTGTTCACTTTCTGAATTCTGTGATAAATCGTGATAAAACAGAAATAAATTATCTCACGATCCCCAGAGGCATATTTCATCTGAAAACAGGAATTGGGCCCTTGGATAATCTTATTTGCTGTTGCCTTTGTCTTCTTATAAACTTATAGGGTGATCGGGGATTGTTAACACATTTTGCTGAAACAATAGCAACACTTTTTTTGGGCTGTCTCAAACAAACGTTAAAATATTCCCACATTTGTCTGCTACAAATTGAAGTAGTTCAGACATCTACAAATAATCCCTAAACTGTGTAAAATTATTTCAATTACAAGCATTGTTGCGACAACCTACCCAACTACCCGGTGAGTTGTAACTAAAATTTCAGCATTTACTTTACTTGCAGGAATTTATTATGGTTATCAAATGAACTTACTCAAAAGAAACATTGTACCATGTCCCACCACACCCATCCTCCTGTTAAAAAAAAAATTCAAGCAGCATACGCAAAATATTAAATAACTATAAAACATTTTAACTTTTACGAGACACTTTTACAATTGTGGCAAATGTAGCCTACACACTGTCCCGTTTTGTTCAATCTTTGTGGGTCAAGTATACTATTACAACTTGTTTCAATCCTCTCCATCTGTTCAGCCCTGATAATTTAATGAAATTTCGACGTTTAAGCTTATGTGGACGCTATATCCAAATCAGCAATAGCCTGTTGATTCAGATGTTGTTTTTAATTTTCTATTTCTTAACCCCACGCTTTTTATCTTGTAAATTCTTTATATTTGTACACAGAGACTGCAGCTTCTGCTATCACCCCAGAAGCATAGTGCTTGTTTGTGATAGTGATTTCACGCCAGTAGCTCATTTCAAATAGTTTAAACTCATCCCTGGTCCATCCTACATAAGGCCTGCTAAAGAATTAGTTTGAATTAGTGTCAATTTCACAAGTTACAGTTTAGATAATGTTTCGTTTATGTTTTTGTGGTTAAAAAGTACTTTGAAATTGTACTTAAATTCAGTAAAGTATAGATAATACGCCAAAACTTTTTCGCAATTAAAAGTCTTAAGTAGCCTATCTAGCTAAAAATAATAAATTGTACGTATTTTAAAGCCCACCTTTCTCAGCTTTTTAAAATGACTTTTGAAAACAAGAGACAGTAGATAATTTTTCATATTTTTGAAGAAACCTGTCAAAATCGTATTTCTCATTCTGACTATATGTACTCTTAATACTCTCGGACACAGCAGATATTGTATTGAATTTGAAACCAATGATTTTACAGTGTTTTGGCATTTTAATACAGTTGCTTTTAGACCAATAATCAAGACCGAATAAATGAAAACATTAACTTTTCATGTTATTTAGCAAAGTTACCTAGGAAGTTTCTATATAGACCTGTCAATAAGTAATCTTAACCTAAATAGGAAGACAGTAGCCTGGTCCAGTATTACCTGCCGAGGGCTTCAGCGCCGATTTCATTTAATCTTAGCCCATAAGGCCTTCACAGCAGACTTGTCCTTATCAGAGAGACTCGTTGCTGCGTCTTCTTTTTCTCAAGTTAGATTGTCTTCAGAAAAAGATGTTGGCTAAAACGGGATTTTGTCCCACTTTTTATATAAAATGAATATATACACAAATATTTGTTTTAGGCCTATTTTTATTTTTAATTGATTTATTTTGTATTTATTTGATTCAAAATGTTTGTTTGTTTGTTTGCAAAGGGACAAAACAACTGGAAGCAACAAATGTGGAAGCAAAATATTTAAATATATAAAAAAAAACACAGCCAAATTATCTTTGCAAGCAGACTGATGTTTTAATTGAATCAATCTTTCTTTTTTACTTTATCAGATAAACAACATAATTTTTGGCCACAGTAATAAAAATTGCACAACCGCCCAGGTGGCCATATGCACAAGAATGTAAATCGCCAATAAACAACAGAAAAAGTATGGTGCTTCCATGGTGACACCTGGATTCGGTGCTCTGTTGAGAACGTCCGCCTCTGTTCTCAATTTGTTAGTCACTTTGGGAAAAAGCTTCCGCTAAATGCATATGTAACTGTAACCGTAGTTTGAGTTGTCTGAACTTGCTCCCGGTCGGTTCCGTTTTTGTAACCGATAACAGCGAGTATAAAATGTTAATGAACCAAGAGTTCAGGGTTTATGTGAAAGTAAGTAAAATTTTGAATTAAAAAATAAAAAGAGTTGGTAAAATAATTATCATTTTAAGGATAGCTCAGTGAGAATCAAGTATAGGCTTTCAGTTTATCCCGACAAAGGGGTTTGAAAACACATATGATCGATTCAAATATAGCCTATTGATAAAAATAAGACATGACTCGTTTAATTCTGTGCCTTTTATTGACAAATTGTATTCAGACATCACACTTGAGTTGCTTAGGGGTGCCGCGCAGTGTAGCGTATGAATGAATGCCCACTGGAAGTTTAGCGGTACTTCTCAGCGAGAGCCAGGGCCAAGTTCTGAAAAAACTTGTCAACTGACACGTGAACCTCTGGGGAGAAGTCTCCAGGGAAGAGCATGCCGATGACCACAATGACATTGTGTGTGAATATCTAGAAAAGGAAGAAACAGAAACACATTATCATGTCCATTATGAGTAGACTTATTTACACTACTGTGATATACTATTGTTTTGTCATGGTGTACCTTGAAGTTGGCCGGGTCAACACGCAGCTTGAAAGCATTAAGTTCGCTCAGGGCCATCAGACCTCCCACAAGGTCGTCTATTTTTGAAATGGCATCGCCGACTGCAGCCATGATAACACTGCCGTGCTTCTTCACGGAGCAGACCCAGGGCTCAGGTCAGCCCAGTGAGCGAAGTAGGTCTTGGTCTGAGGGTAGACGGTCAGCATTCTGAAAGGAAATAATAACAATAATAATTTCGGTGATCTAAACATTATACTTTAAGGTAATCGAATAAATGAAAACATTAACTTTTCATGTTATTTAGCAAAGTTACCTAGGAATTTTCTATATAGACCTGTCAATAAGTAATCTTAACCTAAATAGGAAGACAGCCTGGTCCAATATTACCTGCCGAGGGCTTCAGCGCCGATTTCATCGGCCTTGGGGCCAACCTTAGCCCATAAGGCCTTCACAGCAGACTTGTCCTTATCAGAGAGACTCATTGCTGCGTCTTCTTTTTCTCAAGTCAGATTGTCTTCAGAAAAAGATGTTTGCGAAAACGGGATTTTGTCCCACTTTTTATATAAAACTAAAGAAGGTCACACCCCAAACCACACCCCTTAAACGCATTACTGCTGATCCCCAACCTGTGGTGTCCAATCAAAAGCGTGCCAATTTTGTGCTTCTCGTTTAATTAAGATAAAGATTTTCTATTCACACCCTTCACGCGCTATGCAGATTAAGTTATTTTATATTTTATTTTCACTTAATCACAATTTTAAACTTATGAATCAGAATTAACATTGTTCAAATGAACTAAACCCATTTGTGTAATTGTTTTTTTCCCCCCAAAACGTTGATAAATGATGGTGCAACTCTTGGAAAGGATGATGTGTCTAATAAAATTAATTTCAAGTAATACATTTGAAAATCATCATCAGTTGAAAACGCTTGTAACATAATTGCATTCATCTGGCCATGCATTATAATCAAAATATCTTTTTGTAACGGTGCTTTGCTATTTTGCTATTTCACTGAAAATGACTACATTTTATTGTTATGAACGTTTGTTCATGGTAATATAGCGGTAATATTAGCGTGGTGCAAATTTGATCAGCAAAATTTGACAGAAAAAAAAGCTTGTTCATGTATAAGACTTCTTACAAAACAACATTTCGTCCCCTTGGAATTATAAGGTTCTGCATTCCGAGTAGTTTTGAGATATCGAGCTTCAAAATTTTTGCATTCCATTCGACTGTGTAGATAGAACCTTTTTGTTTTTTAAATAAAAAGTCCCAAAATGTACACAACGTTAAAAAAATCTGTCACATAATGTAAATAAGTTGTCACGGAATAAGAATATGTGAATAACTCTATTTTGACAAAAATGTCAGATGGTTTTTAGACGGGGTCCAATCAGTGATGTCCAGACATGTATGCGTCACCTGCTCAGAGCAATTATCCAATAAGACTTTGCATCTTTTAATGGGCGGAGGCACATCAAGTCAATAAATTATACTCCGGTTTCTGAATTTCTACTAGTGATTCCTACTCGACTTAAGCAAGTACCTAAGGACACCCTAAAACGTTGACATGGTTGAGTGGACAGATGCTGAGCGAAGTGCCATCATTGGCCTGTGGGGAAAGCTCCATCCCGATGAAAGCGGACCTCAGGCCCTAGCCAGGTATCATATTGCATCACATTCTTTATAGACACATTCTATAAAGATTCTCTCCGTGCTAGATTATGTCAGTTACGCAGTTTATTTAATGCTGTTGTAACACCTCTGTAACAGGTAGTTCTCTCTCTGATGGACCAGGCAATTAACCAAACTCAGAAGAACAAGGCACGTGATGGGAGGCGGCGGTGGTGCTGAGTAAATATCAGAGGCAATCGGTAGGTTAACCACAATTTAAATTTTACTGTAAATGGTTTAGGGTTTGTTTCTTTTTTTCTTCAGTAAGTGCTTTTTTTCAAAACATAAAACAATAAAACACAAAACACAATAGCCATACCCTTGGGTGCACCCGCTAATTAACTATACATTACACAATAAATCACCTTCACAATCAATCAAATTAAATGACCACAGTTAGTGATAACCAACGGGTAACTGCAGTATGCAACTGGTATGCAAATTAGTCTTTCAAAGTCAGATGTCAATCTGACTAAAAGGTTTGATCAGTCTTTTCCTTTAAACTGGAACTGATGTCTCTCAGATTTTAAGTTCCCAAGGAGAAAAATAGTATCAGTCACTGGAAGCACAATTCTCTTACTTGGTTGAAGAAAATTATAATGAAAAACTGTCCTTTATTCCAGGTCCGTGATCCTTTCAGTCAAGGTGGGAGGCTCGCCATCAATTATGGAAATCCACATGAAAGTTCATCCTCACAAGGGGAAAAAAACCTGGCCTGTACATTCACAGGCCAGTACACACTTAATTCTGTGCATCAAGAATCAATTTCAATGAAATACAGAGCACATGAACCAAATAATACATACATGCATATCATTTATGCAACTTGTGTCATAATAGCGAATTACCTGTCCATTCTCGTCTGTTTTTTTTCACAGGTACACGCAATCAAAATGGCGTCAGCAAACCGCAGAGACACGCACAGAACATGCGGCCTGACCCAATCACACAATTCCACATGCAAGTTTTGTGGTGCAGGAGTAACACAAACACGCT
>NW_015555780.1:135287-139732 GCF_001515605.1 Sinocyclocheilus anshuiensis | reverse complement strand
GTGCTGTACATGTGGAAGAATTGACAATAAAGCAGACTTGAGAACTTGAGAACTTGAGAAATACTTTTAAAACTACATTTCATGACACAATAACAGTACTATTTAAACAAAATTATGCAAATATGGTGGATAAAATACAATGCTGCGTGAGCTCAACCAATCAGCATGCTCAGCGCCCAAGTCCCGCCCCCGAAAGTTCCGGACTTTTTAAAAAAAGTACTACCTCGTGAGCAGGGATTTTCTGAGTGGGGCAAATTTTTACCCGGTACTTCATTTAGATCTTGGTTCCTACGATGGAAACAAACCAAGTACCGACCCAAAGTCCCTAGTTCCCTGGGGAAAGTTCCTGCGGTGGAAACGGGGCTATTGATTGGCTTTTTTGGGTGTTTGATTTGGGTTGAAGCTACAGTACTTGGGTTGAAACTCTGCAGGACAGTGGTCCTCCAGGAGCAGAATTGAAGAACCATGCTATATCTGAATAAGAAGGATCCTAAATATGGGTATATGATTACCGTATTTAGCAGCTTTTGCTTGGGCAGGAGTAAGACCTTAGAAAGAAAAAAATGGTTTTGCGACTCTATGATGACCATTATAATGTTCTAATATTCTTCAAGATGTTTTGTACAGACAAATAGATTTTATTTTTTTACCTCCCGTTCCAGGATAGATCCCTCCAGCTCCTGGCACAATCCCAGCACCACCAGGAACAATCCCAGCCGCACCAGGAACTACTCCTGCACCTGGAACAAAGCAGGACCATGATCTCTCAGTTTGACATTTCTAATGCCATATTTCACGGTTCTTCAATCCTGCTTCTGGAGGACCACTGTCCTGTAGACTTTAGTTCCAACCCTGCCTTTACTTTTCTAGTAATCATAAAGGCATTAGCCGCTTTTCCACCGAAATTACCTGGAACAATTTGTCCCAGGAACTTTTTTCCCCCAGACCTGTTGCTGTCTGCTTTTCCATCGCGGTCCAAAGTATCGAGAAGATTAGGCAAATTGTCTGGTGACGTAGGTCTGTGCGCATTTCTCAATACAAAGTACGCAAATTTCGGACTTGCGTCCTCGGTAGTTCGGACTTTGCAAGTAAAAGTCGGGAGTGTGAACTCCCGCAAACGGGACGACGCAAGTCCGGTAATTCTGCACAGAGCATACTAAGTACACAAATTTCGGACTTGCATCCTCGGTAGGGACTTCGGTTCGGACTTCGCGGGTTCGACTCGGGAGTGTGAACTCCCATGGACAGGACAACGCAAGTCCGGTAATTCTGCAAAGAGCAGCGTACTTGATAACGTCAGTCAGCTCACCTTGGCTACTGCAATTTTCCTCAATGTATTTACAAGAAGATGAAATATGATATCAAACACCACTGCCTCTTTTCGGTTTCATTTAAACATATTAATAGATTAATAGAATAAAGACCAAAGATTACCTGTTAGATTTAACCAAAACGAATTACATCTTATGTTTAACCACTACAGAGACATCAGAGCCCACGGCAAATGTCAGAAGGACTAGGCGAGTTTAGGCTGCTCTCGTCGGGAAACATGAGCACTGAGCGCCCGCTGATCGCCTGGAGCTCACGTCTCTGAAATCAGCGAAGCACATTTTCAAATAGGCGCTGTCTTTATAAATAAACCCCAGATTTAAGTTTGAAACAACTACATTCTCGCCTGAAATACATTTAAAACTACATTTCATGACAAAATAACAGTAATATTTGTAAAAATTATGCGAATATGGTGGTTGAAATACAATGCTTCATGAATTCAACCAATCAGCATGCTCAGCGCCCAAATCCCGGCCCCGAAAGTTTTGGACTTTTAAAATAGTATTACTTCGCGAGCAGGGACTTTCTGAGGGGCAAATTTTTATCCGGAACTTTATTTAGATCCTGGTTCCTGTGATGGAAACAAACCGATAACCAGCCCAAAGTCCCTAGTTCCTGGGGAAAGTTCCTGCGGTGGAAACGGGGCTATTGATTGGCTTTTTTGTGTGTTTGATTTGGGTTGAAGCTACAGTACTTGGCTTGAAACTGTGCAGGACAGTGGTCCTCCAGTAGCAGAATTGAAGAACCATGCTATATCTGAATAAGAAGGATTCTAAATATGAGTATATGATTACCGTATTTAGCAGCTTTTGCTTGGGCAGGAGTAAGACCTTAGAAAGAAAGAAATGGTTTTGAGACTCTATGATGACCATTATAATGTTTTAATATTCTTCAAGATGTTTTGTACAGACAGACAGATTTTTTTTTTTTTACCTCCCGGTCCAGGATAGACCCCTCCAGCTCCTGGCACAATCCGAGCGCCACCAGGAACTACTCCTGCACCTGGAACAAAGCAGGACCATGATCTCTCAGTTTGACATTTCCAATGCTATATCTCAGGGTTCTTCAATCCTGCTTCTGGAGGACCACTGTCCTGTAGAGTTTAGTTCCAACCCTGCCTGTACTTTTCTAGTAATCATAAAGGCATTAGCCGCTTTTCCACTGAAATTACCTGGAACAATTTGTCCCAGGAACTTTTTTTCCCCCAGACCTGTTGCTGTCTGCGTTTCCATCGCGGTCCAAAGTATCGAGAAGATTAGGCAAATTGTCTGGTCACGTAGGTCTGTGCGCGTTTCTCAATACAAAGTACGCAAATTTCGGACTTGCGTCCTCGTTAGTTCGGACTTCGCAAGTTCGACTCGGGAGTGTGAACTCCCGCAGACGGGACAGTCTGGTAATTCTGCAAAGAGCAGCGTACTTGATAACATCAGTCAGCTCACCTTGGCTACTGCAATTTTCCTCAATGTATTTACAAGAAGATGAAATATGATATCAAACACCACTGCCTCTTTTCGGTTTCATTTAAACATATTAATAGCCACAGAAATGTAGTTCAGGGAACGTACATTTATTACAATGAAACAAAATATATCAAACAGTATTGCCTCTTTTAATTTTCATTTTAATATGTTAATAGATTAATAGAATAATAGAATAAAGACCAAAGATTACCTGTTAGATTTACCCAAAACGAATTACATCTTATGTTTAACAACTACATAGACATCAGAGCCAGCAGCAAATGTCAGAAAGACTAACCGAGTTGAGGCTGCTCTCGTCGGGAAACATGAGAACTGAGCGCCCGCTGATCGCCTGGAGCTCACGTCTCTGAAATCAGCGAAGCACATTTTCAAATAGGTGCTGTCTTTATAAATAAACCCCAGATTTGAGTTTTAAACAAGTACATTCTCCCCTGAAATACTTTTAAAACTAAATTTCATGACACAATAACAGTAATATTAAAAAAAATTATGCGAATATGGTGGTTGAAATACAATGCTGCGTGAACTAAACCAATCAGCATGCTCAGTGCCCAAGTCCCGCCCCCGAAAGTTCCAGACATTTTAAAGAAAGTACTACCTTGCGAGGAGGGACTTTCTGAGGGTCAAATTTTTACCCCAAACTTTATGTAGATCCCGGTTGCTGCGGTGGAAACACACTGAGAACCGGCCCAAAGTCCCTAGTTCCCTGGGGAAAGTTCCTGCGGTGGAAACGAGGCTATTGATTGGCTTTTTTGGATGTTTGATTTGGGTTGAAGCTACAGTACTTGGGTTGAAACTCTGCAGGACAGTTATTGATATTGTTTGTGTGGCCGAGCGGCTCGTGCGCTGCCGAGGCAACGTGTGCATTACACCATTTTCGGTTTTGATATGAATCTTATCACACCAGACCGTGTTTACTTGTTTGGTTGTTTGGCTGCATTTTATTCTGAGGAACTAAAATGAAGAATTTCTTCTGACTATGAGAAGTTAGATATACAGGATCTCTTGGAAAAAAATAAAAATAAATGTTCTCGAGTGAGAGCACGCGTTTACTTCTCTTCCTTCGAGGAGGTTGAGGTGGTCAACAGGGGCTGCTGGGTGGGAGCAGCCCCAACCCACCGTGTTCCAGCTCCTCATGTAGGGAGCGTCACTTCTCATACTCCTCAGAATTTAGAGTCAGAGTGATGCTCCCGGGCCGAAGGCTTCTAGCGGAAGGCGGATCTGTGGACCGTCATTCTCGCTGGATAGTCTTCGACTAAAACATCCTGACACCTAGGGCCCAGGACTTCTAAGAGCCGGCCCCCTCTGGGGAAGAGTGGTGTACACCTCATTATATGGTGCCCGTCTCTCCTCAGTTCCCTCAGGAGATCGATCTGCCAACCCTGCCATCTACGGTACTTCAGGGCGCAGCAGTCTCCGGCGAGCGCTTCTCTCAGTCACCGCCTGGAAAATGTAGCGGTACTAAGAGGCTCGCTACCTCTTCAGAGGTTTCTAGAGCAGCTAGTTCGGCCGTTCCCTGCCGGTCCGCCGCTTCAGGGCACCGACCTAGCCGCTCTAAGTGCACCAGAGGCCAGTCTCGAGAGACTGGTTCCCTTAGTAGGTCACCTGGCAGTGTGGGAGCCCCTGCCAAGC
>NW_015555780.1:126305-127608 GCF_001515605.1 Sinocyclocheilus anshuiensis | reverse complement strand
GCTCCGGCGAGCACTTCTCTCAGTTACCTCCCGGGAAACGTAGCGATGCTAAGAGGCTCGCTACCTCCACAGAGGTCTCTAGAGCAGTTAGTATGGCCATCCCCTGCCGGTCCGCCACTTCAGTGCACCGAGCTAGCCGCTCTTAGTGCACCAGAGGCCAGTCTCGTGAGACTGGTTCCCTTAGTAGGTCACCTGGCGGTGTGGGAGCCCCTGCCAAGCGTGTCTCATTGGGTCCTGCCCCGAGCAGGCTCTGGTTCTATCAGTCTAGTCTTCCTAGGAGATGACGCGGGTCTGAGGACTGTCATTTTCAATAGGAGACTTCAGCTAAGAGAGTCCTGATGCCATGGCTCAAGACTTCGGAGGGCAGGCCCCTCTAGGGAAGAACGGTGTACACCTCATTATATGGTGCCCGTCTCTCCAACAGTACCCTCAGGAGATCGTTTTGCCAATCCTGCCACCTACGGTGCTTCAGGGCGCAGCGGTCTCCGGCGAGCGCTTCTCTCAGTCACTGCCTGGAAACGTAGCAGTAATAAGAGGCTCGCTACCACTTCTGAGGTTTCTAGAGCAGCTAGTTCGGCCGGAGACTTCAGCTAAGAGAGTCCTGATGCCATGGCAATACATGATGCAATACACCTCATTATACAGTGCCCGTCTCTCCTCAGGAGATCGTTCTGCCTACCCTGCCACCTACGGTGCTTCAGGGCGCAGCGGTCTCCGGCGAGCGCTTCTCTCAGTCACTGCCTGGAAACGTAGCAGTAATAAGAGGCTCGCTACCACTTCTGAGGTTTCTAGAGCAGCTAGTTCGGCCGTACCCTGCCAGTTCGCCGCTTCAGGGCACCGACCTAGCCGCTTTGATTACACCAGAGGTCAGTCTCGAGAGACTGATTCCCTTAGTAGACCTTTTTGGCAGCGTGGAAACTTCTGCCAAATGTGTCTCAATGGGTCCTGCACACTGTAGAAAGAGGCTACTGAATCAGTTCAGTTCTCCTCCGCCTCGTTTCAACTGGGTCATTCCCACTCTGGTGGGCCCCGAGCAGGCTCTGGTAATGGAATAAGAAGTTAACTCTCTCTTGAGGAGGGAGGCCATCGAGGTGGTCCCTCCTCTCGACAGACAGTCTGGGTTCTACAGCCAGTACTTCATCGTTCCAAAGAAGGATGGAAGTTCCTGAGGTTTGCTTTTGGGGGCAAAAGCTTACCGGATTCTTCCGTCGGCCTTGCACTTTCACCCTGCACTTTCACGAAGTGTGTGGATGCTGCTCTGGCTCCTCTGTGACTCCAGGGCATCCACATACTCAACCACATC
>NW_015555780.1:98693-124294 GCF_001515605.1 Sinocyclocheilus anshuiensis | reverse complement strand
GCTCCGGCGAGCACTTCTCTCAGTTACCTCCCGGGAAACGTAGCGATGCTAAGAGGCTCGCTACCTCCACAGAGGTCTCTAGAGCAGTTAGTATGGCCATCCCCTGCCGGTCCGCCACTTCAGTGCACCGAGCTAGCCGCTCTTAGTGCACCAGAGGCCAGTCTCGTGAGACTGGTTCCCTTAGTAGGTCACCTGGCGGTGTGGGAGCCCCTGCCAAGCGTGTCTCATTGGGTCCTGCCCCGAGCAGGCTCTGGTTCTATCAGTCTAGTCTTCCTAGGAGATGACGCGGGTCTGAGGACTGTCATTTTCAATAGGAGACTTCAGCTAAGAGAGTCCTGATGCCATGGCTCAAGACTTCGGAGGGCAGGCCCCTCTAGGGAAGAACGGTGTACACCTCATTATATGGTGCCCGTCTCTCCAACAGTACCCTCAGGAGATCGTTTTGCCAATCCTGCTGCTTCAGGGGCTTCAGGGCGCAGCGGTCTCCGGCGAGCGCTTCTCTCAGTCACTGCCTGGAAACGTAGCAGGCTCGCTAGGCTCGCTACCTCTTCGGAGGTTTCTAGAGCAGCTAGTTCGACCATTCCCTGCTGGTCCGCCGCTTCAGGGCACTGACCTAGCCTCTCTAAGTGCACCAGAGGCCAGTCTCGAGAGACTGGTTCCCTTAGTAGGTCACCTGGCGGTGTGGGAGCCCCTGCCAAGCATGTCTCATTGGGTCCTGCCCTGAGCAGGCTCTGGTTCTTCAGTCTAGTCTTCCTAGAAGATGACGCAGGTCTGAGGACCATCGTTCCCTTAGCCCTTAGTAGACCTTTTTGGCAGCGTGGAAACTTCTGCCAAATGTGTCTCAATGGGTCCTGTAGAAAGAGGCCAGTACTTCATCGTTCCAAAGAAGGATGGAAGTTCCTGAGGTTTGCTTTTGGAGGCAAAAGCTTACCGGATTCTTCCGTTCGGCCTTGCACTCTCACCCCGCACTTTCACGAAGTGTGTGGATGCTGCTCTGGCTCCTCTGTGACTCCAGGGCATCCACATACTCAACCACATTGACGATTGGTTGATACTAGCTCAATCGGAGCAGATAGCGGTTCGGCATCGAAATGTCATTCTCGCTCACATGAAAGAGCTGGGGTTAAGACTTAACGCCAAGAAAAGTGTGCTTTCTCCAGTACAGAGAACTACTTATTTGGAACTGATGTGGGATTCGACCACGATGCAGTTCCTGTCGATCCTCACTGCAGTCGCGAGAGTGAGAGAAGGCCGGTCACTCACTGTCAGCAGTTCCAGAAACTGCTGGGTCTGATGGCAGCTGCTTCCAATGTGATACCTTTTGGCCTGCTGTACATGAGATCCCTACAGTGATGGCTCAAGACCAAGGAGTTCTCCCTGAGGGGAAACCCACTCCGCATGTGGAGTAAACTTTGGTTCTTGTCTCAGGGCCCGGTGCTGGGAGCTCCTTGTCGCCTCGTAATGCTAGCGACGGTCGCGCCTCTCACCGGTTGGGTGAGGTTGGCCCACGGTCTGTGGAGTGGTCGCCATCTCACGGGGCACATCAACTGCCTGGAGATGCTGGCCGTGTTTCTAGCATTGAAACACTTCCTCCCGGACCTACGAGATCACCATGTGTTGGTGCGCACTGGCAACACAGCGGTGGTCTCTTATATCAACCACCAGGGAGGTCTGCGTTCGCGGCCCCTTTACAGGCTGGCGCACCAGATCCTTGTGTGGTCCCAGGGCAAACTCCTCTCGCTGAGAGTAGTTTACATTCCCGGGCATCTCAATATGAGAACAGAAATCCTGTCGAGGCAGGGGCCGAGGCCCAGGGAATGGAGACTTCACCCCGAGGTGGTGAAGCAGATATGGAGAGTTTTTGTGCGATCTTTCACCCCCGCCCGGAGCTGTGGAAGTTGTGGGTGTGGCCTCTGAGGGGGCACAACTCGTAGCTTCCGGTCTCTCAACCGAGGTTGTTGAGACCATCCTCCAATCCAGAGCTCCCTCTACGAGGAAACTGTATGCCCTAAAGTGGAAGTTTTCACTTCTTGGTGTGGAGACCGCCAGCTCGACCCAGTTTACTGCCCAGTTGGTACAGTGCTGGAGTTCCTGCAGGCCCAATTCTCTGCAGGGTTGACCCACTCCACCTTGAAAATCTATGTGGCGGCCGTTGCGGCCTACCACGCCCCTATCGGTGGCCAGTCAGTGGGCAGACACCCCCTAGTTACATGTTCCCTCCATGGTGCGCTGAGGCTGAGGCCTCTGGCCAGAGAAGCTTATGCTAAGCGGTGGATCAGGATGCTATTCCATAGCCTCAAGTCCTCTGATCTCCCCTCTCCTTTGGGGGTCAAGGCTCACTCCTTCTGAAGTTGGCCTTTGGGCGGGATGTCCCCGCCTACTTTGTCAGGTGCCTACCTGCATTCTGCGCCACTTCTGGCTCCTTTCTCTCGCCTTAGATGTGCTCGTCCATACTAGGCAGGGATTTGTAAGTCTGGCCGCGTGGGCATACTCGTTCCCAAAGCGTTTTCAGACGCAGCTCGAGTTCCTGAAGGGGAACGTCTCCAGGTTACGAATGTAACCATGGTTCCCCAAGGGAACGAGACGCTGCATCTCAGTGCCATACTTCCGGCATCCCTGTGAGCGCTTGCTTCATTCCTAGAAGCTGACGCCGGTTCCACCGCACGTGCTTTTATAGCTTCCTGCTCTCTACGTCTCCCGCCTGTGACGTCTCGCCCTTCCATTGGACTGATTTTACATGTGATTCAGAGCGTGGTCACGCTGAAGGCATTCCAAAAACGTTTTCCGACGCAGTGTCTCGTTCCCTCGGGGAACCATGGTTACATTCGTAACCTGGAGACGTTTTTCAAACTGATTGATGCCAAGGACCCGCAAATATAATAATTCCCTTCAGGTCTGGTTTTACGGAGGTGCTAAAGATGAAGCTGTAATACTAACATTGGCAAAACAGATCTGGCAAATTACCCAGTGCGTATTTGTGTACTAGAGAGCGTTAAAGGTTTCCATTGACAACGTGTTTTACTGCGTTTAGAGTTGAATCTAGTTCATCCAGCGCTATTTGTTATGTGTTCTTAAGTATCTCGATACTGTTTGTTTTATTGACAAAGGAACGCTTCATATGATTCATATGACACAAAGTAATGATTAATCCATTATTAGTGGCATGGCTAGTTCACTTGACAGAAATACGGGACACACATCATGATTGCTGAAATATTTGCAGGGCAGACGGACAGGTCAGGTCAGCCGAAGCTCTCATGGTACGCACAGTGCGTACAGCCATACACCTGCAGGCGCCACTGTCTCAGGGTTCTTCAATCCTGCTTCTGGAGGACCACTGACCTGCAGAGTTTAGTTCCAACCCTGCCTATACTTTTCTAGCAATCATAAAGGTATTGATTGACTTTTTTGGGGTGTTTGATTTGGGTTGAAACTACAGTACTTGGGTTGAAACTCTGCAGGACAGTGGTCCTCCAGGAGCAGAATTGAAGAACCATGCTATATCTGAATAAGAAGGATCCTAAATATGGGTACATGATTACCGTATTTAGCAGCTTTTGCCTGAGCAGGGGAGAGCGCACCAGGACCTTGACACATGGGAAAACACAAAAGATTTATCAGTGTTGGGTCATTCTAATAAAGTGACTGCCATTTAACACTACTGCACACAGTTGTATCTCACCCCCTGCCCCAGGAAAGAGTCCACCTGCGCCTGGTACACCACCAATACCAGTAACTCCAGGACCAGCACCTAGTCAAACCACATATAAAAACACATTTACAAGCCAAAAAAGTGTGCCATCAGCTTTGCTTTCTTTGAGATTATTGGTTGACTGTGTAATACAGTATAGAAGCCTCAACTGCCCATCAGTCAATTATGAGCCCCATAATAAAGCAAGGTAATCAGTCAATGCACTCACCATATTTCGCTGCTTTACCTTGAGCTGGTGTAAAAACACCCACACCTGCTCAGAGAGAACAATTACAAATTTTGCTTCAAATTTAGGAAACAGAAAACATGTCATGGTATTGAATTCCACATCTCATGCCCCATGTGCATTGACCTCAAACCTATCGCAAGGTGTCTTGACATGCAATATTTGAAAGTACAAAAAAGTATAAGTACTTTGGAATGACATACGAGTGAGTAAATTATTTATGTTAAAAGCACAGTGGCTGATTGCAGCTCTTAAACCATTTTTTTTAGCAAAATGATAATTCACCTCCTGCCCCTGGATAAAGTCTGCCAGCACCACCTGCTCCAACACCACCTAAACCAGCTCCAACACCCAAGAAAATATGTAAACACTAAACTAGCTGCTTGAGTAAATGACTTGCATTTCAATATGGACTATTTCTTTAATATATGATTGTGGTTTTAGGGGATTGCAAAGGAAAATGTATCCTTGCCTCCTGCACCAGGATAAAGTCCACCAGCACCACCCGGAAAAACTCCAGCCCAACCAAAACCAGCTCCAGTACCTGAATAATAAACAAACAATGAACTGTTAATATTAGCTCTTGGAAAAGAACACAATTATGCACAAATAACTGAAGCACCATCTAAATTTCTTGTCACGGTTCGTGGGTCGGTGTGCTCATTCCTGTGTGTGTGTGTGTGTGTTGCGTCTGGCAACCCCGCCTCCTAATCAGGGTTCACCTGAAGCCTATCTGGGCTGCCTTTATCTGGCTCGCTGTTTCACGGTCCTTTGTCAGTTCGTTGTCTCGCTCACCACTGTTTGTTCTCTCCTAGAATCCTAAGTGTGTTCTTTGTGATCGTGCTCCAGTCCTGCTCGGCCTTTTGTTTCCCATTGGCCTGACTCCTGCTCTCGGACTGGTTTTCTACGAGCTTGGCTGTCTCTCTCGGATTCGGGATCTCCTGTTTGTTTCCACATACTGTGAATTACAATAAACTGTTTTCTTCACTCGCAGTTGGATCTGAGCCTTGATTACGTGACAGAACGAACTGACCAGAAAATGGATCCAGCAAGTACCACTGAATTAAGAAGTTTTATTAGAAAGCAGTAACGCAAGAATGACTCAACAGGAGGAACAAATGCTGAACACGGGCCACGCCGTTCAAGCATTGGTGTCACAGGTTTCCGAATTAACCTCCCAGTTTCAGCGTTTTAAGATGGAGCCTACTCAACAGCCCACTATGCCCAATCCACCTGCTGTTACAGGGTCATCTCACACCCTCCATTCTGCTGAACCTCGGGTGCCACCTCCTATTGTCTACTCCGGTGAGCCTCAATTATGCCGTGCCTTTTTGACGAAATGCTCTTTGTACTTTTCTCTTCAGCCTTCTTCATTTCCCACGGAAAAATCTAAAATAGCGTTCGCTATCACATTACTTTCTGGACGGGCCGCCCTCTGGGGCACTGTGGTTTGGGACAACAAGCTCCAGTGTGTTTCCTCGTTCCAGGCCTTCTCGAGTGAATTAAAGAAAGTCTTCGATAGAGCAGCATCTGGGAGAGAGGCGGCATGCATTTTGGCGGAGTTACGTCAGGCTCACCAGACAGTTACAGATTATTCTATCGAGTTCCGCACCTTCATTCCGCACCGGAATTCAGCTGGAACACCAAGGCGCAGTGGGACATGTTTTTACACGGACTGGTGCCCCATATTCAAGACGAAATCTATGCTCTGGATTTACCCACCTCTTTGAATGGGCTTAATGACTTGGCTATCCGGGTGGATGCCAGGTTACGGCGGAGAGGTCAGTACCAACCTTTTCGCTCTGCTACAAATCGTCTGGACCGACCTACATACAACCCCTGTGAGGTGCTTGACGAAACATCGGATCCGGAGCCCATGCAAATAGGTCAGTCCTGTCTTTCTCCGGGAGAGAGGGAGAGACGCCGAAGCCATGGATTATGTTTGTACTGCGTGGAGGCTGGTCATATGATTGCTCAGTGTCCAGTAAAAGCCAGAGCCCGCCGGTAAATAGGAGGTTACTGGCAGATGGGTTCGCTATGGAAAAGACCTCCCGCGCTGTCACCCATCTCCCGATCAAAATGCAATGGGACTCGGACTTATACAGCTGTCAAGACCTCATTGACTCGGGAGCCGAGGGTAACTTTTTGGATTTTATTCTAGCCCGTAAGCTTCAGATTCCTGTCTTTATCCTTAAAGATCCAATTTCTGTTGTTGCTCTCAGCGGTCAGTCATTGTGTCCTGTCACCCACACTACAGGCGTGATAAGACAGATCACCTCGGGCAATCACACAGAAAATATTAAATTTTTCCTGACTAATTCTCCTTCTGTTCCTGTAGTTCTCGGTCATCCCTGGCTGACATTACACAACCCCCACATTAATAGTAATAAGTGTCATGCTTGTCTTTTGTCTGCCTGTTCTTCTGTGTCTTGTTCTGTTCTGTTCTGTTGTTCTGTCAAGTTCTGTGTTTCAGGATGAGCATGCGGACCTGTCTAACGTGCCCAGTGAGTACCTCGACCTGAAGGGAGTGTTTAGTAAGTCTCAAGCTGCTTCTCGTCCTCAGCATCGTCCCTATGACTGGGCTATAGACTTATTGCCAGGTACGTCTCCGCCTAAAGGCATATTATACTCGCTTTCCGCTCCGGAAAGGGAGGACATGGAGAAATATATTTCTGATTCTCTAGCTGCCAAGATCATCCGCCCCTCTTCTTCCCCAGCGGGTGCGGGGTTCTTTTTCGTGGAAAAGAAGGACGGTTCCCTGCGTCCTTGCATTGACTATCGGGGGCTGAAGAGCATCACGGTAAAGAATGCCTATTCTTTGCCGTTGATGTCTTCAGCCTTCGAGCGTCTGCAAGGGGCGTCATTTTTCACGAAATTGAATCTCCGTAACACTTATCATTTGGTCCGCATAAGAGAGGGGGATGAATGGAAGACCGCGTTTAATACCCCCAGGGGGCACTTTGAATATCTTGTTCTTCCATTCGGTCTTTCGAATGCTCCCGCAGTCTTCCAGGCACTCGTTAATGACGTGTTGAGAGATATGCTCGATCAGTTCATTTATGTCTACCTGGATGACATATTGATTTTTTCTCACTCTCTCCAGGAACACTTTCAACATGTTAGGCGAGTGCTTCAGAGGCTGTTAGAGAATGGGCTTTTTGTCAAGGCGGAGAAATGCGTTTTCCATGCACAGTCAGTCCCCTTTTTGGGGTACATCGTGTCGGCCGAGGGAGTGTGCATGGACCCCGACAAAGTTAAGGCTGTGGTGGAATGGCCAATCCCAGATTCTCGTAAGGCCCTGCAGAGGTTTCTGGGCTTTGCCAATTTTTACCGGCGTTTTATTCGCAATTTCAGCCAGCTAGCTTCTCCTCTGACTGCCTTGACCTCCACCAAGACTGCTTTCAGGTGGTCTAACGCGGCGGATGTCGCGTTTACCAAACTAAAGGGCTGCTTTGTTTCAGCCTCAATTCTCATCGCCCCTGATCCGTCACGGCAGTTTGTGGTGGAGGTTGATGCTTCAGAGGATGGAGTTGGTGCGGTCTTGTCCCAGCGCTCTTCCTCGGATGACAAAATGCATCCTTGCGCATTTTTTTCTCACCGATTATCTCCTGCCGAACGCAACTACGATATTGGTAATAGAGAGCTGCTGGTGGTCAAACTCGCCTTGGAAGAGTGGCGTCATTGGTTGGAGGGTTCGGGGGTTCCTTTCATCGTCTGGACCGACCATAAGAATTTGGAATACATCAAATCCGCCAAAAGGTTAAACTCTAGACAGGCTCGGTGGGCTTTATTTTTCGGTCATTTAGATTTTTCTATTTCTTACCGTCCGGGATTTAAGAACATTAAGCCCGATGCGTTATCCCGTATTTTTGACCTTTCCGACCGCCCGTCTTCTCCTGAGCCTATTTTGCCACAGAAAGTCGTCATCTCTGTGTTGTCTTGGGAGATCGAATCGAAGGTCCGCACGGCCTTTGAAGGGGTAAAGCCCCCGCCCGGATGCCCACCGGGTCGTTTGTTTGTACCTGAGAGTTTACGGTCTGACGTCATTTGATGGGGTCATTCTTCCAAGTTGGCTTGTCATCCGGGGGTGACTCGTTCTACGTTTCTTATAAAGCAGCGATTCTGGTGGCCTTCTATGGCTCGTGACATACGACTTTTTGTTTTGGCTTGCTCTGTCTGTGCCAATTCTAAGACTTCCAATTGACCCTCTGTGGGACTCCAGCCGCTGCTGGTTCCTTCGAGACCCTGGTCCCACATTTCGCTAGATTTTGGTAGAAGGTGGTTTTGACCGTGGTGGACCGGTTCTCGAAAACTCATTTCATCCCTCTGCCCAAACTGCCATCTGCCAGAGAAACAGCGGTTGCTGTCATTGACCACATTTTTCGTATTCATGGCCTCCCGACGGACGTGGTCTCTGACAGGGGCCCTCAGTTTATTTCCAAATTTTGGAAGGAATTTTGTCATTTATTAGGGGCGACTGTTAGTCTTTATTCCGGATTCCATCCCCAGAGCAATGGTCAGACGGAGAGAGCCAACCAAGATTTAGAACTCATGTTACGATGTTTGGTTTCACAGAATCCATCCTCCTGGAGTCAGCAGTTCTCATGGGTTGAGTACGCACACAACTCTTTACCGGTATCGGGTATGGGCCTGTCTCCGTTTGAGTGTAGCTTAGGATACCAGCCACCTGTTTTTCCCAGTACGGAATCCGAAGTTGCGGTTCTCTCCTCTCACGCTTTTGTCCAGAGGTGCCGTCGCACCTGGAGCAGAGCCAGACAGACTCTCCTCCAGCTGGGAGCGCGCACCAAGGCTCAGGCCGATCGCCACCAGTCGAAGCCTCCCGTCTACGTTGTTGGTCAAAAAGTGTGGCTTTCATCAAAGAACATTTCTTTCCACACCGTTTGTAATAAACTTGCTCCCAAATTTATTGGCCCGTTTACTGTCACCAAAATCATTAGTCCGGTGGCAGTCCGCCTCAAACTTCCTCCAGCGTACGGGAGAGTTCATCCGGTATTTCATGTTTCTAAATTAAAGCCCGTTTTTCATTCTACGATTAATCCGCCTGTCCCGGTTCCCCCACCGCCGCGTCTCGTAGATGGGGAACCTACCTATTTGGTAAAACGTATTCTGGACTCGAGATGGAGGGGACGAGGATTTCAGTATTTGGTGGACTGGGAGGGTTACGGGCCGGAGGAGAGGAGTTGGATGCCTCCGAGAGATATATTAGATCACTCCCTTATCGATGATTACAATCGCCAGGTAGGTTCTCCTGGGAGCGCCGAGAGGCGCTCTTAGGAGGAGGGGTACTGTCACGGTTCGTGGGTCGGTGTGCTCATTCCTGTGTGTGTGTGTGTGTGTGTTGCGTCTGGCAACCCCGCCTCCTAATCAGGGTTCACCTGAAGCCTATCTGGGCTGCCTTTATCTGGCTCGCTGTTTCACGGTCCTTTGTCAGTTAGTAGTCTCGCTCACCACTGTTTGTTCTCTCCTAGAATCCTAAGTGTGTTCTTTGTGATCGTGCTCCGGTCCTACTCAACCTTTTGTTTCCCATTGTCCTGACTCCTGCTCTCGGACTGGGTTTCTACGAGCTTGGCTGTCTCTCTCGGATTCGGGATCTCCTGTTTGTTTCCACATAATGTGAATTCACAATAAACGGTTTTCTTCACTCGCAGTTGGATCTGAGCCTTGATTACATGAAATTTCTTTGCTCTGTGGATAAAGCTTAGGACATGTGGCCTTTAAAATCATTTAATTAATTATTATTACCATATTTAGCAGCTTTGGCCTGTGCAGCAGAGACCCCTAAAGTCCCAACACCTGCATACAGAGACAGCAGATCAGCTACTG
This sequence comes from Sinocyclocheilus anshuiensis, assembly GCF_001515605.1. Lineage (NCBI taxonomy): Eukaryota > Metazoa > Chordata > Actinopteri > Cypriniformes > Cyprinidae > Sinocyclocheilus > Sinocyclocheilus anshuiensis. The sequence continues at coordinate 114,512 of NW_015555780.1, read as the reverse complement.
GTCATGCATTTGCAGTGCATGTGTGCGCGTGTGCCATTTGCAGCCATAGAAAATAACATAGACATTTTAGTAGCTCACCTAGGGTGAATCTCACGAAGTCAAGACCATGTGTGGGTTTTATTTCACCACACAATCTGACTAAATACATAAGAAACTATATTGTGCATTAACCTTGGGGACATTTAGAATTGGGACATTATTTTTGTGACAATTAATTAAAAGATATATAGAGTATATCCCATTACATTAATGGTTTTGAGTTAAAATATGACATGTTCTTTATAGGCTTTTAGATTCACCCTCTAGTGTATTATAGTTATTCAAATATGGTGGCTTTGACATAACACACCAGTCCCTGTTGGATAACCTGGCTTGGAGCCAGCTCCTCTTTTCCCACCAGGGAGTCCAGCACCTCCACCAAAACCACCATAACCTTTGGCATAGCAGGTGAGAATCATCACGCAAGCTCGTACATTTTATAGACAAGGTATTCAGCACATGCATGTAATGAAGATCGCCACTGTAGCCTACCGTATGGAAGTTTACCACCAGTGTAGGGTAACCCAGCACCTATTGAGACAAGTCATGATGTAAGACTTTAATTTATCAAGACTGTTACGTATGCATGTAATTTTAGTTCAATTTAAATCTACTTTAATAAATATCCTCCTCTTTAAACGAGCCTTTTGCTTGCCTCCCCCTCTATCTTATGTTTGTAAAACGTAACACAGACATACTAAAGATATACCGAAAATACTGTGTGTCATCAAACGTGTTGTATACATAGCAAAGCTATCCACAACAGTAGAGCTAGGGAGAACTAACACCTGGTCAGTGTTTGGCCAAAGAGCACACAGATTAAATACTACAGATAAAACTGCAAAAAGTTAGATGATAAAGAAGAATCTAAATGATTTCTGTTGATGTATGAACTCACTTTGTGAAGCATTAAACCATTGAAGTGGACCACACATTTTTATCAACATTGTATCCTGTTTTTATCAGAACAGATGTGCAAGTTTGGAAAAGCTATGTTCCACTAGAAGCTTGCATATTAATACCGCAATCAATTTCTCCTAATTTCACTGGATGTATTCCTAGTCCATGATTAAGGTTGATAACGCGGCGATAAGAGAGACGTGAAAATATGTACTTCGTTTCAAGCTTCAAATGGAAAAATGTATGAAAATATTTTTAGTTGTGACTATGAAAACTATGACAATGAACTTTGTCAATTAATTGAGCACTTCAACTGTTGAACCTCCATGTAGGAGAAATCACACAACGTTTCTGCGCACCGGAGAGCAATCTACTACATAAATGGATGACTAGCAATGTGAGTCTAAGCACTGATCCAATATAGCTGGGTTTCATCTGGAGCGTTTGATGAAAGACATTCTTACTTTCTTATTTCTATCAACCTCATATTGTATTGCTTAATAGCTGTAAAACCACAAATGCAATCAGTCGGCAAATGCTTCTTTTCAAGGCGTGGTAGAGCTGGGCTGAGCACGGTTTGTGAAGTCTGATCAAAAGAATCAAATGTTCCACCTGGGGCTTTCGGAGATCTGAGAGGGTATCCATGAAATACTCCTTGTTGCAGTGGTCCATATCCACGCCCACCTACAGCAAAAGAGCATTTGTTTGGATGTCAACAGACAACGTAAACTTTTTAAACACATAGGTGTTGTTCAGTTTTGCTTCCACACTATCCAGATATCATTATTAATATTTGGTTGCTGTATGCTCATGTACTAACCACCACCCGGTACCAGACCCTGCCCTCCACCAGCAGCTATGGGAAAAATTCAGTCAGTCATAAATATATGGTATATAATTTATTTCACTGCAATGACTGATGTCATTTTCATTGAGACTTCACCTGATTTAGGTTTGAGTCCAGTTCCTGTGGCTACACCAGGAAGAACACCCCGCCCATTGAAGCCTGTAATCATTTAAATCCAAGTGATCAAGACCAAACGAAAGCCATGTGTGCAATTTTAATTTGGTGTTTTATCCAAATGACTGATTAGCAGGCCTGCTCTAAATCTGTGAGCACAGAAAACTCCACAGATGTTTGCAGAAATCATTTAAGTTCCACACATACCTTTGTTCATGAGATGTCTTGGCTAATTTGATAATGGCCGAAATATATTCTATGCACGTATGTGCAATATACATTTCATGCGTTATTGCTGTCTGTTTCTACGCCGGCATTGGAGTCTTCTACGGTGTGTTTCTTCCTTTAGGTCAACTGCGTTTATGGAGGAGCAACACTCTGAGGTCAATCTTGCTGAGCAAGTCAAAGAAATTAAAGTTAAGTTAAACAGTACTCAGCTAGCTACCTGAATAATCCATTACACACTATGAAGGTAACTCTATCGCCCCTTTGTGTGTGCCAAGAATTTGTAGGTTTGCCTACTTGCATACAATATGTTTCTGGCCTAAGCGTGTAGCATCCTCAGCTCTGTTGAAAATATTTTGCCAAGTGTAGATCCATTTCACAGAATCCGGCATATGTTCCCCACAATCCGCATCATAAATGTGAAAAACGTTTGCAGATTCCTTGTGGGCCTTGTGGTCATATTATAGTACATAAACAGAGGGAAATAACAAACCTTGTCCAGGAACAAGTCCTCCGTGATATGGTCCAGGCACTCCCACTCCTGCAAGAAAAAAAAATGCAAGAAAAAAAAAAACAAGATTGAAAAGTAGATCTATAATCATGCTTATTTCCATTTATACATACAAATTCAAACCCCCACACTTACCTGGTACTGGAGCTTTTCCGGCCTTTGCTGCTTTTCCCCAAGGTCCAACCCCACCAGGGCCCAGTCCTTGTACCCCGGTCTGAGGAATGACAAGGCCTAACAAACAATTGAAAGATGAGACTATCTTACTATCACTGCTGGCTAATTAGGCAAATTTACTCATGCCAGTATTACAAATATATACATTCACTGCACCTGGAAGACCAGTACCAGTTCCTCCTGCACCTGGCCCTGAATGGACACAAACACACATTCAGTCACATCACTAAACAAATGGGTGCAAATCTAGACTGCAGATATTCCATGTGCTTCCTCAGTGATTTAGTTTGCCTCACTTGCTCCATTCCTCTGACATGAAATAAATCGTCTTATCTGATTTCAGTGCCTGGAAGCTGATGCTTCAGGCTGTTCATTTATTTGTTTAACCCTTTTCCAACCATATCAAACACAGAAGAACAGACATTGCATACTGCTTTTAGATTTTGCCAAGGACACGCTGAAGTAATGTGCTGGCTTTCGGTACACGAACACCACCAGCAGGGTCCAGAGGGGACACATTTGTTGATTTGGTTCATGATCTAAGGCTCCTTAATTCAACTTCAAGCCAACTGGAGTACCATGAAAAGAGTCATAGCGTGAACACCAACAGAGTAAGTTATTTGGAAAAGGTGTTAAAAAGGGACCTTGAATGAATGAATGTTTCCTCTGTAAATGAGGTCAGCTCCCCACCTACTTTTTCCATTTAAATTATTCTCAAAATATGTTTCATTTACAATGTGTTTGTAAACGGGAAACGATGGACTCTAAAAGATGTATATTACCTTTAGCAGGTTTTCCACCAGCACCTGAAGCAAGAGAATCAGACTTAGAAGAGAGCTGTGTAGTTTTTGTTACTTAGCCACTAAGAAAATCCAAATCATCAATAGACTTGTTGAATGAATGGCACCTCCAGGAAGACCTCCTCCAGGTAGACCTCCTCCAGGAAAACCTCCTCCAGGTAGCCCAGTGCCTAAATGAAAGCCCAATGGTTATATGTAATTACTTGACTGCACTTTAACCACTGCTGACTATTCATTGGATGGTAGGCACCTGATTTAGCCGGTTTCAGACCTCCAGCCACTGGGTAAAATCTTCCAGCACCACCATATGCACCATAAGCCCCATAACCACCTACAGTAGAAAAGACATACAGCAACAAATTCAGGAAATCTGTATTAACATGGTTAACTTGATGATATTGAGGACTATGTATCATTTTCATTGGGATATTCTGGGTTCAGTACAACTCAATCAGCAGCATTTGTTGCTTTTCAACTCTTTGGTAAAACTTTATTTTGAAAGCCCACTTTAGCATTCTACTAACTATTAGAAACTTTGCAACTACATGTCAAGTAGCAGTTATTAGAGTATTAGTAGACCATCTGTTTAATATCTGTTAATACTTGGTTTCAGTTGTCCACCAACAGACATTCTGCTGACTACATGTGACTTTGCAAGTATGTCAACTTTTTCTACTAATCCTAATGTAGAGTAGAGAGAAGACAATGACATTATAGGATGCAGCATGGAGGCTAGCACAGATCTAGCAATGTAGCGAATGTTTGTGTCTATATATAGTGACTATTGTGACCATGAGTATGCCTCTCTATAGATTATGTGAATTCATAACTTTGGATAGTGGAATAACAAGTTAGGAGTGATATCTAATGGGAAGGATGTCACAAATTAATCATTATGAATTATGAAGATGATCTGCGCCCATCTCCAAATGGCTTGGACTGTAAACGCTATGGAGTGATTTAGCAATGAGACTGAGAAGGGCTGGATGGGACAGAATGAAGAAAGAGAGAGAGAGAGAGAGAGAGAGAGGGGAAAATAATTTTTTAGGGAGATGGAAAGTAAGAGCTCAGAGACTAAAGTGGATCTTTTTGGCTAAGCAAATGAGGAGTTAGCTTGATTGAAAATTATTGCTACATTGTGTCCTCCTTCAACACGGAAACCCTAAAGAAATGAGGTCACAAAGTTTGCATCCGTATTTTATGGTAGAGGGAGGAATACAGGAATGGAAAGGATGTGCAGTAAAATGCTTTGCTTGTGAGTCTTTCTGTTGCCTTGTTGCCATTATAAATCTGAGAGTTGCTTTAAAAGGCCTCTAAATCTGGATGTTTGAACTTCTGACACAGGAGAAAAAGATTAAACTTCTCACAGTGGCTGATGGCAAAAGGAGGCTACACACTCTTGCTTTCCGAGCACAGTTTGCTAAAGACATTCTCCTGAAAACGTTCTGATATAACACAGAATACATAGTTTCATTAATGATGGCAAGCTGTCCTGGTCCAAAGACAGCAAATCAGCCTCAAAACATTATGCTGCCCCAACTGTGCTTCACAGTTGGGATGGGGTGAATGCAGTTTTGTTGTAACCAAATCCGACGGTTCTCATTTAAAATCAAAGTTCAATCTACTCATCGGTCCACAAAACATTCTTTCTAATCCACATGGTTTTAGGCAAATTTGAGATTGGTAGAAATGTTATTCTTATTGAACTATGGCTTCTTCTGTGCTGTCCTGCCTGATTGTGAAGAAATGACCGCTAACTTTAGCCAGTTCATGAGAGGCCTCTAGATCGATCCTTAAATGCTGTGCTCTGGGGTTTTGTGACCTCCTAAAATATCTATTGTTTTGCTCTTGGAGTGATTTTTGTTTGGATAAGCATGCTTAGGCAGAGAAACTGTTGGTAAATGTATAAAATGTTTCCATTTGAACAGTATCTGCCTGATTGGTGGACATTAAACTTTTTTTTTCACTTTGAAAAGCATCAAAAACTTTTTTTTCTGGAAATCAACATTGCAATGACAGGATTTTATGATGATGTCATCACTACCATGCTGTTCAGAGCATGCAGAGTACTTCCATATGCGTTACATATTTTTCTCTTGGCTGTTTACTCTCATGCTGTTGGCTGTTGCGCAATTGATCAGGTTCAACCTTCATCCCTCCTTAATACCAGTGCAATATATCATCAGATAAGTTATTTTGTGACCGGTCTGTCAAGTTGTATTTATGACTGGGAGCCTCTGGGATAATTTTGAGTTGGGCGGGCCAACTCAAAATTATTATTATTTTTTTTTCTCAGAGCTGGACATGAACTGACACTGCTGTGCAAGTATTTGAATGAGTGCTTTCCAAGACAGTCTAATAGACCCTTTTTCAGTTAGTAAACATTGTGAAGTTTTTTATGGGCGGAGCTTAGGTGGAGGCAGAAAGATTCCCATGACCGCTTCACTAACGCTGGCTAGCAAGTTTTGTTTGCTTGTTTTTTAACAATGACTGGAGAAAATTTGATTTTATCTGAATATGTAATGTCACTAACTGTCCAGGACCGCAGTTGTTATTTGAAAATGTTAACTTTAACTGAAGGAACCAGATTAGCTGACTCGTACACACTCATTCAATGGATGGACAATCTTACAGGAGTGGCCTGACACACCTACCAGATATAGAAACCGAGCTTGTATAATAAATAGAAACTGAGGGCATATAAATCTTTAGATGCCTATAACTATGTACTAACTGCTTACTGCTCCGGGTGTGTGTTCACGGTGTGTGTGTGTTCACTGCTGTGTATATGTGCGCACTTAGGATGGGTTAAATGCAGAGCACTAATTCCTAGTATGGGTAACCATACTTGGCCACGTGTCACTTCACTTCACTTCACTTCACTTCACTTCACTAACAGTGACAATTGTAAGCAAATGCAACTACTTGAACACACACCTGACACATAACATGGGCCTTCACTGTTCCCTCTCTCTACAACTGCACTTATGGCAATTGTAGAAAGCGAGACGACACAAATGGTTTCCTTTATGTTTAGCTGCTAGTCATTAGTTAACTTCTCAATTTCTGATTAGGTGGGCATGCATGAGAAATCTTTAGACTCTTAACCAAACATTAATACATAAAAGACAAGAGTTTATTTAACCTTAAATTAAGCGTTAGCGTTAGTTCTGGCAGGTCACGTGAGTCAAGCTTGCATCAGCTGATTCTCAGCTGATCACATCTACCTATAGGAATACGACACCTATCGTGGCATTCCTATATAAGCTCTATTCAGTATTATTCAGCAGCTTTTCAGCTTGCTCAGGAACAAATTAAGCATCGCCGCTCGCAAATCAAACTGTTGCAGCGTAATTCAGAACATCTGAAATCCACATCTAAGATAAGTGAATGCTGTTTTAATCCATATTTCCGTGTATATTACCTGGTCTGCTAATTAAAAATAAAATAAAAAAATGTTAGCAGTTTTGCATCGATTGCAGGAGCGACATAGCTATTAAGCATATTTGCAGCAGCATTTACGCATCTGTGTTCATACAGCTGGAGCAACACGTAGTCTAGATCATGTAACTTAATCGCTCTGAGGACACGCCGATAGTTAAGGCCATGAGAACAAGTTTAAATGAAACAAGCATTCTTGTGTATGTGTTTCAACTGGGGTTCGCTGTATTCAGCGGCATAATCTCAATGTTACGGTTGTTTATTTCTAAGGTTGATGTTTTCATTTGCTGTGTGAGTGTGCGGTTGATTTCAGCTGCGTCAGAAGTACGCGTTTATCGCTCCTAGTGTATGCTTCCCCTGCTGGACTGCCTCTCAGGGAATTTTCTGCTTCCCCTGCTGGACTGCCACTCAATACTTATTAGAGATTCATAATTTCTGATCCGCTTGAATATGTGCTCATGCTGAATAATGTGAGCATATGAGCATGAAAAATTATGGTGATATGACGTGTGTTGATTAAATACATGATCAACCTATGTTGGCAAATATGCTATTGTCAAATATTGCTCGTTGTTTAACATTGGTAACATTAACATTACCCAGTTAAACTTACCACAGCTGAGGCCTGTTTTTTAAATCTGTTTAAGACTGTCCAAATTACCCTCCTCCATCCCCAGCTCCTCCTTTCGCCATAGTCAGGACTTGGCTTTCTGATATTCCTTGCTAATCAGACTCCTTTATCTTGAATAAAGTGTACACTTAAATATCATTATGTACATTAATGATATCTGCCTTGTTCTGTTCTGTTAACCCTAGGGGGGTTATTATTGCTGCTCTCCCTGCTCATTGATGACAGGCTGCATGGATGGGCAGGGAGTTTTTTGCCCAGAACAGAACCATACCGTCAAACCAAACTTTATGCTAAGTATCTATCATTTTGACGATAGTGGTCCTGACAGAACTGATATTAAGTGTGCACTGCATTTTTGATGGTCGCTTCTGTCCAGTCCGCTTGTTTTAATACAGCTGTCATCGGTTTTTTGTCTGGCAATGGCAGCAGGTATGTGATAAAACTTCAAATTGGAGCCTGTACTCCATCAATTCTGACACTCAGAGATGACATTTTAAGCTCCTAATATAGCGGACTCTATGCTGGTTTGTATTGGCCACCTGCAGTTATTCCTTTGTTTTGCCTCCAGCTAATGCTGTGACGTAATTGTGACATCGGCACAAAAAGGGTCTATATTGTGGTATCAGTTATTTCCAACATAGGCTCATATATATAATATATAAATGTATATATATAAATGTATATATAATTCAGTGCAGTTTCCCACTAGTGGCAGTAAAACAGCAACAACTTTTATTCCTTTTCACACTAATTTTGATTAAAGGGGCAGATTATCCATTAATAACACTTATTTTTGCACAGTATGACCTCAAAACACTTTTAACTAAAAAATAATAATACTAATTTCATGTTTGTATGACATAACCAGTTCCATATGTATGGCTTTTATGATGTCGTAAGCTTGCTCAGTAGCTCACCTGGTATAGCATTGCACTTGCGATACAGAGCGCTGGGGTATGAGCCCTATGAAACACAAGTCACGATAAAACAGCTCAAATACTTGTAGAAGCAAGATAAAGGGGCGTGGCTGCTTTAGCAATTGCATTTTTGTCACATTTGCTTTTTGTTAAAAGATTCAGGGTAGGGTTTAGTGTAGGTGTGAATGTGACACCTACAAAAAACAACAATAAAATAAACAATAAAAGTTTCCACATTCATGTTCATCTGTTTTGGAGAAATTTGAACACTCTTTTAGTGCCATTCACTGGACATTTCGCTCTGAGTGCCACAAAATGTGCAAGAAGCAATGTAATTTCATGAGATGTCGTCACATGAATGTTTTTCAAAAATGACTGGTTGCTTTATTTGTTGGTCAGCCGGACATGCCTAAGTGGACAGTTCTGGGTCAGAATAAGCTGTAAAATAGGCCAGACTTTATGCTAAACTTTGGGCTTATGTGACACTTACCAAAGGTCACCGCTAGCACATCTGAACTCACAGAGGCTCAAGAAATGTGGAATGCTCTTGGACTAATTGGGGCTAATTTCCTTTTGTTCATCATGAACTCAAATCTTTAGATGGACCTGTTGATCCATTAGTTTCTCAGTGCATCTAATCTTTACTAATATATAAGTTAGAGCGACTCTCAGACGTGTGGATCAGATGCCCAGACAGGTGTGTCTGCCATTAGTTAATGATGTACTCCCCTGGTTTCCCAGTGTCAGACAGCAAACATCCCTCAAGCACTGTGAGTACTGCTCAGGCAACACAGCTATTCCTGATGAACGTGAAGACAGTCCAAGTGCAGCTGGAATATATTATTGTCATCTCACCCTCCCTCTTTCCAAAAAGCCCTGAGTGCATGAAGGTTATCGAAACATAATTCTACCCACTCACAAAAACTTAAAGAGGAGGACAGAAGAAGCAGCATAAACTTGTTTGAATGGATGGTTGAGAAAACCACCACTGAAAGTTTAAGCTGGATGCCATTTGTCAAATGATGTGATCTGTCGAAGACAAAACACTCAGTATAGGTGAAAATGTTAGATGGGAGGGAATTTGAAGAACTTAAAGTTCAGTTATTGAGAAGTTATCACTGCTGTTGTGAAGTATTGCCCAGTGCTTTTGAGTAGCTCTACCAAAAATGGTATTGCCATGGTACTGGTAATTTCTGAGAGAAAAAAAACAACAGAAAAAAAAAAAAAAAAAAAACACTGGTTTTTTTTTTTTTTTGCTAGTGACAGCTCATTAGTAGTGTCAGAAACATAATGAATAGTATGTTAGGATCAGGTTTCCTGCTGTTGCTTGTCAAAGTAAACTGTTCTAATTGAAAATGTAAATGTGTTAATTTTTCATCTGCACCACCCTGATTCACTAATTGATCATGCACCACACTGATCTATGCTTGCTATGTTACTTGCCAAATGACCATCAATTGCGCATACATGCAAAAACCTGCACAAAATTTTAACATGCCACAGTTATAGCTATTATACTAATCTAAAACAGGGAAACTGGATACATTACAGCTAGTCTGCAACTGGATTTTCACCAACCAGTGTAACAATGCTAGTCAAAATGAAAGGAATTGCACAACTTTGTATGGATGCATTTGGATGATGAATATGAACCCATTTCCACTGGTTTCTGAGAATGTTGAAGAGTCATCTGTTATAAAAGACAAGTTGTTAGGCACTATTCACCAGTCTATATCATATAGTGGAATGATGCCATCTCTTTGCCATCATAAAAGATGAAAAAGGTAATGCAGCTCTCTCTACTGTGATGTCTGAATGATTTCTTTCAAGCAAGATTTAGGGACTAACAACTAAGCATGGTAACATTTGGAGATTATAACAGATTTATCAAGTATGAAATGATCAAGACAGCAACAAGCCTTCAATTTTCAAAGCATGTGGGTATCCAATCCGTCTTGGGCTTAGGCATGCGTTTGTAGAGCTGGGTGCCAGTTATGTGAATGACTGGTGTAAACACATTCCATATGAGAAAGAACCATTCATCAATGATTTCTTTTTGAATAAAAAACATTTGAGCAGAATACAGATGAGAGCTGGATTGTTAAAAGCAGCAGATAGAGGGAGTCAGGAGTAAGGAGCAGAAGCAAAGCTTAATCCACACCCACAAACCCCCTCCAACCTTCTACCGGTCCTTACTGGAGCAGCTGGACAAGCCTGAAGATTTAATTTAAGAGAGTAGAGAATTCCGTGGCCCTTGTCCATGTAACTGACGGCAACTGCAGTGAGCCAACTACAGCATCCTGGAATTCAAATAGCATGGAATTCCTGTGAGATTATTGAAAGGATCTCAGGCCCAGTCATTTCCACTGACCTGTGAGTTTGAGATACCTCGTGAACCCTACAGCAAGTAAATGGCCTGTTACCAAATTAAAGAAAGAAAAAATAAAAACATGCATAGTCTTTTCCTTTTCACATGGCAAAAAAAGACAGTTCTTCTGTTAGATGATCCAAAGATGACATCAACAGCCGCACACTGGCTCATTCACTCTAGGCCTTGATGCTCAGTTAAGTAGCCAACATGAAATTTGTGTGAAAGCTGTTTCAGCTTTAGACAGAAGTTCATTGTTGACTGGCAGAGGGTCTCCAGATCTTCTTGTCCAGAAACATGAAAGTTTGCATTCTGGGTGCATTCCTATACTGCTAAAATAAATCAAAATATTGCTACCTTTCTTCAGCCGTTTCAATTTCTGAAGGAATTCTTCAACTCCATGTCACATTCTGTAGATATGATATGCTTTGGAAAAGCTGTGATTGGATCTGGTTCACGGGCCATTCAAGGTCACCTAAAGAAAGCTATGCAATTTATACTTTGCAACCAGGAGATTTTCTACAGTGTTTTTAATACACACTTAGTAGCATGTGGTGTTGTGTTGACACACAAGCATTTCATCTGAGATTCCATTCTTTACACTTCCAGCCTTTGGAATCCAATGTAAAAGAGACATAATAAGGATGTCAAGTATGAGCAGCATACTGAAATATAAAACACTCACCCCTGTGTTGTGACAACAGAAGTGCTTTCTTCAGACCTTTATGTTGGTGTTTCCCTTGGAACATGGAATGCTGTATTTGATAACCCTCCAATATATATTTTTCTCCATCTGCAGAATTTCCTGCAATCAATTCAGCTTGACGGTTTAAACTACAGACTACATTCTAACTTTGCTTTGTTTTGCAGGTAAATTTAGTGGTAGGTGTGCTATCTGCTTTGAAAATCTCAGCTTGACTTAAACTCTTTGAATGGCCACTATTCAAAATCTAACCAATACAATTATGTCATTATTATATATGCACATGCAGTCCTACAGTTGTTTGCTTTCTGAGTTGTGACTGATCTGTCAAACCACCTATAGCCAATGTCGCATTGTGAATAAATTTTCAAGCACAGTCAAGCGAAAATGAGACACATGTCATGATAACAGCAAAACAGCTCTGATGCAGGATTTCATTATGGGAAGACTTACCTAAGACTTCGATGCTGTTCTACAAGCACTGGTATTTCCTCAGGAAATGCAAATCTAGTTATCGATATGCTATTGTTTTTCTCTTAATTGGATGTGAGAGTAAAATATTACCGTATGTCCCCTACTGTGTCCAGTATCATTGTAGATGTTTGTTCCTCCCAAAGGGAGCAGGTGTTTGTGCAGGAAAGAAAGTGATGCACTGCCATGTGAATGGATCCCATTTACGTGTGATTGCGAAACAATCCATTGTAACAATGCCAGCAACTCTCATTGTCCTTCTGAGTTTTTCTAAAACTTGACTCATTTGTATTGAGATTTCCCTTATGTCATAGAGGAAAATTCATATCTGCTACTGAAATAGTTTTTTTCTGCCTTGTTTACATCAAAGAGTACCTGAACGTCTCATAAACTCTGACTATGTAGGTTTAACCTATTGTGGTGTTCAGTGGACGTATATGACTTCATCTACCCACTTACAAGCTGTATAATCGAAATCACTGGTGACAACCCAACACTGACTTCATGGCTTCACTTCAATACATATTTTCTCACAAACAGAAATACATGCTTTGGAAATGTTTACGTAGGTTTTGTGACAGAGTGCACCAGGGTGAAATGCCTTCTGCTTCTGTCAAGTTTTGTTTCTCATGTGATTCCAGAAATATGCCACAAACAAGTTCTATCCGTATCATCCCCTAGGCAGAACCTGAACACATCATCTCCGGATGGGTTCACAGTGCAGTCTGAGCTGGCACAGGCCACTTGATCATTTATTTCTATTATTTATCACATCTCAAAGAATGGTATTGTGCAAATCAACGTCAAAAATGTCAGTGTGAGAGCCAACTGTGGTGGTCTGATCATGTGGTGGCTCGCATATGCATGGAGTTTGTGCATGCTGAATACTTTTCTGACATGTCAGGGCTGTGATATGATATGACCAATAAACAGAGCTCACAAGAGCTCTCCACTCTTGCTCCTGACAGGCCTCAGGAATATCAGAGTACTTTTATGTTAACCAGAAAGTTAGGAAAATCAATGTTGTTCATGGAGATCCACCTTCCTGTTCAGTGCCAACCCTGCTCTATCAAACCTGTCTGTAATTATTAAATGTTCCTGAAGATCTTAGTTAGCTGGTTCAGGTGCGTTTGCTTAGGGTTGGAGCTGAACTTGGCAGGAAGGTAGATCTCCAGGGTCGGGCATCCCTGTTCTAGTACAATGGTTTCCAACCTGATTCAGGTCATCAGCACATTAGAGTGGGGGAATGTCAGAAGAAGGAGGTATTCTACATTCTCAGTGTTGGGGGCCTCCGGGAACGAGGTTGGGAACCACTGCACTAGTACAGTATGTGTGTGTGTGTCTCTTACAGAACAATACTGTGGCAGGACCATGGTACAGTTATGGTATCAGATGGTAATACAGTGGTTCTTTGACCAAAAAAACATCACAGTACTATGGTGTATGCTCAAAACCATTCAAAACATGGTAGTATCATGGTACATGTCCAAAAAACAACATAGTGCTGCAGTAATCATATTTTATTCAGGTGTTCTGTGGTATCCATGCTTAAACAGTGCAAGTTTAAAGAAATGGGAAAAGCACCATTAAGAACAAGTCTTTGAAACTGTATTTGGGGAATAACCTCCTTGCATGTTTACATTATTGCTCTTTCCCCTGCCAAATTTATTGCATCCACATTGCATTGAGAAAGGAAGTCCAAATCTGAGACAATAAAGATCTGTTGCCTTCTTCCCTTTTTTAATTATTTATTTATGTCCGTGTTTCCTCTGTTATTTATTTCCAGTGTCACACATCTCTTCTTCCAGTAATGATGCATCTTTGTGTTTTGTGGCTGTGTGTTTCACTGAAAGGTTCTCTGTTCAGGAAGTGAACTAAGAAGAAAAGACTTATTGTTTTATGCTAAATCATACTCTAAAAGTAGAACACTGTTATGATGATGACCACATTGTGGTGAACAGCATTTTTTGGAACTGCGCTCTTCCAAAGCAGTTGTGCAAGACTGGTGAAACGAAAAGCGATCTTCAGCATCTTGAAAATGTTCGCCTGTGACATGGCTCAACATAATCAGACAAGCATAGCATCAGAAGTGAGAATGAAATCTAAGGACTTGTTTGCACATTTTTGGAGCACATTGTCCTGGGGATGAGCACAGGAAGTGATGCGTGGCTCCTGTGGGAGTTGAAGGATGTCAGCGTAGACTCTGCGACATGAGGATTGGCCATTATTCAAAATCAGAGGCCAGAAGCAAACAGTTTGAGGACAGGTCTGAGCCCGCTAATGAAAAGCACATGTGCTTCACAAGACTCACTGGCTCTTCCCAGCTCATCTGCCTGGCCCCCACCCTTCATTCTCTCTGCGTTCAGCCCTCGCTCCCTTTCAAGTCTGAAACAAACTGGCTCCTCTCACTGAGACAACATCGAAAAGCATGTGGAAAGCAAAACCTGACATACTTTCTTTGGGTTGTGCTGCTCTGGTTTCTGTACAGATCAAAACAATGTCTGGTTCTGAGATCAGGTGACTAAATAAAATGCAGCTGCCTGTTTAGCCATTGCAGAATTAATCCAATAAATTCAATGGGAAAAGTCTTGTGAGCCAAATCTTTCCTCGTCACCTCCAATCTAACCATGATGTTTATGAGATCGAACTCATGCACACGTGTAACAAAGAAAAATGTCCACAGTTGCCTGACACGGAAGCTAACTGTTTGTGACAAGAAGTTGCTATTCGCTCAACATTTGTGCAAAATTAGCCTTTTTGTTCAGCGTTGGCAGCAGCAAGCAACACAGAATCCACCTTTGCTTCAGGCACTGGGACTAGTGGATGGTTTCCAAAAGTCCTCCCCAAATTCAACAGCTCATCACAGCAATGATGACAGGCCTCACAATCAGCTCTGTTTTACAAGGGCTAGCAGGTGCCAAGCTCGTGACTCACATCGAGCGCCTCAGCCATCACCTTGCTTTAATTAAACACCAGGGCCTGTATGTATAAAACGTCTCAGAAATGCTCTTAAGAATAGTCTTAAGCTTTGACTTAAGTGTCAAAAAATTCTTAGTAAAAAGTAGGACTTTTCTAAGAGTAGGAGACTTTTATAAAGACGCTAAAAGCAACTTTCAGTAAAGTCTAAGACTGATTCTTATGTGTTGACTGAGGTGACACTTAAGTGTTGTGAACTAAGGACTACAATGATGTCAACACAAAATGGCTGACCTCAACCTCTGAATCAGCCAATAGTGAGCCTGCTCATGTAAAGTCACAGCAGCACAACACCAATCATTTAATGTAACTACAATAAAATCATTTAATTAAGACTGAAATATTTTAATTTAAATGTATTTTTAAATGCTTTGCATTGTGCAAAATTATCACAAATTATTACTAATGCTTTGTTTAATGGTATGTCTCCTCATTTACAGTTAGAGCAATGATGTGAACATGAGTTCCATCAACGGCTCCAGTAACTCCAGGAAAGCCCACAATCCTAATAAAAGTTGTTTTTGCAGTATGGTTTGACGGTCAGTTGAAAATTTAATAAACTGCCATATACAGGTGCATCTCAATAAATTAGAATGTCGTGGAAAAGTTCATTTATTTCAGTAATTCAACTCAAACTGTGAAACTCGTGTATTAAATAAATTCAATGCACACAGACTGAAGTAGTTTAAGTCTTTGGTTATT
>NW_015555780.1:93928-97579 GCF_001515605.1 Sinocyclocheilus anshuiensis | reverse complement strand
ACAAATTATTACTGATGCTTCGTTTTCTATTGGTATGTCTCCTCGTTTACAGTTAGAGCAATGATGTGAACATGAGTTCCATCAACGGCTCCAGTAACTCCAGGAAAGCCCACAATCCTCACAAAAGTTGTTTTTGCAGTATGGTTTGGCGGTCAGTTGAAAATTTAATAAACTGCCATATAGTAGTGGCCAAAAGTGATGTCCGGCCTAGGAAATTTGACATATTTTCATCCTTAATTTTAAAAAAAATGTGCAAGATTTTGTAAGCATATTGCATAGTTGCTTAGTCAGTTGTTTTATTTGTGATAATAATGCAATGAAACAAGCCAAATTTTGCGGTCATAATTTTTGGCCATGCTATCATACAAAGACATTATGAACACATGCAAAAACAAGAGGACCAATGAAATGTAAATAACGTATGTTGTAGTCAGTGTGCCAATTTAGTGATTTTGTCACTAGATTTAGTGACTTTCGCATCCCTTTAGAGACTTTTTTCAAAAACCTAGCAACAAAATCAATTTCTTGGACAAACGTTATATACATTCCGAGACTCTCCCATGACGTCATAAAGGCGAGTTCACTGATCTATATAAATATAAATATAGATCAGTGAACTCACCTTTATGAGGTCATCTAGCAGCATTAAGTGACCAGTTTTAGCTACTTTCAATTGAAAGCAGTTGGCAACACTGGTCAGTGTTTTTTTGTCCTTATATTGTATTTTAATGGTTTAAGTGAAATGTGGGGTCATAAAAAAAAAAATCAAAACACTGTTGTGTTTGGTGGGGTTAGTGCCACAATATACTGTGTCATTACCGGTGCATTGCTGCATTTTTCCAATTTTCCAGCCAAAAAAAATTAATTACTGCTGTTAGAGCATTGACTTGTTGAGTGGAAGAGGTTATTACATTTTTTACTTTATCAGTTAAAGTTTTTATCAAAAAATACTTTTTGATCTTTACAATTAAGTTTGTATTGTTTTATCAACTCCATATTATCATATAAGTCCAATATATTTTCGCTGGAAAGTGTTTGTCGTCTCCTCTTTGCTGTCATCTTATTACTCCTAACTAGGTTAGGACCTCTCCAGCTCTCTTAAATAATTTAGGAGCTGAGACCTCTTTTAACACTTAGGAACCTTTATGAATCACTCTTATTCTTAAGTCTAGGAATAAGGGTAAAATTATGTCATTCTTAGAATTTTGACACACTTAAGACTAAACTTTTACTTTGAGCGGCTTTATACATACGGCCCCAGGTATCTTTTCCCAGTCTAGGTGTTCACAGGGGCATAGATATTTTTCAGTACTGTCTGCGATGGTTTATAAGTAATCCTGAGATTTACTATGTACAAGGAGACTTAGGTACATTGTAAACTATAGTATAGTTTAGTTACTAAGTACAGTTTTACTGAAATAAATTGGTCATTATATCAGAGCTATAAGTCAAAGAACAAATATACAGCTGTGAGCCATAAGAATAAAAATAAAATAAAAACCTTAAAAGCTAGATGCTTTGGCCAATATGTCTTTCAGTGTATTTAAGGAAAACATTTTATCAGTGGCACAATCCACAAAGAAGAAATCTGGAGGGAAAAAAAACTACAGATCAGTTTTGCTGCCATTGAGGTGGATATGGGTAAGGTTAGGGTCAGGTTTGGTGGTATGCGTAGGTTTAAGGATAAGTCAACAGTGTAATTATAAACTATAGATTTAAATATATAGTGGGTCTAAAAGTTTTATTTTTCAATAAATGGTGTAAGGAATTTAACTCATTCATTCTTATAAGGGAATTAATCATTCATTTTATTTCTAGCTCAGGTTTTGAGAGGACTCGAAACTGAAAATTCGAAGTCAACCTGATTAAAACTGATTTCAAATTTGATATTTTACACCTTATTAGCTACTCGTCCAGCGAGACGTTAATGTCAGTGTATATTAACATTTGACTATATGTATTTTCCCTGGCCACGGGTTAATACGTTCTTTGATAAGTTATACGCTACGAGCTAGGTAGCAAGATCTTGGCAAGGTTTGACTTTAAAATTATACGACACCAGACAACGATTCTTTATAAATGAAACATGAATCTATTGGCTATTCTAAATTACATTGACCTAAGCTAAGACATACACATACACACACACATACATACAGTCTCTGAGGAATGAAAATGCTGTTAACGGAGTTCTGAGAAGTTCCCAAAGTTCTAACTCGTTTTCACGAGTGGTTTTAAATTCAGCCTGAGAGAATTCATAAAGCAGAGATTTTCTTATCTTTACTGCTTAACTCAATTCAGCACCGATTTCAGCAGATAGAAACTTTGTTTGTACTTGGGTTTTGCTGAAATCTGAGAAGCGGAGGATTTCCTCGTTGCCTGAGGGAGTGAATCTTTGCGAGTTCCTTCGTTGATTCCTTGGACTGGTTGCTCCCCGGGTGTGTTTGTCGTTTTCCCTTGGAGGTTCCGTCGGATTCCCACACGAGGGTGTGTTCCACTCTTTGTGTGGCGGCTTGGCATGGTCTTGAGGTTGGGCGCCCTCTAGAGCCAGACCTTGACTTTGGGTGTTGAAGTCAAGAACTGTTCGGGTTTTGGCGCCCTTTTCTAAGGCCATCTTTTGTTTGCCGTAGGCTTTATGCGCGAAGTCTCGCAACTGTTGAGCATTCATTGTTCGCGGACAGAACTTTTCAGTCCTGATACAAAAGATCTCTGTGTTATCTCCTGATTGGATTAGTTCGAAGCCTCATGATGAGTTGATTCAGTGGCATATCAGTGTCCGTTCATGATAGAAATCCCTACAATGGTCAGTAAAACAAAGTGCTTTAAGAAAATGTTGATAGTGCACCAGAATAAAGTAAAAATTATAGGATCTTTAAAAATAGATCTTGTGATTAATTGTGATTAAATTAAAATGTCATTTTAAATAAAAGATATATGTAATAAACTCAACTGACCTTAGTGTGTATCAGTTACTCCTTTCTTCCGTCTCTGCAAATGTTTCCACTGCTAAAATGACATACTACCACAACAAAATTAACACCTGTTCTGACTCTCGCACACTTTACAAAACCTTCTCTTCTCTTCTCTTCTCTTCTCTTCTCTTCTCTGTCCTCCTATTTCTAGCTCAGGTTTTGAGAGGAATCGAATCTGAAAATTCGAGGTCAACCTGATTAAAACTGATTTCAAATTTGATATTTTACACTTTATCAGCTACTCGTCCAGCGAGACGTTAATGTCAGTGTATATTAACATTTGACTATATGTATTTTCCCTGGCCACGGGTTAATTCGTTCTTTGATACGTTATACGCTACGAGCTGGGTAGCAAGATCTTGGCAAGGTTTGACTTTAAAATTATACGACACCAGAAAATGATTCTTTATAAATTAAACACGAATTTATTGGCTATTCTAAATTCCATTGACCTAAGCTAAGACATACACATACACACACATACATACATACAGTCTCTGAAGAATGAAAATGATGTTAACGGAGTTCTGAGAAGTTCCCAAAGTTCTAACTCATTTTCATGAGTGGTTTTAAATTCAGCCTGAGAGAATCACAAAGCAGAGGTTTGTCTTACGTTTACTGCTTAAATGGCTCAGCACCTATTTCAGCGGATAGAAGACCTTGTTTGTACTTGTGGTTG
>NW_015555780.1:83312-89792 GCF_001515605.1 Sinocyclocheilus anshuiensis | reverse complement strand
GTGTATATATATATATATATATATATATATATATATATATATACACATAATAAATTTAAACAGTACACATATATTATGTAAACAAAAACTTTTATTTTGGATGCGATTAATCACGATTAATCGTTTGAAAGTACTATTTAAATTCAAATTGAAGAAATCATTTCATATTGGGATATGGCTGATTGTTGATTTGTAATGCATTTATTTCTGGTCTCTTTTAATATTTGTATTTCTTTGTCCATGTCTTCATGAGGAGACAATAAAATAAAAAAAAGGTCATGATTTGCATCATCCCAACATAACTGCACTGCTAGTTACACACTCTCTCTTCTCCTTCTCTCCACTCTCGGAGACGGACGTTTCCAAACTTATCCTTTCCAATCATCCTACTACCTGTCCACTTGATCCTATCCCCACTCACATACTTCAGGCAATTTCTTCTTCAGTCGTACCTGTGCTCACTCACATTATCAACACCTCTCTTCACACTGGTACATTTCCAACAGCATTTAAGCAGGCTCGGGTAACCCCACTGCGTAAGAAACCCTCTCCAAAATCCAGCACTTTTAGAAAACTACAGACCGGTATCCCTTCTTCCGTTCATTGCAAAGACACTTGCGCAAGTTGTGTTCAACCAATTCTCTTGCACAGAACAACCTCCTGGACAACAACCAATCTGGCTTCAAAAGCGGCCACTCAACTGAGACTGCCCTGCTCTCGGTTACTGAAGCCCTGAGACTGGCAAGAGCAGCTTGAACAACCTCCTGGACAGCAACCAATCTGGCTTCAAAAGCGGCCACTCAACTGAGACTGCCCTGCTCTCGGTTACTGAAGCCCTGAGACTGGCAAGAGCAGCTTCCAAATCCTCAGTACTCATATTGCTGGATCTGTCTGCTGCTTTTGACACAGTTAACCACCAGATCCCCCTTTCCACCCTCATGAAGTTGCCCATCTCAGGAACCGCACTCCAATTGTTGAAGTCTTACCTCTCAGGTAGGTCCTTCAGGGTGTCTTATCACCTTAAACTCAACCTTGCTAAGACAGAACTGCTTGTGGTCTCAGCCAACCCAGCACTTCATCACAAATTCTCTATACAGCTGGGTTCGTCAAACATAACTCCTTCCGGGACAGCCAGGAACCTTGGAGTTGTGATCGATGATCAGTTAAGCTTCCCAGACCATATTGCTACAACGGCCCGGTCCTGCAGATTTGCCTTATACAACATTAGGAAGATTAGACCCTTCCTATCAGAGCAAGCTGCACAACTCCTTGTCCAAGCTCTTGTTCACTTACCTATTCTATTCTATTCTATTCCATTCTATTAAAAAAAAACAAAAAAAAAACCTAGCTATTGTCACAATTCACTCGGGGAGCAAGGAACGAGAAAACGAGGAGTATTTGAATAACACAGTCTTTAATAATCCACAGAAAAACCGAGAGCAAAAAGGACATTCAACAACTAGACCCGACAAACAAGAACTGAAAGGACTAGGGCTTTTAAAGGCAGGATAATTGGGGAGGAATGAGACACACCTGGAATCAAATTAACACAATCAACATGAGGAAGAAACTGGGTCACAGGGGCAAAAACACACACAGAATAGTCCATAATCCTGACATAACGCCCCCTCCCAGAAGGAAGAACAACAGAGGGAGGCGTGGGTGGGAACTTGGGAGGAGGTTCCGGAGGAGGACGGATATCAGGGTGGAGGCCGGCGCGGGCCGACCAACGGCGGCGGAGCAGGTGGTGGAGGAGCCCGAGGCGGAGACGGAGAGCCGATGAGCCAGGACGATGGGGAGGATCCAGAGGTCCTAGGCGGAGCAGAAGGCACCGGTGACCGACGCGGAGATGTGGATCTGGGAGGCCGCGGTGGAGCCGGAACGACAGAGGACTGAGGTGGAGCCGAGGGGATGAAGGAGCCTGACGCCAGACGACAGCGGTGGAGGAAGCTGGAGCAGGTGGGAGGGCGGGCATTTTCGAGGAGCGGCCACAGGAGGGCGCTTTCTAGGAGCAGGCACTGGAGGGCGCTTTCTAGGAGCGGGCACTGGAGGGCGCTCTGAACTGAATTCAGGGGCTGGAACCCTTTCCTCGGCCTTTTGGCACTTTCGCCCCGCCATACTCAGCTCACCCTCAGCCGCTGTGCAGGGGGCGGGGCTCCTCTCCACGCTCACACCATCCGTGGCTTTCTCCCTCGTGGCAAGCGTTGTTGCCGGCTCACACACCTTGACTGACGTTACAGCCTCTGGCTCCGCGGCGATCCTCAGCTCTGTCGCTCTCTCTAGCGATGGCTCGTCGTTCGCGGTGGGCTTGGGCATGCGCTCCGCGCATCTGGGAGATAGTGGGCTGGGCTCTGGGTCAGGAGTGGCACTCCACTTCAGTCCACTCCACAAAAGCTCGTGGGCCATCTTTGGCGCTGCAGAAAGCCGCCGTCCGGATAGGTGGTAAGATGGGTTTCCAGATGAATTTTCACCCTGCTCCAGCAGGCGGAGGATGAATTCGGGGCGAAGGAGGGGATCCATAGGGCACACAACGGAAACAAAAAACTGAGTAAAAAGAGAAACAAAACGGAGGGTACAAACGGAGGTAACTGTATCGGTTGGGTCTTCTGTCACAATTCACTCGGGGAGCAAGGAACGAGGAAACGAGGAGTACTTGAATAACACAGTCTTTAATAATCCACAGGAAAACCGAGAACAAGGAGGACATTCAACAAGTAGAACCGACAAACAAGAACTGAAAGGACTAGGGCTTTTAGGAACGAGACACACCTGGAATCAAATTAACACAATCAACATGAGGAAGAAACTGGGTCACAGGGGCAAAAACACACACAAAATAGTCCATAATCCTGACAGCTATGTGTACTGTGCTAGACTCACTGAGACTTGTCACAGCACTTGTACACTGTTGCTCTCACGTTCGTCTGATTGCTTCTATTGTTCTCCTCATTTGTAAGTCGCTTTGGGTAAAAGCGTCTGCTAAATGATTAAATGTAAATGTAAATGTAATATCATGTTTTAATCAAGTACTATGAAAGCCAATAAATAATAAACATTAATAAATAAATAAACAATAATAAGTATTTAGAACTTGACAGGTTTTAAATAATTAGAATTGGTTTATTGATTTTGAGCTTAATAACCTTCATTCTCCAAACTGCTCATCGTAATTAGGGTTGCAGGGTTTAATGAACTCATCTCTTTAAATGTACAAGAACTTTCATTTTGTCAACTTACATGATCAGAGGGTCAAGGATGTATGGGACATTTGAAAAATTTGCATGTAATGTTCTGAAGCTGTCAGCCATTTCACTGGCTAGTTTGTGAAGGGTTGGATAGGAGGCCGGGGAATGCTAATTCTTAGTTAATAAAGTTAGAACTTTAAAATGTTACACTTGATATAATTTGATTGCACTTAACATGGGATTAGGATTGGAGATCATCATGAAGAGTTTAATATATAGTCTCTTTATTCTGGGAGCTTCTCTTTTTTACACAAATAAGGCCTGGCACTCTTTCAGACCAATCAAAACCACTTGCACGTGCCCTGTGCCAGCAGCTGTGGTTTCTATGGCAACCCTCGGACCAATGGCATGAGCTCAATATTTTGCAAAGAGCACTTTTTTTGGAGCGGGGGCTACAAATAATCAGAACGATTGACAGCTTTATTATTTATGTTACTATAACTGTGTTGTTGTCTCTGAGTATTGTGTTATGGCGTGTAAATTTAGAGAGCGTGTGATTTGTTTGCTGTCATTGTGGTTTGTGTGTTGGAGGTCAAGAACACTGCATACCAGAAACAAAATCCAGTTCTATGATGTCATAAACAGACTGTATTCATCAAATAAATCACTCTGCTATTTTCACCGATCCTATCGCTTCATGCAAACCCTCAGAATCAAACCCAAGACATTGCTAGAGTCATGCTCTACACTATAGCGGTCTATAATAATGGTCATACAAATTGTCTGCATATAATATTTGTTATTATTTTGTGTGGAATGATCTAAACACATATACTTTGATTTTTACTGTTGCTATGCACATTTGCTTTGTTCATATGGATGCAATTTGCAGTGTGTCATTTTCCGATCACCCTGTGGCTGATCCAGCCAGTGACAAGCATACTGAGTGACGAGGTTCACTTTGTCACCAGTACTGTGCAGTGCACATTAAAGACGTGGAAGCTGCGCTTTAGTGACATTGACTAATGAAGCTCTGGTCTGCTTTTCACTCTCCAAAAAGTTTAATGGTGACATCATTGCTGAACAACATCACATGATTGTGTCAGAAAGGAATAAGAAGGGGTAACAATCTACTTTGGTTACGATGCTTTTGGAAAATGGGGGCAAGGTCCAGTCAGAATGTGCAGAGATTTTTAGTTTGGATTTTCTTTAGAGGCACGTGTGAATTCTGGGGAATGGAACTGAAGTATAGTAACATGCACACTCTCATCATTATTGAATAAATGAACACACTAGGGACAGGGAGTGTGTACAGCTGGGTGGTCAATAAATGAATGAGTGATCAAATCTGTGTGTGTTTCTGCAGAGCTCTGCTGGTACAAATCATGTGTGGCCTGAATGATGAGGGATTCTGAATTTGGCCAACAGCTGAACTGCAGGCATGGACTGAGCCTATTCAGACACTGCCTTACAGTCAATCTAATCTCAAATACATTAATTCGTCTTATCTGAGGATTTTGTTCATGCTAGGTAGTGTGTTGCGCATCAGCTAAATGTGAGGCCTGGGGTCTGAATGTGTCTGCTTCCCCTCAGAACCGCTAAGTATTTTTACCTCAAAGATGAGAAGCGAAGGATTAGACAATTATCTCCTGCTTCGCTCCAACAATCACAGCCAAAGACAACTTCCACTGCAAAATGTGATATCGGGGAGTTGAGAAGCTCTTTCAGAGTGAAAACGTCTTTCTCAGAGGAGCCAGTAAGCTGCTCCAAAGTTTATTGTGCCTGGCTACATTTGTTTAATTCCTTATCTCTCCAAAAATGTCGCTGGAATCGGTGCTGCTTTAGGAAATTAAATTATACCCGAATGGTGCTAATGCAACGATAGTTCTTGGTTTGACAGAGAAAGCAACAATATTTATATTACGGTATCAGAATGGGTCCAGTTGCACTTGGTAGGTCCAAGATTTCCACTTATTATATTGCCTGTGTTCCAATAACACATTCAGCTCTGCTGCCCCATTGTTTGAGTAGCACTGATGTAAGTTTACACTTATTAAATCAGCTGGTGGACGAGGGCCCTGGGATGAAAATGGTCAGTTCACCCACTCTTTTCACTAAAAAAGGATATTCAATGGCAAAACCTGGTGAGCCAGTGGATGTAAAACTGGAAATTAAAGAAGCATGGCAATATTCTCACTTATTTCACAACAGAGACTCTACACTCTAAAAAAAAGGTGCTATATAGCACTAAAAGCGGTTCTTTGGCTTGTAATCATAGGAGAACCACGTTTAGTGCTATTTAGCACCTATTTTTACAGGTGCTATATAGCACCTTTGTCAAATGGTGCCATGTAGAACCATAAGAGGTGCCATATAGCACTTTTTCTCAACAATGGTGCACCAATCATAACTCATCCATGGCTCCCAGCATGCATTGCGACATGAATCAATTATGCAGCTGCATTGTCTTAGTATTTTCTTTTATTCTTACTATTTGCTTTTATTTTTGTTGACTTTTTACTGCCCTGTTTTGTGATGTTCAAAAATCATATCAAAATTATCAGAATATTTTGTCACCATTGCTGAGATTCACATGCTGATTCTTCATGTCTATGCGTGACAGAATTGAAACCTCTTTATAACCCATAATTCCAAAAGTGGTTTATACAATTTTCTCACATTGTCACACAGTATCGTAGAACTGCAATAATATAAAACTCATAAAAGAACTACGGATTTTGATAAAATGCAACCAGAGACTCAGACGCATGAAATGATTTTACCATAAGTCTTTGCCATCACATATGTGCTTCATAAACACTATTGTAACAGCCAAAAATACACTTATTTTAACTTAAAATTAAAGTCAAGGGTCAAGAGGCAACTAAAGCAAACACTAGTCACCAAAACGGTAAGAAACGGTAAAAAAAACATCTAAACCTTAATTCTCAATAAAGAACTTCTGTTTTAGATACTCCAGAAATAAAGTCTAACTGGTTAGTAATGTGTGAAGTTGGTATTGCTGTTTGTGGATAGGTCCTTTTTTTCTGAGGTCAAAGGTCTCATGTGGGGGCCCTGGAATATTTCATTATGGGGCCCTTGGGGGCAAAAAAAATTATATCTTCAAGAAATAGACTGTATTTTAATGTTGTTTTAACCCTTTCCCCAACTAAACTAAGAGACTAAGAGAGAGTTAAAGAACCTTTAAAGAACTATACTCTCTTAAAAATAACGGTGCTTCAAAAGGTTCTTCAAGCGATGCCATAGAAGAACCATTTTTGGTTCCACAAAGAAC
>NW_015555780.1:60658-81776 GCF_001515605.1 Sinocyclocheilus anshuiensis | reverse complement strand
TTTATACGGTAGTGGTGCTATATAGCACCTTAACCACTCCAAAGAACCGCTGAAGAACCATACAGGGGCTTAACAGTTTCTTTATATGGTAGTGGTTCTATATAGCACCTCATCGTCTCCATAGAACCGCTGAAGAACCTTTTTTTTTTAGAGTGTAGTATACTCGTACTGATGAAGTCTAGGCACTGGGACTAATGGTCTGTTGAATTATTGCCAGAATTCTCAGTGGGCTTAACTGGTTTAGGAGGTTTTTCACCAGCTCCTAAAAAATATGTCTTTTACCACAACAATAAGACATACCGTTCAAAAGTTTGGGGCCAGTGTGTTTTTTGTTTTGTTTTCACTTTTATTAATCAAGGAATTATATTGATCAAAAGTGACAGTTGAGACATTTAAAATGTTACAAAATATTTCTATTTCAAATAAATGCTGTTCTTTTGAGCTTTCTATTCATCTGTGAATCCTGAAAAATCAAATGTATCAGTTTCCACAAAAACATATTGTGCAGCACAACTGTTTTCAACATTGATAATAATCAGAAATGTTTCTTGAGCAGCAAATCAGCATATTAGAATGATTTCTGAAGATCATGTGACACTGACGACTGGAGTAATGATGCTGAAAATTCAGCTTTGATCACAGAAATAAATTACAGTTTAACAGATATTCACATCTTTTTAAAATATTTTTATTGCTTTGCTAATTCAGTATATGGATTGGCATACTAGTAAGCGTGCAAGTGAGTGTACTAGTGTGGATGACCTTGAAGAGATCTTACCAGCTCCATAACCTCCAGCCCCTAAAGCTCCTGTTTGAGTCCCAGCAGCACCTCCATATCCTCCTGCTGAACAAAAGATTGGTTCATTAGCATCTGTCTCACGCTTATAACACACTGTATCTGTGTCCTCATTACACATTACATGCTATCAACTTCCTTACAGCATCTGCACATGGCAAGATGTGACCTCACCGACTGCCACACAGGTGGACTTTGACTTTTATGGCAGTTATATTAGTAACGACAGCTCACTTTTACTGAAACAGCTTGTCAGCAAACACATGAGTTTGAGAAATAAGACGGTAGTGTTATCATCCTTGCTGAGCATCAGGCTTATAATATAGTACTAAGCTAGTACTGTATTTGCTAGTACTAGCTAAATTTACAAGTGGCAGCTTGCCCACAGTTCATCCACACAGCCTTGAACAGTTCATACTTGACTCTTGCCTTAATATAGGTATATATATCCATGTGGTTTTATAGTGTTCACTTTATAGCCAACAGATATTACAAAAATATGATAATATTGGAGTTTTAATTTAAAGGATGGAACTCAGAAAAACAGTATTCTGATTTAGTGGGATGGGAGCAAGGCGCTTGTACTGCAGCCAAACGCATACATGAATCTGGCTGATTGATTGTTGGGTTGTTTGGATGGTTGGTTGATTGAGTGAATTAATGAATGAGTAAAAGAGCAGATGATAAAATGATTCAATGAGGTCTCAAGGATGAGAAACAACACAGGTTTCTGGTCTCAATGGTCTCAAATCAACCTACAGTGTTTATAGTCAAACCAAATTATCTTACCTGCTGCTTTTGCTGCTTTGTATTGGGACGTCCCAGCACCTGTTAAAACCAGTAAAGTTAGAGCACTATCAGTGCAGATGAGTTCGCATCTTGTCAAATGTAAGATGAAGATGGTTCAGCTTTATTCTCAGACACCACAAAGCTTGTGAAATGCATCACATCTTTGGAAGACTGTGAAGAGTTTTGTTTGAGACACCTAGTAGCAAGTCAACACGATATTCACTTGAGTAGTATCAGATGTTGTATTTGAAATCCATTCTGTGAGCTCTGATTGAAAACACAATCACCATCATGGCCAGTGTCATTTCGTCATTTGGTATAAATGATGAACAAAGCAGTGAGCAGGCCATGGCTGTAGCTGGTTATACCTGGGTAAAGTCCAGCACCTGGTAGCAATCCAGCAGCTCCTGGTCCTGCTCCAGCTGAACCCGGTGGCACATACACCCCTGAAATAGAAAAACAAGCATCATCAGGGTCTGTCTTTCATGTTTCCCAACCCTGACACGCAAGGAGAAAAATTCAGACAAAAGCCGTGTCTCTGAGGAAATCTGATTCTGAAAATGCTGAAGGCCTTGAAAAGCATTTCTCTGGACATTTAGCTGATGTCAGTCACTCCTTAGGAGTTCAGGAATTGTACACGGCCTTCAAGTGAAGTCAAAAATGTGATTTTGGTCAGAATCGAATGAACTCATTTTGGTTTCACATGTTTTTCGCTTTTCTTTCTTCCCTGACAAAACAGGAGGCTTTAAAGCACTAATACAACAGAATGACGAGGAACGGATGGACATCATGTGTGAAACTGATGCTTTGTCATTCTTCTGCTGCTACAGAGGACGACATTGTATGTAGTTGTAGCACAAGCCTTATAAAGTAGCTTAATGAGTGGTATTTTACATTTACATTTATGCATTTAGCAGCTGCTTTTATCCAAAGCCACTTGCAAAAGAGGAACGATGCAATTCGTCAAAGAGCCAACAATTTGGTAATACACAATACCAGGTTTATTAGACAATTCGATTCGGAAGTAAGCTAGAGAAGAGGAGAAATGCAGAGAGCAAAAACAGTCTTTTTCAGAGTGTGTATGTGTGTGCGTCTGGGCTGGTTAAGTGTTTGCGGAAAGTGCTCTTTCCTGAAAGCTTTATCCTTATGTAACATCAACAGTATACCAAATGTGTACAAACTAAATGCTTTGCCCAGTCAACTTAATGACAAACTTATTTTGATTGTGAACCAAATTGATTAACATGATATGTAAGAACCCTAGCATTAGCAATACTGTAAGGAAAGGTTAGTCTCATGTAGTGGGCTACAGTGCATGGGCTCGGGAAAGGCTCGGGAAAGGCTCATGATGGGTGGGCCGGTTGGGTACAATGCTCTATGACTGCTAACAGCCTCCCATGAGGTCTTGTTAGCCCAGGCATCAATTATAAAGTTACATTTCGAAGCCAGACCCGGTTTGCATCACAAAATTGTGATGGAGAATGTGAACAGACCCTATGATGACAAAGCTTTTTAATAGCTTTTGCATGTTCCTCGAAGGCCATTTAATCAAATCCATATGTCTCCGCTTCTTTTGTGTTTATTAGCAGCAATGCAGTAAGCATGGTCTTTTATTATGGAGTTGCACGAATACCCTGTCATTATTCAATAAAGAATTATAGATGCTTTATTTTCATAATAATATATATTATATATTATTATAAAAATAAATAAACAAATAAAACAAAACAGCTACTCAAGGCCAGTGTTGTCATGTGAAAAAGAAAGCCACACATGGGAAGAATCATTCACAGTCAACGGATCAGGTGCTGAGATTAAAACTACAAAAGCAAGCTGTGAATTGCCCTGGCATTGACTTGCAGATGAGGCAGTGAAGAAATGGAACAAAGATCTTAAATAAGCTAGTGGAAAGTTTACATATACTGTCATCTTGCCGAAACCTTCACACGCTTTGCAAGGGCAGAACATTATCGCACAGCTTCAAAACATGATTAGGGGTGACACAAATGTTTAGTCTGGGGCAGGCTACACTTTTGCTCTTGGAAAAAAACTTCAGCTTACAAGTTGGGTTTTCATTTGCCTTCACAGTGGTGCAAGCTTTCTGAAAGAAACCTGCAGGAAATGGTGCCATTTGTGTGCTGTATGTGTCTCCATGACGTACTGCTGATATCAGTAACAGTAAACTGAATTTTATCACATTGTGGGGAAGACTTGACTATCTTTAGTGTGTAATGCAATAGAAAATCATTTTAAATGTTTAAATGCTAATAGCAGCCAATTTGGCATCTACGATCAGCTATTTACTTTAATAACATTAATATTCATAAAGGCACACGCAAAATGGAATGATATTACCAGAAATTACTATTATCCATTCATATCCTTACTGTGCCGGTATGAAATCATCTAGGTCTTTAGGGTTAGCAAATAATTATTGGACATTGGGCAATTTTCATGAGAGGCAAATTGAATTATTTCCTTAAAATGACTGGTATGGATGGTCAATTATTGAATGACTGAATCTTCCATTCAAAGCGGGCTTCAGAATTTAAATAAAATAACATTTAGATATAAAGGAATTATTCTTTATTATATTTTTTATAAAACTCTGTGTGATGTTACTGAACTTTTAACAGAGCTTTATTTATACATGTGTTTGTAGCCGGAGTCTGTGATAATGTAAAGGGCATATAAAATCAAATGGTATGTTTCTGCTAAGAATACTCATCTAATTCATTTACAGTGGAAATGTTGCTGTTTTAAACACTAATGTCAGGTAAAGTTGTCTTAAGAATCAGTGTTTAATGTAACTGGGAACAGAAGCACACACTCCGTTAGATATTCAAGAGGGAAAGTGTTGATGCGTGTCAGACAGTGGGCTGTGTTTGAGTCTGGTGGAACATTTGAGTGAACGGACAGCATGATACTGATCTCCACTGAAAATATAACCACCTTTCGGCCGGCTGCTGAGTGCAAAAAGAAAGTCTGCCCTCTGAACACACTCTGGACAGGAAGTGACCGATCACCACGGTAACCATGTCACAGCCTGGTATCGGCCTCAAACAGAGGATTTCCTGTCTCTGTTGGAGTGGTGAGAGCAGATTTTGTTCTTAGATACCTGTCTGCAACAAGCTGTTAGCGTCTACAGTGAGTCGGCTGTCCTCAGTGACCTTTAGAGCCACCACTGCGGTACAGCCTCATCTGAAACTCTCTCAGAGGAAACCAGAATTACCAAATTATGAAAGGCAAATATGCTTTAAAGGGGTAATATGACGTTGCTAAAAAGAACATTATGTTGTGTATTTGGTGTAATGCAATGTTTTTATGCAGTTTAAGGTTCAAAAAACACATTATTTTCCACATAATGTACATTATTGTTGCTCCTCTATGCCCCACCTTTCTGAAACGTGTCGATTTTTACAAAGCTCATTGTTCTGAAAAGCGAGGTGTGCTCTGATTGGCCAGCTATCCAGTGTGTTGTGATTGGCTGAATACCTCAAGCGTGTGATGGAAATGTTATGCCCCTACCATACTGTGATGCCCTGTCCGGCCGGAGCGACGAGACAAAAACATTAAAACCAATTATAAACGAGGCATTTGTTGCATCCAGTGGGGACATAATTACTGATTATAATGACTTATACTGTCTTTTTACACGTTGCGTTGTGTATCGCGCCGCGTAAACATAAAACCATGTCTGCATTTGTGATCGGAGAAACGACAAACAACAAGCGCTACTCTACACTGCACAAAACTCACATTTGAATCATCAGGGGCAAATTCTTTAAATATAAAAAACGTACTTCCATGCTCTGAGTCAGAAGCGCCAGACTGTCCATGCAAAGTTGGAACTGCCCCACTTTATAGAAACAGCCTTTGTGCACAGACACATTGTAGTCTACTCTCCCAGGATCAGGAAACAGTCCTCCATAAAATGCGCTACGCACATCTGAATATTTGGGTTGAACTGTTCTGGAACAGTGTTGTAAATACAACTTAACCACTGATTTCTAGTCGTGTCCTCTTTTGGAAGGCCAAACAAAGTAGTTTCGCTTTCACAACGAAACACACAGCGTCTCCACGGCATGGCGGCGGCGGCAACAACAACAATACTACAGCGAGAATAAAAGTTACGCCTTCTTTCTTTGCGTGAACATTTGGGCGGCGTTATGCAAGTCTTCCCACACAGTGACGTAGACATGTGGGGGCGTGTTAGAACGAGCCGTTTTAGGAGGGCGTGGACAAGTCTTAACTTTTATAAAGAATATCTCTTTGGGTTTGAGACTTTAGTCTTTGCAACTTTAGGGATCTTATCTATTCACGAACAGCTTGTAACATGCCAAAGAGAAAGGAAAATTTTAAATTGCATCATATGACCCCTTTAAGTAGGCTATGTTTAAATTTACATTTTGCTGAAAAACTGAAGATGTAAACAAACACAACTCAAATTTTCCACTTTTATCCTATGTCAAGTGTTTAAGTCAGTGCAGTAGGTCCTCATATTTAGTCAGTCATGCTGAAGCTAATTTTGCTTTCCTCCAATAGTTAATGACTTTAGCTCTACTAATTGCATTCAGTGTTTTCATGCAGTCGAACAAAAAGCTTTTATGAATAATTGTACAAAATTGTACGAGCTGCCAGCAGATCAGAGAAGTTGGCATCAGGACAGCTTTGTGTTTAAAGAAGGAAAGTGTAAGGGAAACAGGTCAATTTAGCTCAAAGGGAATCATTTAAGATTTTAAAGGGAATTTGGACAGAATCACTGTTTTACGGCTGCTCACTGAGACGGCCAGCGATTCATTGAACGAGCCGTATAACATCAACTCTGCAATGGATATTAATCGTGATTGTGTTTACTATCACGTGAGGGTCATGCTGTCATCTCTTTAACCATTTAATCTTGATTACTTGCCCTAAAATTGACAATCTCCTTCCTGTGTTGTTATGATCAGTGTGTTCCTTTTTTGTTAATGTTGAAAGCTGTTCTGTGAAAGAGTTGGTTAGGCTTGCTTCAGACTGGCTAGTGCTAGGGTCTGATTTATGAACATCCTGTTGTCTTGGGCCTCTGTGGAATTCGGCTCCTCATGTTTCAACCATGTTTTGACCAAATCTTAGATTGTCTGATTCGGTCTGATATCCTACAAAAGCGTGACATTTATGACTGTAGTTATAGTCCAGTGCAACTGCTGTTTTGCCTTTTCATTAAGGCCCTTCATACAGGCACCAATTTATTAAGGAATCTCTGATGAAACGCTATGATTTTGAGATATCTAAATCATATCAGTAACGTAATTCACAAGCTTATAAATTAATAAATTTTATAAAGCTTTGAATGGTGGTTTAATTGATGTTCAGGGAATCATTAGGGCTGTTTTGGTGAATTGTTTGGCAAATAAATGCCTTGTATTCTGAAATCATGAAATCTGAAATCTGAAAGAGATTTGACATGATTAACTGATTAAATATATAAGTCATCAAAACAGATAAAAATTCATTGCACACATAGAAGCATGGAAATTACGTAGTGACACTCTTATTTGTCTTGATTGCATGCAGCAGTCACTATGAACAATCATTCACTACAACTGATCAATTCCAAAAAAAAAGAAAGAAAAATTTGTATTTCAATTCAAATACATACAGTATAAGCTGCAACCCCTGTAAATGAACACATGTGAGCAGCCTGACTGCTTGAGGATTTTTTGTTTTTGTTAATCATTATTGTACTGATTGTGTAGCTTTATTTTCATATACATCCATGATTTTGAACTCAAGGACCACATGCTTAGCTGAAAATGTGGTAGGTAAGCCTTTATTTTGTCACATCTTGACACTAGATTCCTATCTTGAAGAAAATAAAAAGGAGGATGATGAACGGCTGAAAGATGTGAGCCTGAGAATTAGAAAAGTAAATCTCAGTGATGGGAAACACCCTTCCCTGCATTCCTTCTCCTGGACACGAGCCGAGCTGCAGTTCAGAGACAGCGTTGACTTTGAGGAATGCAAAGGCAAATAAACATATGATGCACAGACTGTCCTACATTTTTCAAGTCACTTGAAAAGCAAGATGGAAGTCTGATTTGCCTCTATTCTCCCTTGGCTGAGAAGGACTCACCTAACCTCACAAATGATACAGAAAGAGACAAGCGCTCCCTTGAATTTTGTAAACAGCATTAGCAATGGGCTATGAAATACCCTGTGAACTACAGCGATCTCGATGAACCGACAGAAGCACACATTGGTTGGCTTACTGTAATAGGAATGGATTTGCCATTAGACATGCTTTACAGATTTCATATGGAAGGGAAACACCACAGGTTCCATAGCTAAAGCAAAGGCTGAGCTGATAGTTCCAATGTTTCCAACCAAAAAACAAAACAATAATAATAATGAGGAATAGTGAAAGATAGGATGTTGTTTGTACAAATACTTGTAAAAAATGTTCCCTGAGATACGGGAACGAGTACTGCATCTGCTAAGACGCTATGGGGGAAACTCCTTGTTCTCCGATGACTGAAGCCTTGGCCATTGGTTCGTGCAGTAAATTAAAAGCGAACCAATGCCTATGGCGATGAAGCCCGCCAGAGCCCGCCAATATGAGTGGGGCCATCTGGCTCTATAAACGGGCATGTCGCCATAGGATTCTCAGGTTACTTCGACTGAAGCGACCACTGAGTCGTGCAGCTTCGCAGAGGTCAGCCCAGCCATAAGTAAACGTTCCAAAAAGAAAACCCCTACAGCCTCAGCACTCGGTTAGGGCCAAGAGCGCAGGCAAGCAAAGCCTAAGTACTGGTTTTGCCCTGAGGCAAGACTGAGCCCATTATGCAGAAAGGACCCGGGCCTGTAAGGTCAGGACTTCCAGATTATAGAACCTGGCAAATGTGGACGGCGAGGCCCAGCCGGCTGCTGCACAGATCTCTGCAATGGACACACCACTAGACCAAGCCCAAGACGAGGCCATGCCTCTAGTCGAATGGGCTTTTACTCCCATGGGTTGAGTTATCACCTGTGCTCTGAAAGGAGTGGAGAGCACCTTAGGTATGTACCCTAACCTTGGTTTCAGGACGACCTTAGAGTCATTGGGCCCGAATTCCAGGCAAGAGGGGCTCACAGAGAGCGCCTGTAGATTAGAGACCTGTGCGGGACGGATTTTTCCGCAAGATTCTGTCCCGTGCCCGCAGAAAAATATCTTCTCTGGGCCCGCTCCCGCCCGCGACATTCATCTTTTGTCCCTCTCCCGTCCGCAAAACCCTGCATAAAAGTAATCTATATAGATTTTTTTTGCAGCACATCAAAGAAATTTACATTAAATGGTTCTGTAACATCTCCTATGGTCCACAACATCCCAGCATAAATGCTCCCAATAAAATATTTGTTATTTAGGTAGCATCAATATTCACAAACCACTGTTATTTTTAACAGAAAAGCAAGCATGGGCTTGCACTTCCTTTATTATCACTAAAAGCTGACATCTCAGTTCATCACGATCTCATAAAGCTCTGTTATAACACAATGAACATATGCACGAAGAATCTTTCACAATGTCTACACTTCGTGTGTTGAAATGAGATGATTCGTGAGCACGCAATTTCAGCACTGCGGTGAGTGGATTCTAACTTAATCACCTCTGATTGGCCATTGCGTTCCAGAAATCAACAGCTGAGTCTGTGATTGGCTACATTGCGCAACCCTTTAAACACGTGTTATAAATAGAAACTCTGCCTAGCTTGTGCAAGTCAATCATTTTAATGTTATTAGTTGTTCTTTTTGCTTTTGTGCAACACATAAATAACAATTGATATGTTTTAGACATTTTATGTTTAGATCATTTCTATTTTGCGGGAGTCCCGCGAATCATTTTATTCTCCCGCATCCCGCACACACACGAGTCTCTTCCCGCCCGCACCCACACTCGCCCATCAAGAGTTGTCCCGCGCCGCACCCTGTTGTGTTGCAGGTCTCTACTGTAGATCTCCCATCTGCTTTACCGATGCTAACGCCAGTAGCAGAACAGTTTTTAACATCAAGGGATGAAGGTCGATGGATTGTAGCGGCTCAAAGGGGAGCTCTTTAGAGCCCTCAGCACCATGGACAGATTCCATGTAGGGACTGTGGTGGGGCGAGGCGGGTTAAACCTCTTAGACCCCTTCAAGAACCGAACAACCAGGTTGTTCCTGCCCACCGATTGACCTGCAATAGAAGCGTGATAGGCTGCTATGGCTGCTACATAGACCTTGAGCGTGGAAGGGGAACGGTCCTTGTCCGACAACTCTTGCAGGAAGGACAATATCAGAGATATGTCACATGAAGCTGGGTCTTCGCCACGAGTCGTGCACCAGGCAGAGAAGACTGACCATTTAAGGGCTCGTGGACTGAGCTCTAGCCTGAGATATTGTATTTAAAACACTCTCGGGGAGGTCCGCAGGCTCCCATCGAGAGGCCAGAGGTGCAGGGCCCACAGCTCGGGCTGGGGGTGCCAAATCATTCTGTTCACCTGAGAGAGGAGGTCTCGTCTCAGGGGAATGGGCCATGGAGCTGCTACAAGCAGCTGGGACAGTTCTGTAAACCAGTGTTGGTTCCTCCAGAGCAGGGCTACCAACAGAACCCTGTACTCTTGTTCCCTGATTTACCTGATTACCTGTGGGATCAGGGCGATTGGGGGAAAAGCGTAAAGGAGAAGGTTGGGACAATTGTGGGCCAACGTGTCTGTGTCCTTCGAAAAATAAGTTGGGCAATGAGAGTTGTTTTTTGAGGCAAAGAGGTCGACCTCTGCCTTGCCAAAGATTTCCCAGATTTTCTGAACCGTTTGGGGGTGGAGCATCCACTCTTGCGAGGGGACATTGCTCTGAGACAGCACGTCTGCTCCTTGGTTCAACCTGCCCGGGACATGCGTCACTCTCAGCGAATGCAAGTTGAGCTGAGCCCATTCCAGGAGGCGTTCTAGCAGAGGCGCCTCAAGGAAAGTCCTCCCTGGCGATTTATGTAGCACACTACCGTCATGCTGTCCGATCGGACTACGACGTGGTGTCCCCTTAGGTCTGGCAAGAAAGTGCAAAGGCCCAAACACACTGCCAGCATCTCCAGGCAGTTGGTGTGTAGCCGTCCTTCTTCTTCCGACCAGTGGCCGAAAGCCGGTTTGCCGTCGTACAGTGCTCCTCAACTTGTGTTGGAAGCGTCTGTCGAGACTACCTTCCTTCTGCAGATCATTCCCAGGGTCACACCTCGTTTCATCCAATGAGAGTCTTCCCAAGGGGCCAGAGCTGCCACACAGGCCTGGTCCACCTTGATATGAAGGCGTCCGAGACGCCAGGTGTGGGACGGGACTAGCGGTTTCAGCCAGTACTGAAGGGGCCGCATACGCAGCAGACTCAGCTGTAGTACTGGAGACGTGGAGGCCATAAGACCTAGCATCTTCTGAAACGTCTTGAGGGGGCGACTCCTATTTTGAAAGAAGCCGCGAGCTGCTGTATAGCCAGTGCACGTTCTGGCGCGACTGTTGCCCTCATTCGGGCCGAGTCGAAAACTGCTCCCAGGAACGATATCCGTTGGCTGGGAGACAGAGCGCTCTTGGTAAAATTGATCCTGAGCCCCAGGCATTCCATGTGGCTGATGAGAAGGGAACTGTGAGATAATAGCTCATCCTTCGACTGGGCTAAAACAAGCCTGTCGTCGAGGTAATTCAGAACCCGGATTCCCATCTGTCTCAGAGGAGAAAGAGAACTTCGTAAAAGTGCGAGGAGCCAGGGACAGTCCGAATGGAAGGACCGTGTATTGATATGCCACTCCTCGAAGGCGAATCTCAAGAATCGTCTGTGATGGGGGGGCTATCTGGATGTGAAAGTACGCGACTTTCAGGTCCAGAGAAAAGAACCAGTCCCCTGGGCACACTTGCGAGAGGATCTGTTTCAAAGTAGTTATCCTGAACGGCCGTCTCATAAGGACGCTGTTCAGGCATCTGAGATCGAGGATTGGTCGAAGACTACCATCCGTTTTGTGGACGAGGAAGTAGCGGCTGTAAAAGCCTGACTCGCTCTCACCTGGGGTAACCATTTCTATGGCTCCTTTTGACCAGTAAATTCATCACCTCGGAGCGCAGGACGTGTGCATCCTTGCTCTGAACCAAGGTGGGAACCACGCCGCGGAAGCGCAGGGGTCTTCGAGCGAACTGAAGAGTGTAATCTCGTTTTATTATCCCCAAAACCCAGTCTGACACTCCGGGGATGGCCTGTCAGGCCTCGGCCCGTGTGGCAAGGGGTTGGATTAATTCGGGTAGCCGATTGCCTTGTGGGGACCCGACACTCGTGGTAAGCGGAAGAGGAAATATGCTCTCTTTATGAAAATGTTTTATTTTTCCCACTATAACAGCACCTGGTTGTGTAGACCAGCTGTAGTGAGACTTGGCCCCCCCCTCTTTCTTTCCCACAGATCAGGAAGACGCCTGAGGCGCCGCGTCCAGCACTAACTTGGGCCGGGGTCCCTGACGCTTCGGAAATGGGTAGCGTCTGGCAGAGCGGGAGCGCTGGCGAGGCTCAGGCTTGGGAGCCACATGGGTAGCTGGAGGTGTGGGCTTCGCGGGCTGCTGAATCGGCGCTGACTTGGGGCGACTAGAAGCAGCCGTAGAGCTAGAGCGCTTGGGAAGGAAGTGTCGCATAGCCTAGGACAACTTCTGTGTAGCAGTGAAGCGCTCTGCGAATCCCTCAACCGCGGGTCCGAAGAGGCCAGAGGGGGAGACAGGGGAGACCAGGAAGGGGACCTTGTCCGCATCCTTAATCTCCATTAAGGTCAACCCATAAGTGGCGCTCGAGCACCACTAAGCTGGCCATCGACCTGCCAATCGCCTGCGCTGTGGTCTTGGTGGCACGTAAAGCCAGGTAGGTCGCGCTGGGCAGCTCCTTGAAAGCTGAGAAGTCTGGGCCAGACTCATCCATGCTTTGGGGGAGTTTGGCCTGATAGACCTGTAGGACCGCCATAGAATGAAGCACCAAGGCCACTTGTCCAGCAGACGCGTAGGCCCTTCCAGCGAGGCGAGCCGAGTAGGGGGTGCGCCATGACTTAGTGAGCCCTGCACGAGCGACAGAAATGGGGCGGCATTTGCTAAAACACCGCTAAATTTGCTCTTTTAATATTTGCTCTTTCAAGATCGCCGGATGGCGGCAGGGAATCAGGAAGACCAGCACTGCTGTGGGCACTGAAGGCGGCTGCGAGAAGCGGCGAGATCAGTCGACCAGAGGGGTTTTGATCCGCTGCGAGGCGTTTCCACGGCAAAGCTTCAAGTGTCGTAGTCTATATATTTAATGAACAATTTGAGGATGCTTTGCATCAAGTCTTTAGAAAGATTGTCATACTGTACCCTAAAACCCAAACTATACAGTTTGTACAGTTCTGGTTTAACATAATTAGAACATATGCTGTCACTGAGAACACACAAGTGGATTCAAATGACAGCAAATGATAAGCCACCTTGAATATCTCTAAAATGGAGACTGGATTTTCCAGGTTCACTCTGTGGTCTTCTGCATTATGATTGAAAGAAGACCAGATTTCAGATCAAGCCCTAACCTCATGGCCAAGCACATTCCAGTCAGAATCCCTGTCCATGTACTGTCCCGTTGTTGGCTGGTA
Organism: Sinocyclocheilus anshuiensis; assembly: GCF_001515605.1. Lineage (NCBI taxonomy): Eukaryota > Metazoa > Chordata > Actinopteri > Cypriniformes > Cyprinidae > Sinocyclocheilus > Sinocyclocheilus anshuiensis. Next base: position 68,569 of record NW_015555780.1, on the reverse strand, counting down.
TGACAGCTATCCGGGCTGGTTTCAGAACAGATGATTTGGTTTAAGAGCAGGTCTTTGTTTAAATCCTGGCTCCGTCTCCTCTTGGTGGAAGTAGACAGGACTCTCACTTTGACATTTACCTTCACTGGAATTTGTGGTTATAGAGCAAATAACATTCTAATGTGCTGTTCAGAAGGTACAGTGGTGCAATATCACAAACACGGAGTATTGGTTCTACAATTTTAGGAACAAGACAAGAGCTGTAATATTAAGAGGTGAGCAGCTTTATCAGACAAAATTGCCTTTATTGTAATTAAGACCATTGAAGCTGTCGTTAGCTGCTGTTAACACCACTATGAGATAACAGAGATAACCATGCTAAGCGCTGCCATGAAGATGTGTAAACAAAACCCATATAAGACTGTTTCAAGAGCACTCTAAAGAGCCTGATTTTAAATTTGAACTCGCGTTACATACGGTCCACAGCACCTTGCATTGAGCATAATGGCCTTGATATCTTGTGATTTCCCAGCAATGCCATCCCATGATGGACCGGCGACCGTTGGGTATTTGAGTGTATAGCAAGTGAGCTATGTTTCAAAATGCCAAAGATATGGGAGATAAACTGTCAGATCTGTTAACGACCTCAGACTGTGAATGAGGGGGAGGTATAAATTAATGTAGCTAAATGAAGCCGCTTATCTTTGCTAGCATTCCTACAGAGTCACTGCCAACACTGCAGGAGCCCAATAGAGCGTGGTGTTGAGAGCTGAGGTCATGATATAACGCCCTACAGAGGCCTTCTCTCTGCAGGCCTGCGCTATTCTCTCGATACAAGGCTGCTTAGAGCGTATCACATCAGTCAACAAGTGCTGTATACTGGATTGCTAACTGAAGAGCAGGAAACATGGGAGGTATTTCAGGCTACCTGCACTAGGGGTTCAGATGGGATGAGCATGATTCATATGTTGAACTATGCTTTTGCTCATCTCTACTTCAGACCTGCTCTGCTACTTTTTGTATTGTCCATCTGTTATCCTTCAAAAATCTCACTATATAGCTGGTCTCCAGCATATGCATTAGATGCTGATGTCCTAAGAAAACTACCTTAATAACAAGTATAATTTTGCTGGTGAAAATCATGGCTGTACTGCAACCAGCTAGACCAGCGTATAAACTGGTCATAGTGCATGGAAAGCATCATATGCATTGTCTATCACAGGCATTACAGTGCTAACAGTGGCTCCAGTCAGCAGACAGCATGGCAAACGCTCTGTTCAAATCAATCAACACGCCACTAGACATACCACGAGACATTAATTCCTTTCAGGCGAGTACAGCCAGCTCTGGAAAACAAGATCTCCAGGATGGAGTCCAGAGAGGCGCTCCCAGCACACATTTGCCTTAAAGCACCTCTGGAGGAGACGCTAATCAGATTGGGAATTTGTGGATTGGGTGGGGGGGGTGCAATTTATTATAATCCCATCTGATGGCGGAGGTGTGCCATCTGATCTGGGGGTGATTTCATATACCTTCAAGCAGAGCCAGCTGAGTGTTAATGAGGAGAAGACCTAATGGATTGAACTCCTCTGATGTTCTGAGCCAGAGACTTACGCCTTTTAAAATGCACTCCCCTTATTTCAAGGTTTGCTGTGTGAAAGGAGGGCTTCTTAATTCTTACAAGTCTAGAAGGAGGCAAGACCTCGCTTTCCTTTCCTTTCATCTGGCCCTGGCTCTCCTCTCTTAGCCTGCATGTCATTTAAGAGCAGTTGTCATAAAACAGCCTAATTACTTTGGCTGCAGGAGTGAGACATGGGGCCCGTCTGCCATGCAGTACTGTACTGGAAGTGTCTGCACTTATAGCCAACCAACAATGGTGTTTGAAGCACCGTTACCCGATACTGAGCACAAAATGATTGGTTGTCATAAGGTTACATGTATGACAGACATCTGAGTGATAAATTACCACAGGAGGGTATAAGAGAGTGAGGGGGGAAACTGATACATGATAACTGGTACTTCCACCAAAGGCTTTCCATTGTGTATGATGTGACTGCCAACTGCTTAGGTATGCTTACACAATCGATCAACAGTTTAGATACACTAGACGTAATGCCAGTTCCAATAAAGCAAACAGACTCTGGGATCCCACAAGATCATTATTCCACAACAGCAGTGATTGCATACTTTTTAAAACTGTATGGTTTAACATGAAGTCTCACAGTGGGTGCTCTTGTGCCCTTCAATAAAACTTTTATGGGGTCAAAGTAATGAATGATGTGAGCCTTTTGGCTCCAAAATGACATTCCTTAAGCTCCGACAGAGGCTGTTCCATGTGTCAAAACTGTCAGCATTTAGCAAGAATGGAAGAAGAGAGACATTTAGGCTTGACTTAAACCATCACAGTAACAGCAAAGTGTCTGGTGACATAGTAACTTCCCAAAGCCCTCAAATTCCCACCTGCCCCATAACTCATTCATTCCAGTAGAGAAAACATTCCACCTGCGAGAGCTGTCCAAACAGACTCACAGGCTCTGAACTTTGAATTTCAGATGTAAATTTTGCTAACTATCCAGTACAGAGGTCATTGGATAACAATGCACTCAGAAGGCAATGTGGGCATTGTGGACAGCACTGAAAAAACTCTCTACGAGGTAATGGGAGTTGACTTTAGGCTCATTTGTGTCAGTTCATCTGACTGAATGCTTGTATACGCTTTATCCTACAAACAGCATTACCCTTTTGCTTAGCGTTGGCCCTTAAGTCGGATTGATAAATTTATGGTGAAACGTAATTAAAAAACATTTTCCCCATTCACAACTGTGACACTTTTCACTCTCGCCATGCAAATATCACAGGTGCCCTACAGACAGGCCTGAGTCGAACAGACCAGCAATTGTCATGGAGCATGAGATGTATGGAGAAAATAGCTGAGCTGTTTTATGGCCTCAAATACAATTAGTAAAATTAACATAGCAGACTGCTGAAATTAAGATGCAGCCCTCATGGCTTTTATGGAAAACATATCACAATTGCAAATCCTCACAGGCAACAAGAGCAGTATTTCTCCGTAATAAATTAATTCAGCATCAGTGAGATGAGCTGAGAGAGCTCTCATCAGCAAGTGCCGAAGAAAGTATTTTTGTGAAAATAAATAAATCATTGTAAAATACTCTGGCTTTGTTTGGAAACTGGGAACAGACCCCACATCCTTTCCAATCACGACTTAACATTTCACAGACGCACATCCAAGAACATCAAAACAACTACAATTTAATGATGGGGCCAAAAAAAAGAAACAAGTTGGAGATTTTTTGACTTCCCTGTCTTATATTGCGTCGCTCCATACCACAGTTTGTACTTGCAAATCCAGCGCAACATACGCTGCTGGTGACTTAAGCCAAAGACACCGACCTAATGGGCACTTGCACGGCTCACTGGACAGCGATGTCCACCGGGAAGGTTTTTTTATTTGTCAAGTCTACACAAGCTGACAGAAAGAGTCCATCTGCAGTCTTCAGAAATGCAGTTTGTATGAGCTGTGTTTTCGATTAACAAACTCATCACCCTCCCCATCAGCTAAGCAAAGCGCTCTACGATCGAGGGGAATGGCCTTCAAGAGAAACAACTCTCACCACATTCATTTTCCCAGTTGAGCACTCTGGCACAAAAAGGCGGAGAACTTCAGCTAACATCTGTAGCTGAGTTAACGTTTATGACATTTCGTTGTAAAATCTCTGCAGCCTGCATTTGGTGGTTTGTACTACAGTATTTGCAAGCTTGAATTCTTTGAATTTGATTGAAAAAGACAGGACGTTGTAGTTTAGCTTGGTGGTGTAAACCACCTAAATAAACATTTACAATCAGATATATGCCTCTCATAAGTGAATTTGTATTACCATGAAGGTTTATTATGGGAATCCTGTGACTTACTAGACTTTTTAAGCTACCCAACGCACTGGTTATATCATGTTTTTATTTACTCACAGAAATGTTTTCTCAGAAATAAAACATCCTTCTTTAGGTTCGAAAATGACCTGGATGCTATTAGGCAAAAGCAAAACATATTCATATATGGATCATGTGAATGTCACCACTCTAAATGTTTCCCCATTAATGTGGCCCAGATTCCTCAGCAAACAGGCATGGTGGTAATGCTCAGGATTTGAGTGATGTCTCTGAATTGCTATTGATTTTTTTTTATTTTTTGAGTTAAGCATCATAGTGTATGTATAATAATGCTTTGTAAACTTCCATGTTATGCCAGCATGCCAGGCAAAGGTAAATGTAGTGAGACTCATTACACTGAATGTATGGCTGCTCGCATATTATTACTACCCTATAACCTCCAGTGAAAATGCACAACTAAAATCAGTAATAAACATGACCACCTGCAACGCACGTCGGTTGCACAAGTCCTCTAACTTTACTCTCTGCACAATGCACACTTCTGGTTGCTACAAAATGTGCAGAAAAAAAGCCTAGAGGGTACCTTCTACACCAGTAATGCTTCTCAGGATCTTCTATACGAGCCATTAAAGTGCACACCTACCTCCTTGCAGTGAAGGACTCAGCTGTATTGTGAGGATGAATCCGAGAAGGAGCAACACAAACCTCCTGTTAGCCATCTCGCCCCAAAATGCACTGGCCCTCCCCGAATCAGCTGGTTTTATTCTCCAAGAGTTAATTACCACTTCAAAAATGTCAAAAAAAAAATGAAATGGGGAGGAAAAAAGAAAATAATACTGGACACGACGTAATTAGGAAAGGGCAAAGCATTTGGTTCGATGGATCATTGCACTTTTTTCTCTTCTATGTCTGGTGTTGCTGTTTTTATTCTGGTCACTCCTGCCAAAAAAGCTGAGTGCTGCCAGAGAAAGAAAGAGAGTGAGAGAGAGAGAGAGAAATAGAAAGAGACATGCAGGGAGGAAAGACATGAGAGAGGGGAGGGAAGAGAAGGACGAGAGAGAATAGGAGAGACAGGGAGAGCGAGATACCCGCTTTCCCACTCTCTCGTCCAAGAGGAATTTCACAGTCTTGCCAGACATTTGCATGGACTTTAAGAGGACTTTTTTTATGTGAGCAGAGGAATAAAACAAAATCAGTACTCAGATAGTGATGTTCACTCCATCGCTGGGTTTCTTCCTTGCAACAACTCACTCACAAAGCATCGTTCCTCAAGTAGTTACAACCATTCTCATTCCTTTAAAATGACGAGTCTTTTTTTCCAACGGCTGCTCAGTAAAGGGAAACTTGACCAATGTTTGTCTAAGAGACTTGGGGGAAATAAAGCCCATTGTTCTGAGAAAGTTATGTCGAATGCTTTGTAATGCATCTGTGACACCTGCCAGGAGTAACTGTACTGACACTCATTACAGATGAAAGTGTGACTGCTTGCATGTTATCAGTAATAAAAGACCTTCATGAAGCATTTAAAAAATGCACGCAAACTTGTTGCAATCAGAAAACGAAATAATAGAAATGACAGGCTAGACATTAGTGGTCAGGTAAAAAAGAATGAAAGAAGAGCAACTCTTGCTGAAAAGAGAAAAATCTGGGCATGCTACAAGAAAGTGATCATTCTCATAAACATGAGCATTCTGCACTTGTAACGAGTGAACGAGAGTCAACATAAAGAAAGACAACTGATGAGACGGAGAGATGCTCTGGGATGGCCAAACTCGGTACAGCTCAGCTACTGCACTCTTCCCAAACATAATCCTGAGCTCACTGTCAACCCTGCATTCACAGCGAGGATTCAGCCATGACCAGAGGCCTGACTGTACGTGCATCTCATGTACTTATTACCTACAATCTAAAGACATGTCTCAAGCAGAAACATACATACAGGACTCCAACCAGTTCAAGACGGCCTGAATCAAAAAGAAAATTAAAGGGGTCATATGATGCGATTTCAAGTTTTCCTTTCTCTTTGGAGTGTTACAAACTGTTCGTGAATAGATAAGATCCCTAAAGTTGCAAAGACTAAAGTCTCAAACCCAAAGAGATATTCTTTATAAAAGTTAAGACTCATCCACGCCCTCCTAAAATGCCTCGTTTAAACATGCCTCCACATTTCTATGTTACTGTGTGGGAAGATTTGCATAATATGGAATAAAATCACTGTCAAAAATAATCATACGTAATTCAAAGCATTTGTGTGTCATTTTAATTTACTCGTGCATAATTTAAAAGTATTGTATGTAATTCTGTTTTTTGTCAGAGTTGGATTCCAAAATCTACGCCCACGACAGTTTACAGATACGAGATTGTGTGTGTTTGTTAGAGTACAACTCCAAAATGTACGACTATGACAGTTTACATACACAACGCTTGTTTTCACAACAGCTCTGTTACGTTGCTGAGGAAATACTACAACTTTGCACTGTCGATCGCCGTATCGGCTTTCACCGTGGACGAAGCGGAGTCCAGACAGTATAAGTCATTATAATCCATAATTATTTCCCCACTGGATGCAACAAATGCGTCATTTATAATGGGTTTTATTGGTTTTGCCTCATCGCGCCGGGACACGGCATCACAGTATGATGAGGGACGTAACATTTCCGTCACACGCTTGAGGAATTTGGCCAATCACAACGCACTGGATACCTGGCCAGTCAGAGCACACCTCGCTTTTCAGAACGATGAGCTTTGTAAAAACGTACGTGTTTCAGAAAGGCGGGGCATAGAGGAGAAACAATAATGTACAGTATATGGAAAATAATGTGTTTTTTGAACCTTAAACCACATAAACACATTTCATTACACCAAATACACCAAATAATGTTCTTTTTAGCAACGTCATATGACCCCTTTAAAACCTTTCAAAGAAAACTGTATTAAAGCAACACACCCTGCTTGCTTGTATATGCGTACAGGACATTTAATATTCATTATTTATCCCTTTAACTAAGATCATGACTTATTTGACTATAACAATTAAAGCTGTTGGTCACATGCAAAAAGAGGATGTGTCCAAAATACAAAAACAACATTGGTTTATACTTTTCTAACTTCAATAGCATTTGAGGAAAATTACTTACAGTAACACAACCAACTCTGAAGTGTTCGTGTAGTTCTCAGTTATAATGCACACCTTTTAGATTTTTGATATTTATTAAAATAAACTGTAAATTAATATCTACACTGTAGATATGTATTCCTACACTAGGGGGCATTGGGAAAATTTAAAATATGAAGTTACACAGTTGTCATTGTTTTTTTTCCATTGTTATTTTAATGGAACTGCTAATTTTACAATTTGTGCATATAGTTTTACAGTAACTGCAAAGTGAAGCAAACCAATTACAGTGAACTTTACAATATAACAGTGTGTTTTCTATTGTTTTAAAATGCATTACTCAAGAAAGGACCAAAAAATGAATACAATAATACAATATTTTACAGTTAAACAACATTACACTGTAAATACATCTACAGCAAGTTAAATGACACGGTAAAATGAAATACAGTATTTTTGCTACAAAATAAAATTACAGTAAGTTACGAATTTACAGCTCAATAGCATTTGAGGAGAATGACTTACAGTCATAAAAACAACTGTAAACTGTTCATGTAGGTGTAAACTATAATGCACATCTTTTACATTTTTTATAGGCTATTTAATAAAATAAACTGTAAAACCATATGTAAAAACTGCTAGGTCACATGTCATTGTCATAACAGTTGCCATATTTAATAAATATCAAAAATGTAAAAGGTGTGCATTATACTGGACACCTAGATGAACACTTTACAGTTGTTTGTTATGGCTGTAAGTCATTCTCCTCAAATGCTATTGAGCTTTAAATTATGGCATATTTTGTGCTTGGGCCCATATTCGTAAAGAAAAAAACAGCTAAATTTACATATGATTTGACAGTTTATTTTAATAAATATCAAAAATCTAAAAGGTGTGCATTATAACTG
>NW_015555780.1:57576-59301 GCF_001515605.1 Sinocyclocheilus anshuiensis | reverse complement strand
GACACAACGCTTGTTTTCACAACAGCTCTGTTACACGCACGACGTGCGAATTGCGACCACGAAGTGCGGTGTGTGAAACGACTGTCAAAAATACGTCATCATGGTCACAGGCATTACTACCCGAGGGAAGATGAATCGATTCGAAGTTAGAAAAGTATGAACCAATGTTGTATGTAACTTTAGAGACGGTCCCTAGATTTGCGAATATCGAGTGCCGGGAAATGACACCTCTGGCCATTCCGTTGGGTCGTTTGTAAAGTCACAGATACTGTACGGACAATACGGCTCAGTTTTTCTATGTATCTTGCTCTGTTGAACGGCAAAAGTGACTTTACTAGGCTATACTGGATTTACACCCTGTCAGCGCTGTCAGCGGGAAAGCCGCGGCCCCAGCTATCACAAGACCCGAGCAAGTCCATGGTTGACTTAGCATGTTTAGCATGTTGTGCAGAGGAAAAATAAATGCGGAACTACATTCAGAAATAAATGTGATCAAAGGAAAATAAATAGGATGAGTTTAGCATTTCCTTAAACATTTTCCATTTGCCCACAAATTTATTTTATTTATTTGCCTACTTTAATCACATGTTTAATTATTTCTATATGTATTTAAACAAGAATTTGTGTATTTATACACACATTTATTTATTTATTTGCGTATTTATTTATTTATACACACATTTATTTATTTATTTGCGTATTTATTTATTTATACACACATTTATTTATTTATTTGCGTATTTATTTATTTATACACACATTTATTTATTTATTTGTGTATTTATTTGTTTTTAATTTCTGCAGGTTTGGTCCTCCATACCTAAACAGCTGTATTCTAATTCTTTAAACACCTAAATGTACACTAAGAGCTAATCTTACCTACTATAGTTAAACTATCTCTGTAATATTACTCCTCTCTGTCATTAGTGATAACTAACCCTTAAACATGTCCGAATTTGAAAAAGAAAAAAAATCACTACCTGAGACGATGAGTGAGTGCTTGGCTGCTGATCCACCATTTTGGCGCCAGTGGTTTAAAACGGTGGCGGGGCGCATGCGCACTTCGTGGAATCGATTCATCTTCCCTCGGATAATAATGCCTGTGACAATGATGACATATTTTTGACAGTCGTTTCGCACACCGCACTTCGCGGTCGCAATTCGCATGTCGTGCGTGTAACAGAGCTGTTGTGAAAACAAGCCTTGTGTCTTTAAACTGTCATAGTCGTACATTTTGGAGTTGTACTCTAACAAACACACAAAATCTCGTATCTGTAAACTGTCGTGGCCGTAGATTTTGGAATCCAACTCTGACAAAAAACAGAATTACATACAATACTTTAGTTCGTGGTCGCAATTCGCATGTTGTGCGTGTAACAGAGCTGTTGTGAAAACAAGCGTTGTGTCTGTAAACTGTCATAGTCGTACATTTTGGAGTTGTACTCGTAACAAACACACAAAATCTCGTATCTGTAAACTGTCGTGGCCATAGATTTTGGAATCCAACTCTGACAAAAAATAGAATTACATACAATACTTTTAAATTACGTACGAGTAAATTAAAATGACACACAAATTACGTACGTGAATTACGTACGATTATTTTTGACAGTGATTTTATTCCATATATAACACCGCCCAAATGTATACGCAAAGAAAGAATGCGTAACTTTGATTCTCGCTGTAGTATTGTTGCCACCGCCGCCATGTCGTGGAGACGCTGTG
>NW_015555780.1:54948-57286 GCF_001515605.1 Sinocyclocheilus anshuiensis | reverse complement strand
AACGCAATGTGTAAAAAGACAGTATAAGTCATTATAATCCGTAATTATGTCCCCACTGGATGCAACAAATGTGTCATTTATAATGGGTTTTATTGGTTTTGCCTCATCGCGCCGGGACACGGCATCACAGTATGGTGAGGGACGTAACATTTCCGTCACACACTTGAGGAATTTGGCCAATCACAACGCACTGGATACCTGGCCAATCAGAGCACACCTCGCTTTTCAGAACGATGAGCTTTGTAAAAACCTACGTGTTTCAGAAAGGCGGGGCATAGAGGAGAAACAATAATGTACAGTATGTGGAAAATAATGTGTTTTTTGAACCTTAAACCACATAAACACATTTCATTACACCAAATACACCAAATAATGTTCTTTTTAGCAACGTCATATGACCCCTTTAAAACCTTTCAAAGAAAACTGTATTAAAGCAACACACCCTGCTTGCTTGTATATGCGTACAGGACATTTAATATTCATTATTTATCCCTTTAACTAAGATCATGACTTATTTGACTGTAACAATTAAGACTGTTGGTCACATGCAAAAAGAGGATGTGTCCAAAACACAAAATCTCTATGGAGTAGGTGAAATGCCTCAGTATCATCATCATCATCATTATCATAAAAAAACAAACAAAAAAAAACTCATAGCCAAGTCCAAGTTTTATTTGTTTTTTTCAATAATTTTTCAGTTGGAGGAGCCCTTCAAAGCATGGTGAAGATGATTTCCTCAAGGAAGCTTTGTCTCCACAGACTTGAATGGCTCCAGTGTAATGTTTCCCAGAAATGATGTAAGATGGAAAGAAGGGGGTAACATTGAAATCCTCACTGCTAATGAAACAGATAGATAAAGATACACAAACAGACAGATTGACAGAGATGGTCCTGAGTTTTTAATCAGCAAGCCTAATGAATTTAAAAAATCATTATTTTTCCTAATAGAACTTTAACTTAACACCAATTCAGGACATTGGTCTACATGTCTGCAGTAGACTTACCCTCTGATGCATGGTGTTCACTAGACAGATCTTTAAAAGCCTTTTTAACCATTCCATACAACCATGACTACACTGTAACACATTTCCACATACTTCCTTAAAATTTTAAGTATTATCAAATTGGCTGTACAAGTCATTTCAACCAATTATGTTAACCTGAATTAAAAAAAAAAAATGTTGAAATTTGTTAAATAATTTTGATGAGTTAAAAGTAATGGGAAAAAAATATGTTGCCATAACATATTGATCATGACCTTTTGAACAATGAAATATGTATGCAAAATGTATACTGCTGCGACACATCAGAAGGGTTTGGATCCATTTGCAGTTTATTTTGTCTGCTTTTCTATTTTAGCTCATGTCTGGTGCTTGTCCTTTCAGCATTTTGGAGATGCCAAAAGACTCAGCTTGTTTATGAATCCAAGGAGCATGTGAATATTATCCATACCTGCATTTGTCAAATAGTTAAGTTATTAAAACATTCAACACTTCATTATAAAAGTCTGGACACGTCTCAGAATGTTTGTGGTTATATCTTGGAAATAATAGGGCAAGTTTAGTTCACTTTTGGTATTACACACAGGATCGAATATTTTTGTAGCAGAAAATGAGCTTGTTTTAAATATTGTTCCTTGTGTTTCATAAAGAAGCGGATAATTGCTCAATCGCCTGCAATCACAGCTAGATATGTACTGTAGTGGTACTGCAGAAAGATCTGGAAACTCTTCCAGTTGTGCCGTTACAGGTAAGGATGAGGTCAAGATAGACTACAGACAGTAGAAGTATGACAGTGATAGTATGGCTTCCAGTCGTTCAAGTTGTGTGCCCAGTCCACTTGGGGATTATGTTAATCTAGGTATCTGCGGGGATTCTTCATGATCTACAAGACAAGTCAATTCAGTGGACATGACATGCGATTTAATATGCAATTATTTTTTAAAGCTCGTTATGTTCTGTATTATTCAATAAAGACAAGCTATAAATCATTGTATGGTATGACCAACACAATATTAGATAGATTAAACATAAATGTTCTTTTCTGTAGGCCAGGGCTATATGTTACGATTAAATTAGGTGATGCATGAATTGATATAAATGACATTTTTATTTAACAACTACAATCACAGTATATTGAATGATTTGTTGAACTCTCAACCTTGTAAGCATGTAATAATTATGACAACATAAAGCACTGACAAATAAGCCTGATGTAAACATTAATATGAAAGTCAGTAACAAATCACACAAACTAAAGTAGATTGCAGAAATATAAAAACAAATCTGTTGCTTTACCACACTACTTTAGGTAATTCAAAGTCACTGTAATAAACATA
>NW_015555780.1:43461-46418 GCF_001515605.1 Sinocyclocheilus anshuiensis | reverse complement strand
AACACGCATTCTATTGATGCTTTTTCTCTTGTTTTCAACATTCTTAAAACAAGAACTTGGGACTTTTCAGAGAATATATCTTGAATTACATTATTATTATTATTTTATTTATTTTTCTTGTTTTAAACCTAAAAATCTCTCTTTTGAATGGAAGCACATTTCTGCCATGGAATAAAAAAATAAGAAATGTGTCTTTTTGTCTCACAATTCAATTCAAGTTTATTTGTATAGCGCTTTTCACGATACAAATTGTTGCAAAGCAGCTTTAAAAGTTTCTACATTATACTTAATTCAGACTTTTTTCTCGAAAATTGTGGTATAAACTCAAAATTCTGACTCACTTTCTCGCAAGTCTGTTTTTTTTTTGTTTCTGACATGAAATAAAAAAGGTAATTGCGACTTTATTTCACAATTCTGACTTTTTCTTGCTGTTGCGAGTTTATAGCTCACAATTGTCTTTAAATCTCATAATTTTGCATTTACATCTTGCAATTCTGAGTTTATATCTCTCAATTCTGAAATAAAAAGTCAGAATTGCGAGATATAAATGCAGAATTATGGGATAAAAAATTACAATGACCTTTTTTGCCCATGGTGGAAACAACATAGTTTTGTTACATTTATGCCTAAGATCTCTTATGTCTTAATATATTATGCAAATGAGCTTTTCTTGTATTAAGAGATGATTATACTGTAGATATATAGTAGTTGTAGCACAGTATAATTGCATGTATAGTAGATGATTATACCAAATATAAATTAATACATTTTATTATTTATTGTTCTAATGGATTGCACTTCTTGTAGCTTATTGTTTTACTTTGATATCAGATAAATCAAAATAAGAAAATAAATGACAGTGGCTGTAACAGACATCTGGCTCATCCTGTCATGTTTTATAGAGCTATAATAATATAAAGTAAAGTACAATAACTGAAAATACATATTGAAAACACAGGATATAGTATTCATGTTACATGATATTGACACAGACGCATCAGAAGCAGATCAGTTTGTGTGATTTGTTCTGTTTGCTCGGTTTATCCATCAATCTGTTGTACTTTAATCTGCCATTTGTGTTGGTTTGTTCCTCGTGTATCATCACTTTTCATTCCTCAAGCTGTTATGTGCTGGTTTACACTCTTGCTTTCTGTTTTGGATGATTGATGATGGTTATGAAAATTCTATATCAGAATGTCTGTTTTTTTTTTAAGTTTATGTCATGTATTTTGATCATGTAAAGGTTTCAGATTTGTGACCGACGTTATCAGTCTGGCTTTACGTTAAACAGGCATATGTCTAAACATCCTTAAACCAAGATACATTTATTTAAGAAGCAAATTGTTGCGACACATCAGAAGGGTTTGGATCCATTTGCAGTTTATTAAGAATGGTCAGACAATACAGGGTCAAATACCGGCAAGGCAGAACAGCAGAGACAAGGCAGAGGCAGAATCGTGAACCAGGCGAGAGATCGGGGCAGGCAGATAACAATCAGAGAATCAGGAGACAGTCCAAGATTAAAGCACAGAAAACAAACACGGGTATAACGCTCGGAAATGACAGCCGGGGCAAATCAAGACTTCGCAATGAGTTTGTGAAATGGTGTGGCTTATATGTGTGTGTGTAAATGAGATGCAGGTGTGATTGTGTAATCAGTCCCAGGTAAGAGGGATGATGGGAAATGGAGTCCGAATGGGAGATTGCTAATACTCTGGGGACAGTTCCCTCTGGTGGTGCGGAGGAGGCGGTACGGGAGCCTCCTCTGTAACATATACAGTATATCATTATCTTACACTCAAAACACTATAAACCCTTTTTCTGAACTTTTCTCCACATCCTGCACATCCGCTTTAGTCCTGTGTTTAGCTTATGGATAATAACTTTTGCCTAATGAGCCTGTGTTAAGGCACTGATTGCATTTTTTGAAAGTCAAATGCCTTTTGCTCCTTTTTTGTCTGCTTTTCTATTTTAGCTCATGTCTGGTGCTTGTCCTTTCAGCATTTTGGAGATGCCAAAAGACTCAGCTTGTTTATGAATCCAAGGAGCATGTGAATATTATCCATACCTGCATTTGTCAAATAGTTAAGTTATTAAAACATTCAACACTTCATTATAAAAGTCTGGACACGTCTCAGAATGTTTGTGGTTATATCTTGGAAATAATAGGGCAAGTTTAGTTCACTTTTGGTATTACACACAGGATCGAATATTTTTGTAGCAGAAAATGAGCTTGTTTTAAATATTGTTCCTTGTGTTTCATAAAGAAGCGGATAATTGCTCAATCGCCTGCAATCACAGCTAGATATGTACTGTAGTGGTACTGCAGAAAGATCTGGAAACTCTTCCAGTTGTGCCGTTACAGGTAAGGATGAGGTCAAGATAGACTACAGACAGTAGAAGTATGACAGTGATAGTATGGCTTCCAGTCGTTCAAGTTGTGTGCCCAGTCCACTTGGGGATTATGTTAATCTAGGTATCTGCGGGGATTCTTCATGATCTACAAGACAAGTCAATTCAGTGGACATGACATGCGATTTAATATGCAATTATTTTTTAAAGCTCGTTATGTTCTGTATTATTCAATAAAGACAAGCTATAAATCATTGTATGGTATGACCAACACAATATTAGATAGATTAAACATAAATGTTCTTTTCTGTAGGCCAGGGCTATATGTTACGATTAAATTAGGTGATGCATGAATTGATATAAATGACATTTTTATTTAACAACTACAATCACAGTATATTGAATGATTTGTTGAACTCTCAACCTTGTAAGCATGTAATAATTATGACAACATAAAGCACTGACAAATAAGCCTGATGTAAACATTAATATGAAAGTCAGTAACAAATCACACAAACTAAAGTAGATTGCAGAAATATAAAAACAAATCTGTTGCTTTACCACACTACTTTAGGTAATTCAAAGTCACTGTAATAAACATATGT
>NW_015555780.1:37233-42179 GCF_001515605.1 Sinocyclocheilus anshuiensis | reverse complement strand
CCACCTCAGACTACCAAATAATTTCACTAAACATTGTGAAAAATTTATGCTTTTTAATTTAAAATACCTACAGGGAAAAAACACCTGCATCACTTGAAACATTGAAAAATAGCATAGAGAGAATAACTGTTGTTATTATTATTATTATTCTCTCTCTGTTATTTATTTTTTGTGGGTTTCATGCTGTCCGCTAAGGCATAGGACACACACAGGCTTTCCTCCTCACCAATGACATTAAACACTGTGTCTACACCGGACGCGAGCGGCAAAATACAGTAGAACCCATTATAATCAGTGACACTGTCTACACTGGATGCGGCGCGACGCAACACGACAAAACCCGACATTAAACTAATGCCTTGTTCTATTTATGGCATACTGACACAAAGTTAAAATGATTTGCAACGGTCGCTTTGTCGCGTCCAGTGTAGAGCTGTTGCAGCGCATCGCGACAACTGTAGCATCCGGTATAGACACAGTGAGTGAAGCCGAGAGCAAGATATACCTTGTCATATTTTCTGCATTTAGCTTTTAAATGACCAGCACCTGCCTGGGTCTGTGTGACTTCATCTATGGCTTTTCTCTTCCCTTTCACAAACCGATCCATCTCCCATTCTAAGTTACGTCCTTTGGCTGTTTACTGTTTTATTTCTTTTCTTTTTCTGCTGATGGCCCGCACTCGACTTGAAGCAGCGCTGCTTAGACCGATGGGTGTGTCTCATCAAAGTACTGCGAGAGCTATAAGAGAGCGCGGACGTCTCCTTATGCTTTCTCTTGCCGTACTTTGATGTCATACACCGATCGATCTTCAAGTTGAACACACCTCTTTACTTACGCGTGTCACGTGACCGAGTGTAATCGCAGCCTCTGCGATTGAAAAATCGCATTTTTTCATATTGCGATATTATCGCAAATGCAATTAATTGTTCAGCCCTAATTACATCCTCAGTCTGTAGGTATGTGCACAGGTACATAGTGTTTATTTGCAAAGTGGCATCACCAACTACTGGTCTGACATGAACAATACCGATTTTTTTAGTTGTTTTCGCAGATCTGTGTGAATGTTGTCATTTTAACAACATTGTTGTTGTCATGTCAAGTCAAGAAAGGGGAGGTGGAGAATCTTTTGCAGCTTTTACCTTTTATTTACAAAGAAGACTATCTAAAACACAAAACAAAGGCACATAATATCTTAACAGTTTTGCTACTAACACAAAGATAATACTGGACAAAGGAGTACAACTCAACTGAGGGCTTAAATACACAGGGAGTAATCAAAGGAACAGAGAACAGGTGTGAACTAATCAGGAGCTATGGCAACAAACTAGTGACGTGAAAATGGGAACAAAGCAAACTAGGTCAAATTAAGAACCAAGGGATACCAAAACAAAACACAACATATGACAGTTGTCTGTATGCAAAACTAAAGCAGGGACTAGTAACGTTGCAACTAACAATAAACTGATCTTGAATAAGAAAGTTGGTCATGGAAAGAGAAAGATCCACCAGAACACATCAAAAAGATTTGTATGAATGGAAAATATGAGTCATGGCATGGAACATAATCACAACAGCATAAAAAGCACATTTATTAAATGTTATTAAAAATAAATATAATAAATTACTCTTAAGTTTTGATTTGAACACATGAACAGTGTTGTCCATTCTGATATAAACAGGGAGGCTATTCCAGAGTCTAGACCTGTCACAGATCAAGCTGGAGACAACAGGTAAATTAATGAATAGCAGGTTTATTGATAGAAATGGCTGAGGCAGATTGAATGGAGCAATGACTGGTGAATATCCAACACAAATGACAGTTCAATGAATCTTAGCCGAGTAGTGATGTTTGCTAGTAATGCTTTCTTCTGTGAAAAAGTCACCTCATCCATGTAGGAGAGAAATATGCACAGATCAAGCACCATTTACAAGCAAAAACAGTTCTAAAATGTAGTTGCAAGCAGAAGTGAAGGGGCCAAGCACAACGGAGGTAAAATGTAGTGATGTGACGTTCGACACCGAGGCTTCGAAGCTTGTATCAAAAAAACGAAACATCTCACAGTGAAGCACTGTACCGTAGCTTGATTCATTTTGCCAAAACCACGTGATCTGTGACTTCCGAAGCTTCGTTTTCGCACACAACCACGTGACTGCTTCGTATTCTGATTCAAATAACGTGAACCACTTGCGCAGTTTCAGGTGTCACTCACTTCTTTGAAAAGATTAAATCAGAAAGAAGTAAATATTTGCATGTGTAGTTTTGTGCATGTTTGTTTTGTATTAATTCCTGGTTCAGACACTTTAACTGACCATTCTATGATAATCTTCGGTTATTTTGATCATAGCCTATATATGCCTACAGCCTTGCCTATTTTCTGCAAATTTATTCACAGACTCATGTATTCATATTGTGTAATACAATGACTGACATAAAGACTTATTTATATAGACTTCATATTTTCTTTGCTTTATACAGGTTTTCAGAGCACAAACTAATTTATTATCTGAAACTGTCCAAAAATGGCTGGGTCGTCTGGGACGCAAAGGCAGCTTTTTCCACCTTTTGACCACAAGATGTCGTTAGTGTGCATCATCTTGAAAAGCTTCAAGTAATAAACCTTTTTACGATGCAGTTGAGGGGAAAGCCTCGGTGCTTCGCAAAGCTTAATTTTTCCATCACTAATGTTTGGCTCTTTTGCAGGTTAACGGAGAGTTCGGGATCCAGGAGCGGAGAAGAGCAATGTAGGAAGAACTTCGGGGATCTAGAGACAAGTATAAAAAGGTAAGTAGCATTAAGGAAGTCTGGTAAAGTTCAGAGTAGTGAACGGTAGACCGGATGGTGAGTGATTGGAAGGAGCGTGCTTATGAATGATGCCTTGATTGCAGATGACAGGTGTGGGGAATCAGAACTCAGGTAATGGTGATCGTGACTGAGAACAGGTGTGAGCCGGGAAAGATTCTGGGACATGGAGTCCAGAGCTGGTGATTGTGGTGATTCGCTGACAAGACCACAGCAAATGTCCAGTCTCCTTTCATTTTCATTTTCTTCTTGGAATTGATAGTATCCTCTGGTTTGTTGATCTTAAGCCAAGTTCACACTACATGACTTTAAACGTCGGCAAATCGCTGTGCTGTTCAGACTACATGACTTGATTTTCTGTCTCATTGTGGTGTTCACACTATGTGACTCTATGTAAATGATCCGCAACAGGGGGTCACACACTACACGAGCTGACAACAACTCTGTCACCCAACGACTCTACAAACCACGTTTTGTCACGAAAACACACACGAGAATTGGAATGGGAGTGACGCGAAACAACACGTGAAACAGGAGTTGTTAATTTGAAAATGGATTTCGGGAAGAAATTAGCGCTGCAAGCTGTTTGCTCGATTAAAAAATTTTGCTCCATTTATTGTGTCCAAACTTTTCTTTAAGCCATGTTGCTGCTATTGTTTCTCTTCCGGTGACCTCCACCCATGCCTTGCTCTCTCATTGGCTGTAGCTTGTCACGACACCTGACAACACGTGATGTTGAGTCGGCCAACCGGTTCAGATATTTGGCATGCTAGATATTTGTTTGCCGTCGGCGAAGTGTCGGCGACGAGTCAGCAAGCCTCTTTGATGCGACGTTGTGTAGTTCACACATAAAGATTGCCGAGTAATGTCGGCGAGCTCGTTAATTTGAAAATCGGGCTTAAATCAGGCTTAAAATCCTGTAGTGTCAACTAGGCATTAGCGATCTCTCAGGGAGAGGTTCGCATGCTAGTTCTGAAATATAAACTGGTGCTAAGCCATTTAACTATTTATAAACCAGTAGCAGGATTTTACATTTTATTTATCTATTTAGCAATCAATATAATTAGATTTAATTATATTAAATATATATAATTATATTAAAACTGCTGTAATGTGCTCCTGTTTTCTGACTCCAATCAGGAACCTAGCAGCTGCATTTTGAACTACATGTATGCAGGAGAGAGAAGCTTGGCTGATTACTGTGTATAGATTTATAAGTGTGTGTGTACAGTCGTGGCCAAAAGTTTTGGCAGTGACATAAATTTTGTGTTTTGCAAAGTTTGCTGCTTAAGCTTTTGTGGTGTTCATTTACATTGTTTCTAGATTATTGTGTAGAGTGATCAGATGCATTTTAAATAATTGCTAAAAGCTTCATAGGTCAAAAAATTTACTTTTCAAAAAAATCACTGTTTTTTTTTTAATCCTGACACAAAATGACCAGTTAACAGTAATTGACTAATCATATCAGCAGCACATGTGAAAGTGTGAATGAGTACTAGTCAGGTTAATCACTATCATACTAACTAGATTGTAAGAGCAGACTGATTGCTATTAAAGGAGGGAAGAAGCGCTTCCAATCATTGTGTTCTTGTTAGCAATGGTTACCTCCAAAGAAACGCGTGCAGCCATCATCGCTTAGCATCAAAATGGCCTCACATGCAAGGAAATTGCTACAAAGAATATTGTACCTGACAGAACCATTTACCGGATCATCAAGAACTTCAAGGAGAGAGGTTTGACTGCAGTGAAGAAGTCTTCAGGACATCCCAGAGTGTCCAGCAAGCGCCAGGACCATCTCCTCCTGAGAAGCCAGCTACGGAATTGTGTCACCAGCAATGCAGAGCTTGCTCAGGAATGGCAGCAGGTTGGTGTGAGAGCATCTGCACGCACAGTGAGCCCAAGACTTTTGGACAACGGCCTGGTGTCAAGAAGGGCAGCAAAGAAGCTACTTCTCTCCAAGAAAAATGTCAAGGACAGACTGAAATTCTGCAGGAAGTACAAGGATTGGACAGCAGAAGACTGGTGCAAAGTTATTTTCTCTGATAAAGATCCCTTCTGACTGTTTGGGACATCTGGAAAATCGATTGTTCGGAGAAGAAAAGGTGAACGCTACCATGAGTCCTGTGTTGTGCCAACAGTGAAGCAT
>NW_015555780.1:35117-36081 GCF_001515605.1 Sinocyclocheilus anshuiensis | reverse complement strand
CAATTTCCTCGCATGTGAGGAAATTGCTACAAAGAATATTGCACCTGAAAGAACCATTTACTGGATCATCAAGAACTTCAAGGAGAGAGGTTTGACTGCAGTGAAGAAGTCTTCAGGACATCCCAGAGTGTCCAGCAAGCGCCAGGACCATCTCCTCCTGAGAAGCCAGCTACGGAATTGTGTCACCAGCAATGCAGAGCTTGCTCAGGAATGGCAGCAGGTTGGTGTGAGAGCATCTGCACGTGCAGTGAGGCTTCACAAAAAAAAAGAAAAATCACTGTTTTTTGATCCTGACACAAAATCACCAGCTAACATTAATTGACTAATCATATCAGCAGCATACGTGAAAGTGTGAATGAGTACTAGTCAGGTTAATCACTATCATACTAACTAGATTGTAAGAGCAGACTGATTGCTATTAAAGGAGGGAAGAAGCGCTTCCAATCATTGTGTTCTTGTTAGCAATGGTTACCTCCAAAGAAACGCGTGCAGCCATCATCGCTTTGCATCAAAATGGCCTCACATGCAAGGAAATTGCTACAAAGAATATTGCACCTGAAAGAACCATTTACCGAATCATCAAGAACTTCAAGGAGAGAGGTTCTACTGCAGTGAAGAAGTCTTCAGGACGTCCCAGAGTGTCCAACAAGTGCCAGGACCGTCTCCTCCTGAGGAGTCAGCTACAGAATCGTGTTACCACCAGTGCAGAGCTTGCTCAGGAATGGCAGCAGGTTGGTGTGAGAGCATCTGCACGTGCAGTGAGGCCAAGACCTTTGGACTTTTGGACTTTTCAGTATTTCTCAGAGGGCGGGTTTCAAGTATAACTCGTTGGAAGTAATGGTGCTTCATATAACATTGTCCAGAGAAACAAGTGTTAATGATAAATCCCCTGTGTCGTTTGTACTGGCTACTGTATACAGGCCACCAGGGCACCATACAGACTTTATTAAAGAATGTGCTGATT